>NC_052153.1:2168938-2466438 GCF_902713615.1 Scyliorhinus canicula | reverse complement strand
CACACACTCACACACATACACTCACACACACATACACTCTCACACACATACACTCTCACACACACACATACACTCTCACACACATACACTCACACACATACACTCACATACAGACACTCTCACACATACACTCTCACACACATACACTCTCACACACATACACTCTCACACACATACATACACTCTCACACACACACACTCTCACACACACATACACTCTCACACACATACACTCTCACACACACACACTCTCACACACACACACACATACACTCTCACACACATACATACACTCTCACACACACACTCTCACACACACACATACACTCTCACACACATACACTCTCACACACACACACACTCTCACACACACACACATACACTCTCACACACATACGCTCACACACACACACTCTCACACACATACACTCTCACACACATACACTCTCACAGACACACACTCTCACACACACACACATACACTCTCACACACATACACTCTCACACACATACATACACTCTCACACACACACACTCTCACACACACACATACACTCTCACACACATACACTCTCACACACACACACACTCACACACACACACACACATACACTCTCACACACATACATACACTCTCACACACACACACTCTCACACACACACATGCACTCTCACACACATACACTCACACACACACACACTCTCACACACACACACATACACTCTCACACACATACACTCACACACACACACTCTCACACACATACACTCTCACACACATACACTCTCACAGACACACACTCTCACACACACACACATACACTCTCACACACATACACTCTCACACACTCACACATACACTCTCACACATACACTCTCACACACACACACACACATACACTCTCACACACACACTCTACCCCACACACATACTCTCTCACATACCCTCTCTCTCACACACACACATACTCTCTCACACACAGACATGCACTCTCTCTCACACACACACTCTCTCACACACACACATACTCTCTCACACACTCTCTCTTACTCACACTCTCTCACACACTCTCTCACACACACACTCTCTCACACACTCTCTCACACACACACACACTCTCTCACACACACAGACACACACTCTCTCTCACATCCACACACAGACACCCACTCTCTCTCACACACACACACACACTCTCTCACACACACAGACACACTCTCTCTCTCACACGGTCACTCTCTCACACACACAGACACACACACTCTCTCACACACACAGACAGACACTCTCTCGCACACACAGACACACACTCTCTCTTATACACACACACAGACACCCACTCTCTCACACACGCACACACACTCTCTCACGCACACACACTCTCTCTCACACACACGCTCTCACACACAGTCTCTCACACATTCTCTGATGCACTATCAATTACGACGAGACGAGAGTAGAGAGTAATCGAGGCTTTATTAAGCAGAGATGTGTATCCTCCTGCAGTTGCTGCCAAAATGGCTGCAGCTCGGTGAGCACGCACATTTATACTCCACCTACTGGGCGGAGCCAGCTGGCAGGGATCTATCCCCGTACCTGTAGTACAGGGGCCTTACCGTAATACATCTCATTTGTGATATATACAATAGTGGTGACTACAACGCTCTCTCACACACACATATACACACACACTCTCTCTCTCAGACTCTCTCAGACACACACAGATACACACTCTCTCTCACACTCTCTCTCACACTCTCTCACACACACTCTCACACACATAGACACACACTCTCTCACACACATAGACACACACTCTCTCTCACACACACACTCTCTCTCACACACTCTCTCACACACATTCACCATGTTTGTATATGCATAAATCTACATCTGTAGAACCGGTTATTTAGGTATACACACACATACTTTGAGCTAATGCAGCTTCATTATAATCCAGACGCACAGCCCACTTCAGAAACTATTTAAATGGAAAGAAAATCAGTTGTGTAACGTTAGTTTTTTTTTAACCCAGAGCTAGTCATCCACAAACACTTCAGCATCCGCAAACTCCGCTTTCAACAATCATGTTCCAATTTACCTCAGCACTTAGATTGTTTTGCAATATCTGGAGAAATGTAGAGTGACTGGGGAAGCTGGTGTTGGTCTCTGTACAGCAGAGGTCAAGGGGAGACTTAATCGAGGTGTTCAACATCATGAAGAGTTTTGACAGAGTAAATAAGGAGAACTAGTTTCCAGGAGTGGAAGGGTCAGTAAATCAGAGGGACACGGATTGAGGGTAAGCGAACAAGAGGAATGGTGAAGAGGATTTTCTCTTTCACGTAGCTGTGATCTGGAACGCACTGCAGGAAAGGGGGGCACTAATTGGCACTGCAGGAAAGGGGGGCACTAATTGGCACTGCAGGAAAGGGGGGCACTAATTGGCACTGCAGGAAAGGGGGGCACTAATTGGCACTGCAGGAAAGGGGGGCACTAATTGGCACTGCAGGAAAGGGGGGCACTAATTGGATAGATCAGTCACAGAGCTAGCACAGGGGCTGATGGGTTGAGGTATTTCTCTTTCTGCGCTGAGGTATTCTA
Organism: Scyliorhinus canicula; assembly: GCF_902713615.1. Classification (NCBI taxonomy): domain Eukaryota; kingdom Metazoa; phylum Chordata; class Chondrichthyes; order Carcharhiniformes; family Scyliorhinidae; genus Scyliorhinus; species Scyliorhinus canicula. The sequence continues at coordinate 2,463,836 of NC_052153.1, read as the reverse complement.
TGATTCTATTAAATAAAACAGGCTAATTTAAATATGGCTTAAGTTTAACGACACTACACCAGGTATTTTGACATTGACATATAACACAAGGACATTGGAATTATTGGATATTTAATGGAAAATCATATGCAGCACATGTCCACATTTCTCGTTTTGTCCTCGACTGAGCATTTCACGATACTGCCCCCTCTGTTGGGGAGGTATGAATAAAGTTGGTTCAATGGCTGCCTGCAGCGAGCATGTGTGAGTCTTGCTCGGTATTATAGACACCATCTACCACCCTGGTAATTTCATGATACAAAACTAATGGCTAACATGAAACAAAATGTCATCTGACTTAATGAAAATTGCAAAATGGGAGACTCATTAGCAATATAAGCAAACACCATTTCTATAATTATCAGTTTCAACACTAAATAAAACAAGATGTTATTTAAGGGGTAGCTCTGTGTGTTCGTGGTTCTGGTGGGGAGCTATTGTGGGGAGGGGCGCACATCAGAGATGTGGACATGTGCTGCATATGATTTTCCATTAAATATTTAAATTAATGATTGTTTATTTGTTTGCACTGTTCCCAGTGGACAAGGCTTGAGATATCAAATCTGTGTCTGCCACTGATGTTCTCCCGGCTGCAGCATTCTGCTCTCCCCCACGAGATGACCAAAGTGCAGTATCCTCGTTTGACAATCAATCCCAACTGAGTTCAGGTCAGCCACAGATTGGGCGCCAAAAGACAGCCAAGAGCGATATGGAGGTGGACGTGATTAGGAGCGCAACCTCACGCCCAGAAATTGGGTGCATTTCTCTTGACTTCCTCCCAAAAAACAGCTGGAGACTTTGCCAGTTTCTGTCCAAACGTGGCAAAGTAATTCCTGCTAAATTTGGGCACATCAGGTAGCAGGGTATCACGTTTGGCCCAGAGTAGAGAATGGATTTGATTGGTGTTTCTCCAGGAAATTCCCAATTACAAAATGCGCAGTTTCAAACTCACGTCCACACCTTGGTAAAACTTTACTGATTTCCCATTCCTCGATTGGTTTTCCTTTACCCTCCCTGCAATCACGTGACTCCATAAAGCAAGTGAGAAGCATATGGATATAAGACTTAAGAGCAGGAGTAGGCCATTCAGCCCTTCGAGCTTGCACTGTCGTTTGATCAGGTGGTGGCAGATCTGAGTGTGGCCTCCACTCTAGTTTCCTGTCTACTTCTGACACACTTGGACTCTCTTGAATCAAGAATCAATCTAACTGGGCTGTAAAATTATTCATTGGCCCTGCCCCCACTACTCAGTGGTGAAGGGAATTTCACTGTTTCATCGCCCTCGTGGACACAAAAATTCTCTTCAACTCTGTCTTAACTGAGAAGACTCCTTCAGCGGGATTCTTCGTCGGCGGGATTCTTCGTCGACGGGATTCTCCGTCAGCGGGATTCTCCGTCGCCGGGATTCTCCGTCGCCGGGATTCTCCGTCAGCGGGATTCTCCGTCAGCGGGATTCTCCGTCGGTGGGATTCTCCGTCAGTGGGATTCTCCGTCAGCGGGATTCTCCGTCAGCGGGATTCTCCGTCAGCGGGATTCTCCGTCAGTGGGATTCTCCATCGGCGGGATTCTCCGTCGGCGGGATTCTCCATCGGCGGGATTCTCCGTCGGTGGGATTCTCCGTCAGCGGGATTCTCCATCGGCGGGATTCTCCGTCGGCGGGATTCTCCATCGGCGGGATTCTCCATCGGCAGGATTCTCCATCGGTGGGATTCTCCGTCGGTGGGATTCTGTCAGTGGGATTCTCCGTCGCCGGGATTCTCCGTCAGCGGGATTCTCCGTCAGCGGGATTCTCCGTCGGTGGGATTCTCCGTCAGCGGGATTCTCCGTCAGCGGGATTCTCCGTCAGCAGGATTTTCCACCAGCGGGATTCTCCATCGACAGGAATTCTCCATCGACAGGAATTCTCCATCAGCGGGATTCTCTGTCAGCGGGATTCTCTGTCAGTGGGATTCTCCGTCAGCGGGATTCTCTGTCAGCGGGATTCTCTGTCAGCGGGATTCTCTGTCAGCGGGATTCTCCGTCAGCGGGATTCTCCATCGACAGGAATTCTCCATCGACAGGAATTCTCCATCAGCGGGATTCTCTGTCAGCGGGATTCTCTGTCAGTGGGATTCTCCGTCAGCGGGATTCTCTGTCAGCGGGATTCTCTGTCAGCGGGATTCTCTGTCAGCGGGATTCTCCGTCAGCGGGATTCTCCATCGACAGGAATTCTCCGTCAGCGGGAACCTCCGCTTCGTCGGCATCGCGCCCACCACAACGCAGCGAGCGGTCGAGTGAATCTCCTAGTTTCACCTAATTAATTTGCCCTCCTCCCTCAGCCCAGGAGTGAATTTGTGACAGATACTCCAAGCTGGGCACAAATTAATAAACCTCCCCAAAGATAAAATACAAGGGGAATTTCTACCTATTCCAAGTGGATTATTTTGATTTTTTTTGTACAGGCAGCGAAAGGGCAAAATGAAATAATGAGAAAGGGATGGTTTAATAAATGTTTCGGAACAGGTGTTCAGGAATTACAGCGTTGGCATAAAGGTCAAGGAGCCTTCGTGTTGAAGGACCCCCGAGACGGGAGACTGGGCAGTTCACGCTTAACATAGCTGTGAAAAGGTTTAAGTGTGTTTAAAATTAAATTCTGTGGTTCAATGGTGTGCTGTAACCTGGAAAATTATTTGAAGTCAAGCAGCAATTAAAGGGATTCAAAAAATGTGGAATTTTGTAACAGTTAAAAAATATTCTCTGCTAATGTTGCTGCGATTATCAAAATACAAATAAAAATAACTAGATTCGCTGTATTTAATGATCTGGACAGGTTAAATTAACCCCCTTCAAATTCTGCAATGCATTCTTAAAAATGCAGTGTAGAAATACATTTCACAGTAAAAGATATATTTGCAAAGGGTTTATTTTATTTTCTAAGTGACTGATATGCTGCTGTGACTACAGCCCTCAGTCATGGACTCTGGTGTGGAGGGATTCATCTGCTAGTGTCAAACACCTTTGGAGCAGGATAATCTGCAAATATTTAACACCTCTCAGGCACTGATACTAGTGTAAAATAATCATTCCCGATGTCTCTGGGACAGCTTGCACTGCAAATAGAGTTTCACAATGAGACAGGTGCAGGATTCTAACTCATCCTGGCAAAGCTCTGAAGCATGAACTTTTGTCGTTGCAACTTTAATTTAATTTAACCTCATACTGCACTTGGAGATCAGCATAGTGGTGGGTGTTTGGTGGGTGTTAATGGTTTGATATCAACTACATGTTGAAACATGGAAGGGCATCAGAGGTTTACAAATGAGAATGAGCAGGATTTGGCGATAGTTTGCACGTAACCCTGGCTTTAATCCATTCTGCTGAAATATTGTGCTGGAGTGATGGTTACATGTGCAGAAATGCTAACAGTGGCCCACTGCCTCATATCCATTTAGCCAGGAAACTGGTTCTGAGTTAGGCAGCGTTATCACCACTCCGTTCTCCACAAAGCTCCGAGCTCGAGCTCTGTTATTAAGCAACAGCAGCTTTTGGGTTGCAATTTCTTCAATTTCACATCATTTTGTTTCTCTTGGATATTTACTAAATGTACTGCGGTTAGCACAATGGTTAGCACTGTTGCTTCACAGCTCCGGGGTCCCAGGTTCGATTCCTGGCTGGGGTCACTGTCTGTGCGGGGTCTGGACGTTCTCCCCGTGTCCGTGTGGGTTTCCTCCGGGTGCTCCCGGTTTCCTCCCCCAAGTCCCGAAAGATGTGCAGGTTAGGTGGATTGGCCATTTGGAATTCTCCTTCCGTGTACCCGAGCAGGCGCCGGAATGTGGCGACTAGGGGCTTTTCCACAGTAACTTTGTTGCAGTGTTAATGTAAGCCCACTTGTGACAATAAAGATGATTATTATACTAACACATGTGCTGTGGTATAACATGTGAAAATGTCTCACCTCCCCAGTTAAAAGGAGGGAGTGCACAGGAACAACCGCAAATTGGTTGGGATTCATTTAACATTCAAAAACAGCTATTCACCAGAAGGCAAAGTAAGACACCAAGGCTTGTGACATAGCGAACCTTGTTGTGGTATCCTCACTGTCAGAGAAACACAGAAAACAGCCTCTCCACAAATAAGCAGCACTCACTTTCTGTGCAGTTCCAAAGACTCTTATAGGCAATGATTACTCAATTATTTTTTTCAATGCAGGCTGACACTAACAAACAGCAAAGTAATTACATTTTTACTCAATGTCATAATAAATTAAAGGGCACTCTAAGAGGTAATTTATATAATTACTGCAGTCAGAAATCCTGCAATTGGTCATTATGTGCCATGTAATGAAATAGAAATGAACTGTGATTCATATGTTTCAGAACAGTTAATGTTTCAGTTTGCCTGCTTATTAATGCTGAGTTCTCACATTGCCTGTTAGAAATCTGAAACTGCACATTCACCATAACATATTGAAGAAGGTGCCATTGCAGCACATTAACGCACTGGAAGTTACAGCACACAGAGAATGGCCATTCAGCCCATCGCCCTGTGCTGTATCCGGTTAGGTTTAGTGAGGCTTGGCAGGCATATAGGAACTGTGGACAGGGTTTTCAGTGAGAGGGCCTCAAAAAGGGTGGGAAATTGCATTGGCTTGGCTCTACAACACCTTCCCACCTCTGTGGGATCCTATAGGAGACGGGATAAGTGCAGGACCGCAATACTGGAACTTGAGTATTTGACCAATTGTAATTTCCCCCACACCGTCTGGATTTTCCAGCTGGCACCCAAGGGTGTCCATCGAGCAAGGAGGCTGTCGGTGAAATGGTGGCTGCATCCCAGTGGAATGCTGGGTAGACAACAAATTTGGGGGCTCTCTTTCGTGGGAAGGTGCCTCATCAATAAACAGCCATAGCCACAGCAGAGCCCATTACTGCGGGGGACTTTCAATCTCCTCTCCTACCTGATGACCCGAACCCATTTGACCTTTACATCCTCCACCTGCTGTCGGTCACTGGGAGTTAGAGAAGCTCCAGGTCCTGCATGGTGCTGCAGGAAGCTATTTCTTCCATTATATTCTTTGCCTCATTCCACTGACCTTACTCTCCACAGTCGGGTACCTGGCAGGGGTGAAACAGTGGGCATTTTGCACCTGATGTATTTGGCAGCTGGAGTGGAGTAGTCACTTGCTGCTGGTGGTGTGAACGACGCAGCTGTCATTGTTGGCACAGTCGCTACAGCTGGTATCCTGTATTTAGCACAGATAGATGATGTGTCACAGTGAGCACAAAGGACATGGGACTACACCACAGTAAAATTATTAACCTTTAGAAATTCTTATGACAAGATAAAGAAGGTCGGGTTTGTTTGTGTTTAACCACAATAGCTGTGATATGATCTGAGATTATCTCAGCCCACACCAATGGGGGTTTTCACCAGATTATATCCAGGAGCTGGTTGAGATTTTTATATTTTAGTGAAACTAAAAAGCCTCCTTATTGGTGTGATTTCAGCAATATTTCCGTGCATCACCTTATTACCAGATCGGTGCGATTGAATCATATTAACACATACCTGACAAGGATAAGCCTGATTCAGCAATAAAATCCCAGTCAAATGACACATGGCTGATTCATTTCCAACATTATTATACAATTAATTCCCCAGCATAACATTTGAACAGAAAACCCTGATCCAAACAGGTAAAATATTTGACAATTTTCCAATCTTTTTTACACTCGATCCACAAAATGTGACTATCGCTGTACTGGATTTCCAATAATCAGCGACTTGTTTTAAAAGCGTCAATAATTTCCCTGCATGTTTTCTGTTATTTTGATGTTAATCAGAAGAAGTCAAATTCAGTGCAATGATCCTAACTATTCACAACTTGGCCAAATACCCCGACACGTCTATCAACATCCCGAAATCCAGCTGCATCCCACCCAGCAAGTACCCAGCCAGACATTGCATTAAAAATTGGATGTGAATTGAATATGTTTTATTTCAGATATTTAATCAAATACACAAAAATATTCAAAAATAATTCAGAGCTTCATAAATGACTCAGACTGCTTCGTGTGACATAGTTGGTGAAATATCTCGTTGGGTGGAATTTTTCATCAATGAGATTGAGTGCGTTGATGGCAAGTTTCAATGGTGCCTGTCCTATTAGCTGTAATAGGGGGAACCTGCCCCTGAATCAGCATTTGGAAGCTCATTAATTATGCACAGGCAGGCATGTTGGGAGCTGATACATCCGCCCGCTGTCCGCTGGTGGGTTCGAAGGTCCGGGTGCCATATTTAAACGCCTGCCCAACGCTTACATCTCACTTGGGTGGCACGGTATCACAGTGGTTAGCACTGTTGCTTCACAGCACCATGGTCCCAGGTTTGATTCCCGGCTTGTCTGTGCCGAGTCTGCACGTTCTCCCCATGTCCACGCTGGTTTCCTCCAGGTGCTCCGGTTTCCTCCCACAAGATTTCCTGAATGACGTGCTTGTTAGGTGCTTGTTAGGTGAATTGGACATTCTGAATTTTTCCTCTGTACCCGAACAGGCGCCGGAATGTGGCGACTGGGGGACTTTTCACAATAAATTCATTGCAGTGTTAATGTAAGCCTACTTGTGACAATAAAGATTATTATTACTCTCTCCAGCCCTGCTGTCGTCAGGAGACTGTCACAGATGTCCAGGAACCAGAAGAACAAGGTTTGCAGCCTCGAGAAGAAGACAGCACTCCGCTTCACCCACCAGGGCGCTGGAGGCCTTGATCAGGGGAGTGTGGGCACACAGACATGTCCGGTATCCCAGGGATGGCTCCGGGCAGCAGACCAACCTCACGTCTCCTGCCGGTGAGGCTATTGCAGAGCAGGTCAGCCCGGCAGATTCCGCGCCCGAAACGCCATCGAGCGCAGGAAGAGGATGAATAATCTCACCGGCTCCATCAGGGTAAGTCAACCTTCAACTTCGTCCAATATCAAACTCTCATCATAACATCATCAACTCAAACGGTTAATCTCTCCGTGGATCTCACACACCCATCAATGGGGAACGCGGATCAATACTCAGCCTCTGGTGGAGAATTTCACATCAACAACATCCCATCTGTCATGTGGCTCACATTCCATCATCCGGCCATTCCGGAGGGCTGGCCACACCCTGGGGTGTGGGGGGGGGGGGGGGGGGGGGGGTGCATTTTACACAATCCCAGCTCCACCCCCTCTGATCACAGGCCTTTCATTTATCTTCATACAGGCCAAGCTGGCGCACAACAAGCGAAAGATGGCAGACAGGGCGAGGGACGGCCAACATCATTGTCCCAACGGAGTTCGAGGAGGCAGCAGCTGAGCTGGTTGGGAGGACAGGGATCAATCCTGTGGGAATGGGGAGACTGGGATCAATCCCGTGGGAATGGGGAGACTGGGATCATTCCCCTGGGAATGGGGAGACTGGGATCAATCCCTTGGGAATGGGGAGACAGGGATCAATCCCGTGGGAATGGGGAGACTGGGATCAATCCCGTGGGAATGGGGCGCTCAGCCTGTCCCAACAACCCCATACAGATCACAGCTCCATCACCACCAAATCCTGACAATCGCAGTGAGTCACAGTTTTATGGAGCTCATGCTACATAGGGTGGCACAGTGGTTAGCACTGCTCCCTCGCAGCGCCAGGGAGCCGGGTTCTAACCCGGCTTTGGGTCACTGTCTGTGTGGAGTTTGTACGTTCTTCCCGTGTCTGCGTGGGTTTCCTCCGGGTGCTCCGGTTTCCTCCCACAGTTCAAAGCTGTGCAGGTTAGGTGGATTGGCCGTGATCAATGCCTGGGGTTATGGGGATAGGGCGGGGGAATGGGCTGAGGTAGAATGCTGTCTTAGAGGGAAGGTGCAGACTCGATTGGCCAAATGGCTTCCTTCCGCACTGTCGGAATTCTTTGATTAGATGCTCATCAACTGGATTTTCTATTTTCTCTGTCCCGGCAGATGGAGGAGCACAGACAGCTGGGCAGCATTCCGGGCTCCAGGCGCGCAGACAGCTGGGCAGCATTCCGGGCTCCAGGCGCACAGACAGCTGGGCAGCATTCCGGCTCCAGGCGCACAGACAGCTGGGCAGCATTCCGGGCTCCAGGCGCACAGACAGCTGGGCAGCATTCCGGGCACCAGGCGCACAGACAGCTGGGCAGCATTCCGGGCTCCAGGCGCACAGACAGCTGGGCAGCATTCCGGGCTCCAGGCGCACAGACAGCTGGGCAGCATTCCGGGCCCAGGCACACAGACAGCTGGGCAGCATTCCGGGCCCCAGGCGCACAGACAGCTGGGCAGCATTCCGGGCTCCAGGCGCACAGACAGCTGGGCAGCATTCCGGGCTCCAGGCGCACAGACAGCTGGGCAGCATTCCGGGCTCCAGGCGCACAGACAGCTGGGCAGCATTCCGGGCTCCAGGCGCACAGACAGCTGGGCAGCATTCCGGGCTCCAGGCGCACAGACAGCTGGGCAGCATTCCGGGCTCCAGGCGCACAGATAGCTGGGCAGCATTCCAGGCTCCAGGCGCACAGACAGCTGGGCAGCATTCCGGGCCCCAGGCGCACAGACAGCTGGGCAGCATTCCGGGCCCCAGGCGCACAGACAGCTGGGCAGCATTCCGGGCTCCAGGCGCACAGATAGCTGGGCAGCATTCCGGGCTCCAGGCGCACAGACAGCTGGGCAGCATTCCGGGCTCCAGGCGCACAGAGAGCTGGGCAGCATTCCGGGCCCCAGGCGCACAGACAGCTGGGCAGCATTCCGGGCTCCAGGCGCACAGACAGCTGGGCAGCATTCCGGGCTCCAGGCGCACAGACAGCTGGGCAGCATTCCGGGCCCCAGGCGCACAGACAGCTGGGCAGCATTCCGGGCTCCAGGTCACATCCGGGAAGGAGTCTGAGGAATAACTGTCTCAGTGATCACCCATAACCCCACCAACGCAGAGACACACATCTCGGTGGGGGCACATCTCTCGATTAGGATCAGGCTTACTTTGTGGAGAACACCTCACGGAAACATTCCCACCACAGCCAGAGGCAGAGACATCCCAGAGCTCCAGCACTGTGAGGACAGCTGGAGACCAGCTCCCCGCTCACTCAGACAATGAGCCTCAGGAAGCGGCTGCCAGCTCAGTGCTGGAGATCTAACAGACAGCCGGACGGCAGGCGGAGCATCGACATTCACTTTGCAGACCAGAGTGAACGATGGCGGAGGAGAGCGTCGACAATCACTCCGCTGACCAGAGTGAACGATGGCGGAGGAGAGCGTCGACAATCACTTCGCAGACCAGAGTGAACGATGGCGGAGTCCCACATTCTGTCTGTTGATGTGGCTCCGACATGCGAGTGGTGAGTTCCAGACGGTCACCTTGGGAAGGCTGCTGACCACCATGGATCCAACAGGTTCCGCTGGATTAGCGCTCGTCCCTGAACTCCATGGCCACACACCCTGGTGGGCACTGTCAGGGTTTTGGCCACATGGGGACGAGGCACCTTGACCTCCCTCCAGGATCCCCATCTTAACATTTATCTGATGTTAATCTGCTTTGCACGAATCTCCACACCCTTGGGTGATGTCAGCGAGATGGGTTTAAGTCTTTATTTCAAGTGATGTAAACTTTTCTAACCCTTCATAAAGAAGCAGCATTGAGGGCAGCACGGTGGCGCAGTGGTTAGCATTGCTGCCTACGGCGCTGAGGACCCGGGTTCGAATCCCGGCCCTGGGTCACTGTCCATGTGGAGTTTGCACATTCTCCCCGTGTTTCCGTGGGTTTCACCCCCACAACCCAAAGATGTGCAGGGTAGGTGAATTGGCCACGCCAAATTGCCCCTTAATTGGAAAAAATAATTGGGTACTCTAAATTTATAAAAAAAAAGAAGCAGCATTGTGTGAGGGCAGCTAATCAGCACTGATAATCTAACGGTGCCGCAATTTAACAGGACAAAAACAGAGTCTCGTGTTGGGCATGTTTCTTGCCACCTGCAGTGCCGAGAACGACATGGCTATTGAACGGGTATTAAGGCCCTGTAGTTAGTACCCAATATTGCCCTTCAATGGGACTTTCCCTTTTTTTTTGCTTGGGTGAGGAACGCCCCATCAATGCCACACTTACCTCATTTCCTACACTGAGGAGTTCAGCTTACCAATGTAGGAAGGTGACTTGTGGATCAGGGGGCATCCGGGGGGGGGGGGGGGGGGGGGGGGGGGGTGCCGCAATAGTGTGATCGAGATATGGAAGGATTTGAACCAGAGGCTTGAAGGGGCAAATGTTAGTAGAATAAATTGAAATATATTGGATGAAGACTAGAGGGAAGGTATACTATAAGGGCCTGGGACGTTTAGGGTTAATGTGGGTCTGTGATAGAAGAGAGTATATGACCTTGGGTTCAGTCTGGCGTTTGATAGAGCCATGTGCACAAGCAAGCATGGAGACAACGCTCAGCTTGAACCCTTTACCGTATATACTTACTGACAGAGTTCTTGTAGTCAATACATACATACAGTAAACCTACTTCAGACTATGAAGACTTCATTAAAACTTACCGAATGATATCCAACACCCTAACAACACAAATCATAGAATCATAGAATTGACAGTGCAGAAGGAGGCCATTCGGCCCATCGAGTCTGCACCGGCTCTTGGACAGAGCACCCCACCCAAGCCCACACCTCCACCCTATCCCCATAACCCAGCAACTCCACCCAACACGAAGGGCAATTTTAGTCACTAAGGGCAATTTAGCATGGCCAATCCACCTAACCTGCACGTCTTTGGACTGTGGGAGGAAACAGGAGCACCCAGAGGAAACCCACGCAGACATGGGGAGAACGTGCAGACTCCGCACAGACAGAGACCCCAAGCCGTGAATCGAACCTGGGACCCTGGAGCAATTGTGCTAACCACTATGCTACCGTGCTGCCTTAAATCTTTGTGACCACAGGCTTGTGGGTGTTAATTGCTGCTCAGACGTCTGATTTCACACAGCTTATTAAAAATGTAACTAAGCACTATCACAATTTCAAAGAGCCAGCACAGACATGATGAATGAATGGCCTCCTTGTGTGCTGTATGATTCCATGATATGGTGGAGGAGGGGGCCAGCAAAAGGTGCATGGTTGGAGAGGTAGAATTGATGAGGCCATAACTCAGGCCAACATCAAGTCCTCCATCCCATAGAACAGCAATTGAGAAGCCACAGTAAAACATGCAGTCCAGAGCACTGTCAAACTCCAGGAGTTATTGATGCATTGCTGAGATTATCCAGATCCTTGGACACAATACCATTTACAATCCTCAAAAGTTCTCTTTCCCCAATGTCAATGTGCTTAGTGGTCAGCAGCACAGGATTAAGTTGCTACATAGAATTTCTACAGTGCGGAAGGAGGCCATTCAGCCCATCGAGTCTGCACCCACCCTCTGAAAGAGCACTCTACCTCGGCCCGCTCCCCTGCCCTACCCCTGTAATCTCATCTCACCTGCACGTCTTTGGACTGTGGGAGGAAACCAGAGCGCCCAGAGGAAAACCACGCACACACGGGGAGAACGTGCAGATTCCGCACAGACAGTGACCTGAGGTCAGAATTGAACCCAGGACCCTGATGCTGCCACTCTGCCACCGTATCGCCCTTCCCACTTCCCAGTCAGTATTCCTGGTCATTTATTTGAGGGAACCTCTAGTGCTTGTTCTATTTGAAGGAGGAAGCAAACTTGATACATGCCCTCTGAAACCATTGCTAATGACATCAATGGCCGAAAATGAGCCTCTCCTGCCCCACACGGATTATAGTTGGCACCTTGGCAGTTTAACAATGAATTTGTAATCTGGTTAATGCGATCCACAGCAAAAAAAACATTCATTCAACTGAACATCCAGCCAGAAGGAGGCCATTCAGCCCATGGTGACTGTGCTAGCCCCTTGGCAGAGCTAAGCAGTTAGTCTTACACCTCTGTTCTGTCCCCTAAGCCCTGCAATATTTACCCCTTCACTGTTGATTCCTTTGCACCTTTGAACAGATAGGTGTTACTCCCGGCTCTGATATATTATCGCCATGTGAAATGGGAAAACAATTGGCTCTATATCTGAGCAGACATTGTCATAGCCTTTACCCTACAAGGAATTGCACAAGAGCAAACATTAAAAATTGCACTCAATATAATGCTAATTTAGTTTGAAAATCAGACTGGAGTTGAATACAGTTACTAATGAATACAGCATTGACTGTGTCTCCAGTTACGTGAGAAGCTCCATCTTTGAGTAATTACACATTAATCCATGCTTCCTCATGGCTCTGTGGCTATTCAGCGAATTCTGAGTAAAATCAGAAGTATATAGGGTACCATTTGAATCGACATGTCTAATTTAATTTACTTAAATGTTTCGGGCAATTTATTACAGTTCTCCCAACTCACAATCAGACTGCATTTACCTTGACATTCTTGGATAGTTTCCTAGTGCACGGTTAAAGAGAATCCCTACTAAAGCATCCAAGCGGGATAGGGATAATTTGGCTCGAATATTTACGTTTCTTTTGCTTCTCTCTCCAAGTTTTTTTTTTCAGTTTGTACATCTATTTTTCTTCCCACTTAAATTCTTCCCTCAACCTTCTCTCCCCACGCCCCACAATGCTCCAGATTGCAGTTCCTCCGCCAGAGAAAGGCTGCTGATATTTCCCCAGATTCCCAGATTTATATTGGAAAATTGGTGGGGGATTGTTATTTTCGAAAAAGGAAAGCTCCCGGTATTTTGGAAGCTACACTCAGCATTCTGAAAGCTGTGACCACCAAGCTAATTGACAGAGAATTAACTGCCTTTGACAAAGGAGAAGGGAGGTGGAATTTCCCACTGACAAAAATAATTTAGTTTCCACACATGTTACCAAACGGAGATCGAGTTCGCTCTGAATATCTCTATTTTGTGATTCCATCTTTTGACAATAGATTTTTCCTAATCTCTCATATTGTGTGATTGTCTTTGATTGTCCTTGTGCCTCGGTCGCTGAAAGTAAGGTACAGCAGGCAGTAAAGAAGGCAAATGGTATGTTGGCCTTCATAGCGAGAGGATGTGAGTGTAGGAATAGGGATATTTTACTGCAATTGTATAGGGCATTGGTGAGGCCACACCTGGAGTATTGTGAGCAGTTTTGGTGTCCTTATCTGAGGAAGGATGTTCTTGCTATGGAGAGAGTGCAGAGAAGGTTTACCAGGCTGATTCCTGGGGTGGCGGGACTGTCATATGAGGAGAGACTAAATCGGTTAGGATTATGTTCATTGGAGTTTAGAAGAGTGAGAGGGGATCTCAGAGAAACTTACAGGATTCTAACAGGATTAGACAGGGTAGATTCAGAAAGAATGTTCCCGATGGTGGGGGAGTCCAGAACTATGGGTCATAGTTTGAGGATACAGGGTAAACCTTTTAGGACTGAGGTGAGGAGAAATGTCTTCACCCAGAGAGCGGGGAATCTGTGGAATTCACTCCCACAGAAAGTAGTTGAGGCCAAAATGTGTAAATTCAAGCAGGAATTAGATTTCGCTCTTGGGACTAACGGGATCGAGGGATATGGGGGGGGTGGCGGGATCAGGGTATTGAACTTGATGATCAGCCATGATCATAATGAACGGCGGAGTGGGCTCGAAGGGCTGAATGGCCTCCTCCTACTTCTGTTTTCCATGTTTCTCTGTTGCTATTTAAAACTAAATTTGCCTCGAGTGTCAGGTTATTTTTTTTGTGAATAAAAGCAAAATACTGAAGGTGCTGGAAATCCGAAATAAATGAGAAAATGCTGGAAAAGCTCAGCGGGTCTGGCAGCGTTAGTGGAGAGAGAAACAGACTTAACGTTTCCAGTCCCTATTGACCCTCCTACAGCTTTTCATGTGAAGACTGTTTTAGTGTGTGTGTGTCTGTGTATATGTGTGCATGTTTGTATGTGCGTGCATGTGTGTTTTTTGTGTGTCTACATATGTGCACGTGTGTGTGTCTGCATAATGATAATAATAATCTTCATTGTCAAAAGTAGGCTTACATTAACACTGCAATGAAGTTACTGTGAAAAGCCCCTAGTCGCCACATTCCGGCGCCTGTTCGGGTACACAGAGGGAGAATTCAGAATGTCCAATTCACCTAACAGCACGTCTTTCAGGACTTGTGGGAGGAAACCGGAGCACCCGGAGGAAACCCACGCAGTCACGGGGAGAACGTGCAGACTCCGCACAGTCAGTGACCCAAGCTGGGAATCGAACCTGGGTCCCTGGTGCTGTGAAGCCACAGTGCTACCCACTGTGCTACCGTGCTGCCCACATGTGTGTATGTGTGTGTACGTATGTGTATCTACTTGTGCATGTGCTGTACACATATGTAAGAATTTCATTGTTTTAATTCTAGGTGGCTAACGTTGCTCAGGTACGCACATTTCTATTTATTTAAACAAGAATACGAAGATTTCTGGTGACATTATTGGTTTAAAGGAGTTGCTCAGCTGAACAATGAACTATTTTGGATGTAGCAATTCACCTGGCATTATTGTAACAACAATAGCAATGACGTGCATTTATATAGCACCATCATCATAGGACTATCGCAGGGGTGATATTAACCGAGGAGACAATAGGACAGGTGAGCATTGCTCAGAGAGGTGGGTTTTAAGGAACGTCTTAAAGGAGCAGAGGGAAGAGGTGGAGAGGTTTAGGGCGAGAACTCCAGACATTAAGGCCTGGACACCTAGAGGCACAGACACCAGTAATGGAGTTGATTAAATTCTGTTCTTTTACAGTTTCCCTGAATTTAGATACAAGCAGCCAAAAGGAACTGAATAAAACGTGCTCAGAAGTTTGCACAACTGTTTTTAAAAAAGTATTTGAATGACAAGTTCCCTCTTTAAAATAACAACCGAGCATTCTGCCTAATTTAATGCTGCCAGTAAACCAATGCTGAAACCTCTCACTCTTCTCCTGGTCCATAATGTAAAAATATTTAAGTCCTTATGGATTAATGCTGACCACTGTTGAAATTACAATTATTATGACAGGTTAAATTGCTGAGAATAGGTCAAAGCTTGGATCCATATGAAGAAGGTCTAACTCAGCCTTGCATTATTTATTGAGAGAAAATACATTATATTGATTTTAGGTAAGAAAAGTATATGTGATATTGTTAAGGAACTGACAACATCATACATAAGCCTTAAAACACATAATGTCGAGCAATCATATTTTGCAGACACAACTAAAATTCAAACTACTATTGAATAGTCTATTATGTTCGGTGTGAGCAGTAATCTTAATCCAATATCACCAAAATTGACATAAATTCATTCACCACAGCATTTATTGTCCATCCCTAATTTTGGTTGAGAAGGTGGTGGTGAGGCACCTTGTTGAGTACAACTGAGTGACTTGTTAAACCCTTCACAAACAATCTGTCCGGGTCCACCCACGTCAACGCTATCACCAAGAAAGCACAACGCCTATACTTTCTCAGGATTCTAAGGAAATTCTGCACGTCACATTGACTCTTCCCAATTTTTACAGGTGCACCATAGAAAGCATCCTATCTGGCTGCATCACAGTCTGGTATGGCAACTGCTCGGCCCAAGACCGTAACAAACTACAGAGAGTTGTGAAAACAGCCCAGTCCATCACGTGAAACCACCCCCCATCCATTGACTCTGCCCTTAGTGTCCAAAATTGCCCTTAGTGTTGGGTGGGGTTACTGGGTTATGGGGATGGGGTGGAGGGTGCTCTTTCCAGGAGCTGGTGCGGACTCGATGGGCCGAATGGCCTCCTTCTGCACTGTAAATTCTATGATAGGAAAGGTTATTATTATATCAGGGGTAATGAGAGAACTCATCAAATCAAGAGGCCAAGCAGTAGTGGTCCCTCCTCTCTGAGTTGGATCTCTGAAAGAGATATTTGTACCACACTCCTGCCCTTTCCCCATAACCTGGCAAATGTTCCCAATCAAATATTTATCCAATTGTCTTTTGAAAGTTATGATTGAATCTCCATCAATCGCGCTTTCAGATTGTAACCATTGTGGGGAAGGTGGTGAGGGATACGGGTTACGGGAATGGGGTTTGGCTGTGACAGGGCAGAAGGAAAGTCATAAAAATGGGTGGTGAAGGAGGAGAGTTGCTTACACATTATCATAAATCTCCTCAGTCACCTGCCTGCACCTGGTTGGCTGCACCACCTGCAATGAGAGGGGCTGAGGTTTTGGTGGCTGGAGGTAGGGGTCTGGATCCCACAAGTTGGCAAATCCCAGTCATTCCCACCTGAGCTCTTTAGTGTTCTGGTTTATGCCTCAGAGCTATGCAGAGATGACGTACCAGCTTCTACCTGTGACTCAGAGGTTTATTCAAAACTAACACAACATTTGGTCTTTAAGCCCATGAATGACACAGGTGCCTGCTTGCGATGCCCAAGTGTGTGCGGGATATTGGTGGGACAAGGGCCTTCAATGGGTGAAGTGTATACTCTACCCTGCCAAACTCCCGCCCCGAGAGGCCTCTGGCAGAATCTCTGGGCCACGATGCTGCTGTGAGGATGTGCAGCCTGGAATGAACAGACAGCACTTGTCATAATTCCAGTCAGTGATTGAAACGACAGCTACCCATCAAACCGGAAGATTTGAGGTGATTATCCCGGGTCTTTTGTCCTCTTGGAATTCTTTAATTCCTCCACTTTGGGCTCCATCCACGACATTTTAAATTTGAGCTCCTGTCATTGTATCAATGTGAATATTGAACTTGGGAACAAGGTGCCCATTAATGCTGTAAAATATTTACCGTGACTTTCACTTATGAGATTAAACCCGATGTAGTGTCAAATCTTTCTAGTTATCCCGAACTAATAATTAATAATAGCACATTCTTTCACTGCCACTGTGACCATTCAGCGGCCACTGTCCGATTTCTAGCATGTTGCAATTTGTGATATTTCGAATGGGAAGCAATCCTCTCTTCCTGCAATTCTTATTTTACATTATTTTTGCTCCATATTATCCACAATAAATGCTTTCTGCACACCTATTTTCCCTTAATTAACTGGTTGTCATAATATACACACAGGTATATGATGGTGCATAGACAGACACTGACTGACACACTGAATGACCAATCAGCACACAGAACACAGCAGCCAATCAGCAGACAGGGCACGGCCACTGTAAAGCCAGAGGGCACTAGTTTTCCCGCTCTCTTGGGATGCAGCCTCTGAGACAGCCAGAGCCCGTGATCAGCAACACGAACATCTACCATGTGCTAGCAGTATAGTCTGGTCAGGTTAGCCTCAGGTCTCCAGTCAACTTAACATAGTGTCAACCCACAGTGCAAGTATGTTTAACAGCTTATAGTTAAATAAAATAGAGTTGAACTTCTACAAGTGTTGGTAGCCTGTCTCTCTCACTTCTCTGGTAAACGCAGTCCTCGCAGACCCAGCATACCCATCACATCAATGGTGACTTTGATAGGTTGCAGTCATACTGCACAGAATTACACAGAAGTACAACAAACAGAAGACCATCTGGCCAATTGGATCAGAGTTTCTAATCCACGCCATTCTCCTTTCACTCTTCTTCGTTTCACCCTGGCACCTACTCCTTCCTCCCTCATGTGCTTAATCCAGCTTCTCCTTTAAATGTGCTTCTGCTGTTCAACCTGTTCTTGCCACCTTTCCACCACTCTGCAGATTCTGCTGAATTCTTTATTGGATTTATCAGTGACCATCTCACATTCATGTGTTTCGCTGCTGTGGGTGTGAACCTTCTCGCTGTGACATCCACGTGGAAAATGTTGTGCATACGCCCATTGGATTGGAGAAACAGCTGCTCAAAATAGACTGCCTGGTCTGAAGCTGTTAAAAGTCACATCCTCCCAGGAATAAACACTGAGCTTGTGCCTGACAAATCATCGGTGAGTATCACCCGAGTGACATGGCAGGGAGCGATGCTCCTATGATTTCCGAGACATGAGTCATCAATCTCAGTCTGGGAAAGACACCATCACGCTTCCTATTGGCCCTTTTAGAGAGCCCAGTAATGTCCCAAAGCACGCAAACAAAATCAAGTTGCATGCTGGTCTTGTTTGGCTCTTGTTCCGCACTGTAACCAATCACTATTTGTTGATGTACCATTTGTCAATGTACTCTGTCGATTATTCTTTAGTCTACTATGTACGTACTGTGTACGTTCCCATGGCCGCAGAAAAATACTTTTCACTCTACTTCGATACATGTGACAATAAATATCAATCAATCATATCCAAAACCTGGGCAAGTTAGAGCTTCCAGCCCACAAGGCAACTGTTTGGCCCAGAGTTCCTATGCCAACTCACTATGCAAGCTATTTATCCCCCACACTCTGCTTTTACCCTCGTTAAATTCCACCCCCACCTCACCCCAAAACAGGGGACTTTGAATCTGACAAAGGACCATTAGCTGAATTGTCCTTCTTCTGCCAAAGTGTGCTTCCAATGAGTTCCACAGATAGGAGGCCTCCGTCTTTGCAATTGATTAAAGAGTGACCTACTTGTCTGGAAGGCTGACAAGCTATGTCTAGAGTCTGGAAGCTTCCAAACCCCTAGATGCAGCATCAATAGTGGCTGCGGAGTCCTTATGGAAGTACTTTTATTTTCAGAACATCACAACACTTAAAATTAGAGTCATTCATTCATTAGCAGCTTTAACTGATTTTTAAAATTGATTCACTGATGTTTACATTGTCGCACAGGGAATATAATTTTTACACTCTGCACACAGCTTGCCATTTGAATCAGCATTATGGCATTAGAATACATCATTACATTAAAAAAATAAAGCCAGTGTGAAAGACAAAGATCAAAAACAGATGGTCCTCGGATGAAGACAGACTCTTCTCTTAATACAAGGAAGGACAACTGAGATTGCATACCATTACAATTCATCAGACCTGGCACAAAGCCCGTATGTATTCAGTGAAGGTTAGATTCCAATGTGCATACAACTCTGCTCGAATCATCACATTTTTCCTGATGCTGTTTATGAGTGTGGACATTTTTTGGAAGGAAGGAAAAGATTTCTTGTTCAAGAACAAGCGTTCCACTTGTGTTTATATTTCCTGCTAAAACTCAGGTCAGGAACTCTACACTGTGACAACTGGAGGAGATTTGAAAGTCACGCAGTAGATGTGGAAGGTTTGTGACTATCTGTGAATGGATCTATAAAACCAGTAACCAGCAATGCCACACCTAGGGTACGTCAAATGATGCGAGAAATGGTGTAAAAAGCAGAACCCATTTTATCGAATGGTTCTGTTAACCGCCTTTCCTTTAGTGCTTTCATTATCATTCAAAACAAGGGATCAGACAACATCAAACCCTTTTCTAGCACTTAACAGACCTGGCGTTGGGGAATGGGGAATGGCGAGTGCAAGGGACAGGATATTGAGTGAAGGGAATTGCAAGGACGAGGGACTGAGAGAGAGAGAGAGAATTCCTGGAGAAAGCAGCTGCGTTGAATGTTTTTTTATTGTGTGTTCCCTGAAAGTTTAATGGCCAATATTGAAGACTGGCTGTGACAAAGTGAAGGATAAAGATGTGACAGTCACATCCCATCATTGTTTTACACCAAGACTGTTGTGATTTAACTGGTTTGGTGACATCATGGCAGCTTTTGACTGAATATGGCATCAAATCGCCTGAGCAAACTTGGAGTCAACGGGAATTGGGGAGAAAACTCTCCGCTGGTTGGGGTCATACCCGGCACAAAGGAAAACGATTGTGGTGGTTGGAGGTCAATCGTCTCAGACCCAGGACATCACTGCAGGAGTTCCTCAGGGTACTGTCCTCAGCCCCAACCTTCTTCAGCTGCTTCACCGACATTGCCTCCATCATAAGGACAGAAGTCATAGAACATAGAACATTACATGTTCACACACCACCCTGACTTGGAAATATATCACCGTTCCTTCACTGGCACTGGGCTCCCTCCCTGACAGCACTGTGGGTGTACCTACACCACATGGACTGTAGCATTTCAAGTAGGCAGCTCACCTGCTCAAGGGCAATTAGGGATGGATAATAAATTCTGCCCTAGCCAGTGATTCCCACAGCCATGAAGAATTAAGAAAAAGAACACCAGGGGGGCGATTCTCGGCTCCGCGGACCACGTGTCCACGCCGTCGCGTTTCACGATGGCGCAAACAGGGCCCGGGCATGACCTATTCTAGCCCCCATAGGGGGCCAGCATGGCCCTGGAACGGTTCATGCCACTTCAGCATCCCTATGCGGCACCAAATGGACGCTTCGCCAACCCATGCATGTGCAGTTGGGGCAGCTCAATCCTGCGCATGCGCAGTTGGGGCAGCTCAATCCTGCGCATGCGCAGTTGGGCCGCGCCACCCTGCGCAAGCGCGGGGAACTTCTTACGCGCGCCAGCCCCGACGCAATATGGCGTGGGTGTTCAGGGGCCGGCCGTGGCTGAATGTATGCCCGGGGGGGGGGGGGGGGGGGGGGGGGAGAGAGAGGCCAGCCTGCCGATCTGTGGGCCCCGTTCGTGGGCTAGACCCCTTCGGAGGCCCCCCCAGGTGAAGGAGCCCCCCCTCCACTCCCCCCCACCCCCAGGCCACCCCCCCGAACGTCCCTGCAGAGTTCCCACCGACAGCGACCAGGGGTGGACGGCGCAAGCGGGACCCTGTCGTGTCGGAGCGGCCGCTCGGCCATCTGGGCCGGAGAATTGCCGCTTGCCGTTTGCGGCGATTCTCCGAGCGGCCCAGCACGATTCGTGCAGCGCTGGTTTTGGGGGGGTGGGGGAATCGCGTGCGGGGGTCGGGGCGGCGTGGTGCTATTTGCGCGGCACCCGCCGATTCTCCCTCCCGGCAGGGGGAGGGGGGGAGAATACAGCCCACGTTGTTTAAACGTTAATATTGTAGAACTATTCTGTAGTTCCAAGCCATGGGTTAAGGACGTGGACATCAATTACTGATGTTTGGAGGCATTGAGAATATTCTTTGAATGTCTATGTCGTATCAATTTTACATTCACAAATAAACTGACTATTGTTTCGTTGTTTCAAAGTTGTCAAAATGGCCTTAATTTTGGAAATTGAGAATTATGCCATTTGTTACTGTCCCTGTTTACAGAATTAGTTATTCCTCTGAGCATAGGGGTGAATATTCAGTTGCCTCGAAAGCTTACAATCTAGCTACTGTGGGTCGAATACAAGGTGCCAGATATTCCAGACATTCTCCACTTTTTCCAAGGTGGGATTAATACAACAATAAATTATCATGACCAGTGGATGAAAGTGCCAAATCTAGGTGGATGCAGCAGGCTAAGTAACTGCTTATTCTGACGTTTCGCAACCTTGACACCATCAAGGCTGTGTGCCCCAACGCTAGGGTCTGGCAAATGGAATACAATGTTGATAAATGTGAGGTTATCCATTTTGGTAGGAATAACAGCAAACGGGATTATTATTTAAACGATAAAATATTAAAGCATGCCGCTGTGCAGAGAGACCTGGGTGTGCTAGTGCATGAGTCACAGAAAGTTGGTTTACAGGTGCAATAGGTGATTAAGAAGGCAAATGGAATTTTGTCCTTCATTGCTAGAGGGATGGAGTTTAAGACTAGGGAGGTTATGCTGCAATTGTATAAGGTGTTAGTGAGGCCACACCTGGAGTATTGTGTTCAGTTTTGGTCTCCTTACTTGAGAAAGGACGTACTGGCACTGGAGGGTGTGCAGAGGAGATTCACGAGGTTAATCCCAGAGCAGAACAAAGAGCAAAGAAAATTACAGCACAGGAACAGGCCCTTCGGCCCTCCCAGCCTGCGCCGATCGAAGGGGTTGGATTATGAGGAGAGGTTGAGTAGACTGGGACTGTACTCGTTGGAATTTAGAAAGATGAGGGGGGATCTTATAGAAACATTTAAAATTGTGAAGGGAATAGATAGGATAGATGCGGGCAGGTTGTTTCCACTGGCGGGTGAAAGCAGAACTAGGGGACATAGCCTCAAAATAAGGGGAAGTAGATTTAGGACTGAGTTTAGGAGGAACTTCGTCACCCAAAGGGTTGTGAATCTATGGAATTCCTTGCCCAGTGAAGCAGTTGAGGCTCCTTCATTAAATGTTTTTAAGGTAAAGATAGATAGTTTTTTGAAGAATAAAGGGATTAAGGGTTATGGTGTTTGGGCCGGAAAGTGGAGCTGAGTCCACAAAAGATCAGCCATGATCTCATTGAATGGCGGAGCAGGCTCGAGGGGCCAGATGGCCTACTCCTGCTCCTAGTTCTTATGTTCTTATGTTCTTATCACATTTTATGACCACTAACATGCTGAGGGTAAATATATTTCATACTTCTTTTTCATACTAGCAATTTTCAATTTAAGAGTGAGTATTGAAACTAGTCTTTATTTCGAGAGGGATAGAATTGAAAAGAATGTCTTGTGATGCAATGTTAGTGCCCCTACACCTCCGAGCTCAAAGCTCTGGGTTCAAGTCTCACTTCAGGACTTATGGCCGGGGAAGGTGAAATTATAAATGTGGCCACATTGGCAGATTGTCAACCTGAAAATCCTTCCGATATGCCAATGGCAGGTGGTAAGAGTGAGAGAGTCTCCTGGTCCCTAGGAACCTGCAGGAGGCAACACCAAATCACTGCAGTCCTCTGCCGAGCATAACCATGGACAAACACGTGGATTCTATGGCTTCCAAAACCCTCTTAGGCCATGGTAACTGAATGATGTGGAGATGCCGGCGTTGGGCTGGGGTGGGCACAGTAAGAAGTCTTACAACACCCAGGTTAAAGTGCAACAAGTTTGTTTCAAATCACTAGCTTTCGGAGCGCAGCTCCTTCACCTGAGGAAGGAGCTCCTCCCCTGAGGAAGGAGCAGTGCTCCGAAAGCTAGTGATTTGAAGAAAACCTGTTGGACTTTAACCTAGTGTTGTAAGACTTCTTACTATGGTAACTGAAGGGAGAGAAAGGATTGAAAAGTAGGGAATTATACCTTTGTTAAACTACACTCAGTTGCATATAGTTCTGGTCGCTGTGTTTATAGAGGCACTGGAGAGGGTGCAGCGAACAATTCCTAGGATGATATTAGAAATTTGTGAGTTTACATCTCAGGAAAGGATTGACAGGATGGGTCACTTTTCTCTTGAAAAAAGGCAGCTGCAGGCAGGGCCGGCTCAAGGCACCGGCAACTCGGGCAGTCGCCCGGGGCGCCATGTGCAAGGGGGCACCAGACTCGGGTCCCGCGCATGCGCAGATGGGCCGGTGCCAACCAGCGCATGCGCGGTGGCCGCCCTCCCCCCGCTGTGGCCGCCCTCCCCCAGGGCGCCCCCCCCCCCGGTCCGCCCCCCCCCCTCGGTCCGCTCCCCCCTCGGTCCGCTCCCCCCCCCCCGCGGGTCCGCCCCCTCCGCCCTCCCCTCGGGTCCGCCCCCCCCGCCCTCCCCTCGGGTCCGCCCACCCCCCGCCCTCCCCTCGGGTCCGCCCCGGCCCCGCCCCCCAGGTCCCGCCCCAGGGCCCCCCAGGCCCCGCCCCCCAGCCCCCCCCAGGCCCCCCCCAAGCCCTCCCCAGGCCCCCCCCGCCCCCCCCCAGCCCCCCCCCCCCAGCCCCCCCCCCCAAGGGCGCCGAAGTTCAGCTTGCCCGGGGCGCCAGCAACCCTAGGGCCGGCGCTGGCTGCAGGATGACATAGTCAAGCGGCCTTTAAAATGATGAGAGGTTTGGATGCAGGGAGAAGGTTTCCTCTTGTGGTGAGCTGCACAACTAGGTTCCATCACAATGGGTGCTGGCCAGAAAATCCAATAAGGAATTCAGAAAAAACATCTTGACCCAAAGTATGTTGAAAATGTGGAACTCGCGAGCACACAGAAAGTTTGAAGTGAACAGTGTAGATTCGTTGAGTGGAAGCTCAACCAGGTGAGGCAGAAGGGAAGATGATAGATTTAAACAAGGAAAAATAGGAAGAATTGCAAGAAAAGTACAAACACTAGCATGGATTGTATGGGCTGAATGGCCTGTTTCCTCTGTTGTTTATCAAATGTAATGTGATCCTCAGTAATGCAATATTGTAGTGCAACAGTCAAATTGATAAATGTCAGAACGTTGCTGAATATTATAATATTTCCAGCAATCCCATTTGCACTACTGTGTTACTGGAATGTTTTGAAGGGACATTTAGGAAGAGATTACAATGCGATAACATGGAAAAACAATTTATATCTCTTACTGATAGAGATCAATGCACCTCCTGCATTATTGATTAAAACCAGAAAAGGGGAATTAAAGAACAATGGACGATAAGAAACTATTCTTTGAAGAACTTAGTAACAGAAGAAGAACAATGCCTGATTCCATCTCCAAAACACTAAAACTATTTCTATGCAAAGTAACCGAGTCTCTGGTATACAATGGTGGTAACTATTCGATGCAGAAAAAGAGGAATTAGGGGCAATGGGGTGAGCCAGTTCCCCTTGGCCCCATTAAAATATGGAACAATAGGCTAATGCACATCTTAAAGAAACATGGGGGCTGAGAGGAGGCAAATTCAAATAGCTGTATGTGGCAAGTTTGCAGAGGAAGTCTTTTTAAGACCATATTCTCCTCTGTGGCTCAACTGGAATATACCATTTCAAACAACCAACCATTGCGTTGACATTTAAATTTACTAGGACGCATACTCAGATGATCCCCCCATATTCTTGGTCACTTTTTTGCCTCATCACCTCTCCATGTTCTGTCATACCCCCACGTACCCTCTATTCCTCCCCATCGCCCCTCCATTCTCGCTGTATGTCTCCTCATCCAATCACCCAGTATCCACTGCAGGCAGACCTCCCGATATCTTTCAAGTGGAAATTTAAAAATAAAAAGTTCTACAATCTAAACAATCGACCCATTGTTTCTGCACCGGCTCTCCAATCGAGCATCATGACTTAGTGCCATTCTCCTGCCTCTTCCCCGTACCCCTGCACATTGTTTCTATTCAAATAATCATCTAATGCCCTCTTGAAAGCCTCGATTGAACCGGCCTCCACCTCACTCCCAGGCAGCGCATTCCAGACCCCAACCCCTCGCTGGGTGAAAACGTTTTTCCTCACATCACATTTGCTGCTTCAGCAAATCGCCTTTAATCTGTGCCCCTCTCGTTCTTCATCCTTTTCCGAGCAGGAACAGTTTCTCCCCGTCTACTCTGTCCAGCCCCCTCATGATTTTGAACATCGCTATCAAATCTCCTCTTAACTGTCTTCTCTCGAAGGAGAACAGTCCCAACCTCTCCATTCTATCCTCATCACTGAAGTTTCTCATCCCTGGAAACATTCTTGTGAAGCTCTCCTGCTCTCTCTCCAATGGGTTCACACCCTTCGGATAGTGCGGCCCAGAACTGTCCACAATATTCCAGGTGAGGTCTAACAAGTATGTATAAGCTCAGTATAACCTCCTTGCTCTTTGTAATTTATGTCTTTATTAATAAAGCCCAGAATACTGAATGCTTCATGAACTGCTCTCTCCACCTGTGCTACCATCTTTAATGATCTATCCACATATGCAGCCAGGACCCTCTGCTGCAGTAATCCCTGAAGGATAGAGCTGTCAACTAAGACACTTCATACATGAAAAAAAACTCTCATCCATAATACCCACTCAAAGGATGTAAATCCCCTCAAGTGGTCAATCTGCTATAAAAACAAACATGGAGCTACTTACAACATCAAAGACAGATAATTGTTTAGTAACTTCTTAAAACTGTCAACCACAATGTGAACATAATCCTCCTGCTGAGATAAGTGGCTCTTGATTTTTTTGAAACTCAGCCCAACATTCATAATAGCCCCAGTTATCAATACAAACCCTGGGAAATGTCACCAAAGCAATGCATTGAAAATGAAACGTCAGATTATCATTTTTGTTACACTGCAAATGGTGGTCATTTCCATTTCAAAAGAGATTGTCTGCCATTCAAGGGGGTGTAGTAGCTGCTTATATTTGTTTGCTGTTCAACAGCAAGGTCTTATATTTTCAAAGATAAAGATTTCTAGATATTTAAATCTCAGTTCCAAACATGACAGGAGAGTTTCCAAGCATCTTTGAATGAATTATGCCACTTTCTCTGTACAAAAAGTACTGCAATAAATGTTAACACTTACGCACCTTTGCAGGACAGAATCCTATGATCAATCGCAGCAGTAAAACAACATCTACATTAAAATAGAACACCTGATAGTGACACTAAAAGGTGCCAAAACATTCAAAACCTACTTGCAAGAATGTTCCAGACTCCTCGGTAGTCTCCCCCCACTGGCCACAAACTATCAATCATGGTGGACCTTTTTGTAGCAATTCCTAAAACTACACCAGCACATTGCACAAGTGTGGGGGAAGGAACTTCAAATGTCCTGTGGTCCTCACAATTGTGACTCCGACCTCAGAAGAGGGGTTCGCACTCAAAGAATTCCAGGCTGATGAAAAGGCCACACGGGGGATTGGGAAGGTTCTGACAAATGGAATTTGCAGTCACAAATCCTATAGTTTTTACTTTCCCAATTCCCGCCTGCACAAAGAGACGGAAATCAGGCACAAGGGGCTGGATTCTCCGCCCCGCCACATTTCTGTTTCACCCCACCGGCAGGATGCTCTGTTATGCTGGCTGGTCAGTGGGATTGCCAATTGTGGGGCAGCTGCCCCATGCCATCGGAAACCTCTGGGCTGCTGGCAAAACGGAGCATCCCGTCGCCGGAGAATCCAGCCCAAGGTCTTTGGTTTCACGCCCCACTGCAATGATTGAACATAAAAATCAAACCGACAAAGCAGAGAGAGTATTATACTGTTGGAGGGTCAGTACTGAGAGGGTATTATACTGTTGGAGGGTCAGTACTGAGAGGGTATTATACTGTTGGAGAATAAGTACTAAGAGACGGTGTTATACTATGGGAGAGTCAGTGCTTAGAGATAAGAGCCGGGATTCTCCCGAATCGCCACGATAGGCCGACACCGGCATCAAAAATGGCGCAAACCACTCCAGCGTCAGGCCGACCGGAAGTAACGGAATTCTCCAGACTTCCGGGAGCTAGGCCGAAGCCGGAGAGGTTGGTGCCGCGCCAGCCAGCGCCAAAGGGACTGCGCGGTTTGGGGATGCGCAGAACCGCTGCTGTGGTTCCGCGCATGCGCAGACCAGTCAGCGTATTCTGCCGCATGCGCAGGGGGGGTTTTCTCCACGCCGGCCATGGCGGAGCCCTACAAGGACCAGCGCGGAAGGAAGAAGTGCCCCAACGGCACAGGACTGCCCGCCATGGGGCTCCCCTTTGGGGTTGGATCCCCCCGCGCCCGCTCGGCCCATCGGGGCCTGGAGAATTGACGGGCTGGGGGCCCCCGAGAATTGGCACCAGAGAATCGGTGGGTCAGCGCCGGATAGGCAATTCTCGCGCCCCCCCCCCCCCCCCCCCCCCCCCCCCCCGGCGTTTCTCTAACGCGGCGCGGGGCCGGAGAATCCCGGCCAGGGCCTGCAGCAATATTTTAAAGAAGCACAGTGAACTCTCCATGGTGTCCTGGGATTGGTGTTCGTCTCTCAACATTAGAAAAAAGTCCAGAGTGGTTCGCGCCCGTTTTCTGGCGGGCATGGGGGACATAGCCCCATTATTGGAGAATCCTGGCCCATGGCTCAATCGCGAGAATGACTCCCTACTGAAGGACATGTCTGAGGCGTTCAAGTCAGGTGACTCTGACCTATACAAGAAATCCAGGTACGCCTTCCGCAAAGCCATCCGAGATGCCAAGAGAGAATATCAAACCAAGCGAGAGTCACAGACAGACTCTTGGCGGTTGTGGCAAGGTCTAAACAACATAGCGGGCCACAAAGCGAAGCCGAGCAGTATCTCTGGCAGCAGCGCATCCCTCCCCGATGAACTCAATGCATTCTATGCTCAGTTCAAGCAGGAAGCCAACAAGCCGCTGTCGAATGCCCCAGCAGCCCATAACTCACCCATACCCACCATCACAGCTTCCGAAGTCAGATCAACCTTCCTGAAAGTGAACCCTCGGAAGGAGACGGTTCCAGACCGGATCCCTGGTCGTGCACTCAGAGCGTGTGTAGATCAGCTAGCAGATGTATTCGTGGACATCTTTAACCTGTCCCTACTCCGCTTCGAGGTCCCAACCTGCTTCTAGAAGATCACCATCAACCCAGTGCCAAAGGACAACCAGGCAATGTGCCTCAATGACTACCGTCCGGTGGCCCTGACTTCAGTCGTAATGAAGTGCTTCGACAGGCTGGTCATGAAGCACATCACCGCCATTCTCCCAGAACACCTTGATGACTGCAATTCGCATACCGCCACAACCTGTCCACAGCAGACACCATCTCCATGACCCTATGCTCATCCTGGAGCATCTCGACAAGAAGGACTCCTACATCAGACTCTTATTTATTGACTATAGCTCCGCCTTCAACACCATAATCCAAGCCAAGCTCATATCAAAGCTCTAAAACCTAGGACTTGGCTCCTCCCTCTGCAACTGGATCCACGACTCTCTGGCCCACAGACAACAATCAATAAGAATAAACAACAACACCTCCTCCACAATCATCCTCAATACCGGGGCCTCGTAAGGCTGCGTATGTAGCCCCCTATTCTACTCCCTGTACACACACGACTGCGTGGCAAAATTAGATTCCAACTCCATCTCCAAGTTTTCTCACGATATGACCATAGTGGGCTGGATCTCGAATAATGACAAGTCAGAATACAGGAGGGAGATAGAGAACCTAGTGGAGTGGTGCAGCGACAACTATCTATCCCTCAATGCCAGCAAAACTAAAGAGCTGGTCATTGACGTCAGGAAGCAAAGTACTGTACACACCCCTGTCAGCATCAACGGGGCCAAAGTGGAAATGGTTAACAACTTCAAATTCCTAGGGGTACACATCACCAAAAATCTGCCTGGTCCACCCACGTCGTGCAACCACCAACAAAGCACAACTGATTCACCATAAAGTCTTTGCTCACAGTCTACCTTAGCTAGCTCTTCTCTCATCCCATTGTAATCTCCTTTGTATGAGCACAAAACACTAGTGTTTGATTTTATCTTCTCACCCTCCATCTGTATTTTAAATTCCACCATATTGTGATCGCTCCTTCCGAGAGGATCCCTAACTATGAGATAATTAATCAATCCTGTCTCAATACACAGGTCCAGATCTAGGACCGCTTGTTCCCTCGTAGGTTCCATTACATACTGTTCTAGGAAACTATCGTGGATACATTCTATAAACTCCTCCTCAAGGCTGCCTTGACCGACCTGGTTAAACCAATCGACATGTAGATTAAAATCCCCCATGATAACTGCTGTACCATTTTTACATGCATCAGGATCCATCTTGCAGATCCTTGCCTGTCTCAAACTGTTGTTAAACTGCCAGCCTTTCCGGAAGCTGCTGTTCTGTTCACAGACCAATAAAAACTGAACTGAATTGAGAGCCCAGCTTCTTGTCAGTTCACAACCAGAAAATGGGTGCAGCGGAACTGAGAATCCCGCGCAATGCCTCTAATTATCAACTCCCCAGGGAACCCTCTTAATATAAACAAAATTCCATGAACCCAACTTCAGTAAACAGTGTCCATGTTTGGAATGAATTATGATCTTCCTTTTATGATGCTTTAATTGCACCTCTGTCTCCAAAATGCTGGCAGTTAGCTGCCTTTCAATCCAGAATTTTTAAAAACATGACTGCAGCAGTCATACACACACTAACCCAGGGGTTTAACCCTTAATGCACCAAATACATATATAATATATCCGAAATTCCTATATTCATCACAAATTACTCCCCAACCTCAACAGTTTTTCTGGAGAGAGAGTTCCAGATTTCCACTCCCCGTTGTGTGAATAAGTGTTTCCTGACATCACTCCTGACGGCCTAACTCAAATTTTCAGCCTCTGTCTGTTGTGTTTTTATTATGATATAAAGGCACCAATCACTCACAAGGAATTGTGTAAATAATTTGTGGGTTCATTTATTGAGACTAGGCACATGGTAGGGCAACACGGTGGCGGAGTGGTTAGCACTGGTGCTTCTCGGCATTGAGGACCCGGGCTTGTTCCCAGCCCCGGATCACTGACCGTGTGGAGTTTGCACATTCTCCCCGTGTCCGCATGGGTCTCACCCCCACAATCTAAAAAGATGTGCAGGGTAGGTGAATTGGCCACGCTAAATTGCCATTTAGTTTGAATTTTAAAAAACCCAAAGACTAGGCACATGGTAATATTTATGCAAAGATAGAAGTTTGACGACATCAGTGGCAGAGCTGTGTGTGCTGGGTTCTGCTCACAAGCCAAAGTGAAACTGAGGCTGGATTGCGTGACACACCTCCCTTCCAGTGATGAATGGCATGCTGCTATTTCTTTAAGGGGACACTTCACTCTTGTTCAGGGCTAACCCCCCCCCCCCCCCCACACACACACACACCAGAGGAAATAGCTTCACTCTTTCAACCCTATTAAATCCATTAATTGGCTTAAACGTCTCAATTAAATCACTCCTTCATCTTCTATAACAGGCATGACTTTTGGTAAACAATCCAGCCAGGACCACAGTGTCATGACAGAATGATAATATCATTTCAGCACAATGGTCCTTCTGTCATAGAGTACACAGGGTGAAGACGAAATAATACCACATTTCACTCTGATCATTGTCACATGCATTATTATGTGTCTGCCGCCAATCTGCTACTGATATTGCAACGTTGCACAGATATCATGTGCATGAGGGTTATTAGGAAACAGGCATTAGCTTAGCTGTGGCTTCCTGACCAGATGATTGTGGGTTTGACATGGAGGGTCGTTCTATCCCATGGGAGTAGCTCTCAGCTTGCTGTACGTTTACCACAGCTTCACTCAAGGCAAATCTACCAAGACAAGATAAAGGTCATCGGAATTTTCTGCTTGTTCACAAAAACTAGCTGGAAGTAGAAACAAAATGATTGTGAAATCTAAGCCAGAATTCTACATCTAAATTATAATGTAGCTCTCCGTAATTAACAAAAAAACAGCTGATATTATACATTGTGGAGAAATCTGTACAATTATTTAAATATCTGTGCATTTTTAAAAATAAATTTAGAGTGCCCAGTTATTTATCTTTCCAATTAAGGGGCAATTTAGCACGGCCAATCCATCTAACCCGCACATCTTTTGGGTTGTGGGGGTTAAACCCACGTAGACACGGGGCGAATGTGCAAACTCCTCACGGACAGTGACCCAGAGCCGGGATTCGAACCCGGGTCCTCAGCACCGCAGTCCCAGTGCTCACCACTGCATCACATGGCGCCCTGCAGTTAACCATTTAAAATATTTTCTGCATAATTCAGATGCATTTATGAAACTAGATTCTGCAGAAATTCCACTCCACGTGTTGACCCTTTTTGTAAATATTCCACACAGTGCCAGATGGTGATTTTAAACTCAGTCTTTGTACATTCAGCTTTTTAGCTGTGGTTTTATGAGCTGAAATACTATAACCTTGCTGGGCGCCAGTAATAAACTGCAATTTTGAGAATGCAAGAGGTTCTTTAATCAACCAGCTCTTTACACCAAACATTCTTAAACGTCAGTACAGAGATGTGATACACATTACAGAGCTCGGACAATGGAAAAGCCAATTACTGGATATTTCCCTGCAAAGAAACAGCATCTCTGACAAAACAAGGCTGCACCTATTCCTCCTGTGATACTGAAATCTGACAGTGCAACAAATGGTCACAAAGGTACAACAATGTGTGACCTCGCCATTACTTGGATTGGATTGGATTTGTTTATTGTCACATATATCGAGGTACAGTGAAAAGTATTTTTCTGCGAGCAGTTCAGCAGATCATTAAGTACATGGGAAGAAAATAAAAGAAAATACATAATAGGGCAACACAAGATGCACAATGTAACTACATAGACACTGGCATCGGATGAAGCATACAGGGGTGTTGTGTTCCCTCCCCTCTCCACTTCTCTCCTCCTTCATCTCCCTCCCCTCTATTGACTGTCCTCTATTGCCTCCCCTTCCATCTCGTTCCCCCCCTTCCTTCCTCTCCATTCATCCCCCTTCTCCTCACCTATATCCTCTCTTCACATCTCAATCCTTGCCCTCCGCTCCCTAACATTCACCTCCTCTTAACCTCTCCTCACCTTCCCCTCTCCACTCCTCCTCCCCACCCCTCCTCCCCACCCCCCCCCCCCACTCCTGCCCTCTTGTCCTATCCCCTTCTCCCTCTGAGTTATATGAAATGATGGCTATGAAGAGTGGAAATAAGAACATAAGAACTAGGAGCAGGAGTCGGCCATCTGGCCCCTCGAGCCTGCTCCGCCATTCAATTAGATCATGGCTGATCTTTTGTGGACTCAGCTCCACTTTCCAGCCCGAACACCATAACCCTTAATCTCTTTATTCTTCACAAATCTATCTATCTTTACCTTAAAAACATTTAATGAAGGAGCCTCAACTGCTTCACTGGGCAAGGAATTCCATAGATTCACAACCCTTTGGGTAAAGAAGTTCCTCCTAAACTCAGTCCTAAATCTACTTCCCCTTATTCTGAGGCTATGTCCCCTAGTTCTGCTTTCACCCGCCAGTGGAAACAACCTTCCTGCATCTATCCCTTCATAATTTTATATGTTTCTATAAGATCCCCCCGCATCCTTCTAAATTCCAACGAGTACAGTCCCAGTCTACTCAACCTCTCCTCATAATCCAACCCCTTCAGATCTGGGATTAACCTAGTGAAATGATGCGGTTCTGCTCTTTGGTAGAATTTGCCCATGGTGCTTATCCTGGAGATGGATTGGATTGGATTTGTTTATTGTCACGTGTACCGAGGTACAGTGAAAAGTATTTTTCTGCGAGCAGCTCAACAGATCATTAAGTACATGGGAAGAAAAGGGAAGGAAAGAAAATACATAATAGGGCAACACAAGGTATACAATGTAACTACATAAGCACCGGCATCAGCCTGCGAGAACAGATAAAAGAGAGAGTTTAGTAATAATGTTAGTCTTAGAATTAAATTTTAAAAGATTAAAACGAGTATAAGTTAGGTAAAAAGTGGATCTGTTGGGGAGAGCTCACAGAGGGTCGCCTCGCTCCTGTGCCATCTTCTTGAGGCGTGGGGACTGTCTGCATAAACATGTTGCGGTATTGAGCATTGATAAATGTTTCATCCATGATTGATAGCAGCAACAAAAACTGATTACATCCCAACAGCTAAGAGTGAGCCAGAATAGAATACAACAGGTAATAATGTCTAAACGTCAGTAGCGTAGGACAAAAGTAATCTCTTCTCAAGATAACACTGAGATTCAAATTAGAAAATGTTCCATTTACCCGAATCAAGGTGCCTTCTAATATCTCTGCATAAAATTCAATAGAGCTTCTTACACAGAATCCGACTCTTTCATGGTCCAACTAATAAATGTCAGTGTTTCTGTTCCGTAAGACCTCCTCCCTCCACACCTCACCTTATTTGACAGGGTACCCCTCTAGTCCTTTCTCCCTCATGTGTTTATCCAACATCCATTTAAATGCATCTCAACCACACCCTGGGTAAAGAGGTTCCTCTTGAATTCCCGATTGGATTTATTAGTGATGACCTTGAGGAGGTCCTGTGGTGCAGCGGGTATCTCTGAATCTGAGCTGGAAGTTCTGGGGCTCATGTTCGACCCAATGGTCAATGAAGCTGCATTCATAATGGGGCCAAACAGGCGGCCTATCAACAGCCACATCCGTCTAACATGTGCCAACATGTGCAAATGGCAGGTGATAACATTGGGAGAGGTTCCCAGTCAACCAGGTGATGGAAAGAAATTGGAGCTCCTGATTGGGGGGGAGGGGGGGGGGGGGGGGGGGGGGGGGGCAGCCAGGGACAGCCAGTTGGTTGGGTGGCCAGTTTGGATCAGATTGGTGCCAACTGCATGGGGTTTGATCCCTATTCTGGCTGGGGTGGATATGGGACCACCCCTCCTTGCACTACCTGTGAATAAATATTGCAGGGATCAGACATAGTTCAGGTGTGCACATGCGGTTACATTTTCTCTTTGTCTGCCCTCTCAAACCTTTCACCGTCGGAAAGACCTCTATTAGGCCACCCCTCAACCTTCTCCTTTCCCGAGAAAAGAGCCCCAGATTTTCGATCTTTCCTGATAGTTAGATCTTGCCGTTCAGTGAATCTTCTTAGCACCATTGCCAATGCTCCAAATCAGTTTTTGTAATTTGGTTAGTGAACCGTACTCAATCCATTGTCCTTGTTTTGCAAATATTTGTGCTCAGGAAGTCCAGGAAAAATACTTAATGGTGCAGTGGATGTACGAGAGCCGGGGGCTATAATTAACAGGACTGTTGACCAACTTTTACTAATAGCATTTCCCATCAACCTAAGTAGATGCACCAATCCATCATTCACTGCAATATTTATTCACTGGTTTCCTAAAAGGTGCCCAGTTACTTAGCACTGAAAATAAATGGACTATCAGTTTGTTAACACTATGAGTTGGGTGTTACAGGTTGATAGGTTTGACACTGATCAATGCCTTACAGTTAAGCCATCTGCTGAATGTACTGAGGTTTGAATGGTAGACAGTAGAGCAAAAAATGTGACAAATGGCTTTAGGTAGCAAGGACTGAAGAAAGACAGAGGCAACGATGGAGGGCGAGACAAGCAAAAGTAAAGCCATTAAGGGAAAGAGAGCGAAAGAGAGAAACAAGAGAGAGAGAAAGAGAAGTGAGACACACATTATGTGGTCCCGAAATTGCAAGAAATGCAAATTTGACTGGGAGTTATACCGAACATTTAATCATGATACTTGACTCAAAAGTGATTTAATCACATGTGTCAGAACGATATGGTTCACTGCCCAAACTATTGGACACCTCTCTCCTGCAGCATCTCAATGTGACATTTCCTGTTCCCACAGCAACCTTCTTCATTGCTACTCCCAGTGTGATTGTTAATTAATGCCAAATTAGGGACAATATTGCACTATGGATCCATACCCACTAGGAATTAGATTGAGTCTTCCACACTGATTTCCCAGAGGGCTTTTATAAAAGATTGAGGAGATCTTTAGGGCACAGTCTGAGGTAGATTTAAAGCTAGGCCCAAGATGTGGAATTACAGCTTGCGGATCCACCAGGTTTAGTTAGTGATTTATACATTAGGATCAGCAGCTGCAAGTTATTTATTGTCTTGCCATTACTGGTGAAAATAGAGTAGGAATGGGCTAGACCTCTATTCCCTCAAATATGGAAAATGAAGGAATGATCTAATTGATGAGTTTAGGTTGATTACAGGAGATGATGTGGAGGTTACAGGGGAACTATTTCTTATGTTACAATAGTGAGCACGCTTCACAAGTACTTCATTGGCCTTAATGCTTTGAGACATCCAGCGGTGCTGAAGGACGCGTAGAAATGCGAGTCTTTCTCTTTTTCCGTTGGGGAGAATCCTGAACCTGGGGCATTACCTGAAAATTAGAGCGAGACTGATGAGCAGTGATGTCAGGAAGGTCAGAGGTTTATCGCATTCTTCCACTGAAAGATGATGGACAAACTACAAACCAATCCATTTCAGATGGTCTGTCTCCATGCGGCTCTCCTTTACTGTTGGCCAAAGAAGCCAATCTTAGGGGTTCTGCCACAAAGCCGTACATGAAGCTTCCGAGTGTCACTGGGGGTTGCTGGTTTTCAGCATGGGCGACTGTTGCAAAGCTGCTGTAGCCACTGGTCATCGTGATGGTGGCTACGCGCCCACAGGAGCTTGATGTGTTGGGCAGGCTGGGTCGATGTGGACTGCACTTGATGCAGTGTAGCGAGAGTCAGACTTCCAACACTTGATGAGATGCAACATGGTTTTATTTAACATCTAAACTATTATACATGTTCAACTGTGGGTTGACACTATGCTGACTTGACTGGAGACCTGATACTAGCCCGACCAGACTTACTAGCTACCACATGGTGTTTGCACTGGCTAGCTCACGAGCTCTGACTGTCTCAGAGGCTGGGTCCCGAGAGAGCGGGAAACCTAGTGCCCTCTGGGTTTATAGTGGCCGTGTCCTTTCTGGTGATTGGCTGCTGTGTTCTGTGTGCTTACTAGTCATCCTGTGTGTCAATCACGGCCTGTCTGCACTCCATTTATATACATGGATGTATATTATGACAGAGCTGTCCCCATTCTTCACACAAAGGGTAGCGGAAATCTGGAAACCTCTCCCCCAAAAAACCATTGAGGCTTGAGGGCAATTGAAAATTTCAAAACTAAGATTGGTAGATTTTTGTGAGCAAAAGGGTATTAAAGGTTACAAAATCAAGGTGGGTAGTTGGAGCCACGATACAGATTAGACATGAATGGCAATGCAGGCTGGAGAGGCTGAATGATCTTCTCCTTCACCATATTTCTTCTTGTGGTGGAGATCACTAGGTTAATAATGACCAGAGAACAGATGAATTTTTCCTCGCATTGCTCGCTAATGATGTTCCCGGAAAGAACATGCTCTCAACGGAGCGCACAAATTATGAACAGGAGCAGGTTATAATTCCCGGAGCCTGCTCCAACCATTTGATAAGATCAGGATTGATCTCATTGTGTCCTCAACTCTACTTTCCTGTTACCCTCAATATCCTTTGACCCTCTTTTTAAAAAATATTTTTGTTCCCCTTTTTCACATTTTCTCCCAAATTTGCATCCAACAATAATCAGTAACGAATGTAATGTCAATCCCCATATCAATAACAACGATCCCATCTTCCCACCAAACCCCAGACATTAGCCCGCATGTTAACATAAACAAATAACAAAATGGAGTCAGGAATCACCCACAGTCGCCATTAATAAGCACAGTCCCCTCCCCCCAACCCCGCCTCATGTTCGATGTAATCCAATTCTCGAAAGTGCATGATGAATAACGCCCATGAGTTGTAGAACCCCTCCATCCTTCCCCTCAGTCCTTTGACTCTCCTGTTAATCAAGAGTCCATCTAACTCCATCTTTAAAATATTCAACGACCCTCCCTGTACCATTGACCGGGGTTGAGAATTCCAGATTCCTCGTCCCCTGAGGGAAATTTTTCCCCACCTCCGTTTTAATTGAGAGAGCCCACATTTTTAAACTGCGTTCCCTGGTCCGAGGCTCTCCCAAGTCAAGTTCCCTCGGGGTATTATGGCTGCGTTTAGCCACGTGTTTCCCAGAACTCGGAGTGCCGGAGAAACCCACCCAACTGAACAGGACTCTCTTCCCATTAGGATAAATTCAGGGCCTCAGGGAGGGAACCTGATTTGAATGAATTTGAACCATTTTAATATCATTTGCGAGTTGAAAGTCGACTCTTCAGACCTTATTGAATCCTCCAACGCACCGGAGTGAAGTCACATGGGCACGAATTACGACTGCTTTGTAAAAAACGGGAAGCAGGCGCCATGCAGAGGTGGATTTACAATGAAACACACAGCACTGCTACACGGGGTCCCGGCCAATGTGGGGGGCCCATACTGAGAGGTGGCTGTGGTGTGCGAGCACCAATCAGAGCCTGGCAGCTCTGAATTTGCTGATAAGCTCAAGAAATTTGAACGAGCCTATCAGCAGGTAATACAAACAACATCAGGCTCTGATTGGTGGACTGCCCTTTCGAGCAAAAAAACAGTGTGCCCGCCCGTTGAGAGGGGCGGCACGGTGGCACCGTGGTTAGCACTGCTACCTCACAGAGCCAGGGACCCGGGTTCAACTCTGACCTTGGGCGAGTCTCTGTGTGGCATTTGGACTTCCTCCCCGTGTGTGCGTGGGTTTCCTCCGGGTGCTCCGCTTTCCTCCCACAGTCCAAAGATGTGCAGGTTAGGTGGATTGGCCGTGCTAAATTGTCCCTTAGTGTCCAAAGGTGTGCAGGTTGGGTGGGTTTGTGGGGTTAGAGGAGGGGAGTGGGCAGAGGTACGGTGCTCTTTCTGAGGGTCATTGCAGGCTCAATGGGCCGAATCGTGTCCTTCTGGATTCTATGAGGTGATGGAGACTAGGGCAGCTCAGACAGATCTCCTGATTGTCTGCTGTGAAGTTTCTGAACTTTCATTGAGTGAAACAGCAGACTCCTGACGCCCGGGCCCAGCAGCCTGAGGTAGAGGTGAGGCTGTTGACCTTACATTGGGGTGCAAGTCTGCGAAGCCTTCAGTGAGGAGAGGAGGAAGCTCTGGTCATCAGTTGTCAAGGGGAACAGCAGGGCGAGTCTTGACTTCCAGGCAAGGCCTGAGGAGGACAGGCAACCAACCAACCAAAGAGAGAGCAGAGGCCAGCCCAGGGCAGGCCAGATAAAGCCAGCAACCAGCAGCAACCAGGCAGCTGGAAAGGAGCAGACGCTTCATTGGGACTAGAGGCTCGGCCAGCCGAGTGAGAGGTGAACAGTCAAGAGGTGCGAGGGCCAGGCAAGTGGCGGCGCCATGGTTTTTCGTGAAGCGGCGAGGCTGCTTGACCAGAGGCCGGGGCTGTGAGTGAGAGGGTGAGAATCCAACCGGACAGATGAGGGTGAGAGCAAAGGTCAGGACAGATAGCCAGCAGCAGCAACCAGGCAGCCAGTGAACCACCAGCACACCAGCGAACGAGGTCATCGAGGGGAATAGCTGTAGTGGCGACTCGACCCCCAGGCCCGGACTGAGGGCCGCAAAATAAACCTGCTCTTTCTGAAAATTCATATTGATTTAAATCAGACACACTGCCAGAATCTGGCAGTCAAAACTGCAGAAAGGGGAAGGCGAGGAAAAAGGACGGAGTTGGACAAAATGCCAGTTAGTCACGTCACTCTAAAATGTTCAAAGTATTGGGAGTGGCCAAACTGCACAGTCAC
The DNA here is from genome assembly GCF_902713615.1 of Scyliorhinus canicula. NCBI lineage: Eukaryota > Metazoa > Chordata > Chondrichthyes > Carcharhiniformes > Scyliorhinidae > Scyliorhinus > Scyliorhinus canicula. The sequence goes on along the minus strand of NC_052153.1, from coordinate 2,424,972 downwards.
CCTCAACAAGACCATCCACCAAACGTCTTGGTGATTTGTCTGATGGCTTCGACCTGCCGATTTCCAGAGATAACACGTCGCCTAATAAACCTGAACAAGAAATGGACTCTGAATTGGGAATTGAATTGGAGGATACTGTCCAAGTTCATTGTTCTGCAGTTTGAATTGATGGAAGAAACCTCCCCTGAAAACATTGCCTTCTGCTCAAAGTCGGTCCCACTGGGTATGATGGAATATTTCACAGTAAATAGACCAGAGATATGGAAAATTGAGAAACGAGTTTGAGGTTGGAGGCCAGAAGCAGTTTAGAGTACTCATGAGTCCCATTTTCTCAGGGTGAAGGGAAATGGCATGATGGAAAGGGGAAATTGGTTGCTTTGTCCAGAAACCTCTATGTTTGTTTGCAAATTATTCCCTGACCTCGAGTAAAGGGAAATAATAATTTGTTGACGGGGATTCTAACTGGAGAAATACTGGGAAAGGTATAGCTGATCATGTGACTTTCAAAAGTCATATCAAGGTCGGTGTGCGTTTCGTCAAAGATGTGAATTATTTGAAATAATTGATTCCGCATTATCAGCTCAGTTTGAAAAGGAGTGGCTTCCCTCATCAGAATGATAGAAAGGCTACACCACAGAAGGCGGCCATTCCGCCCATCTTATTCATGCTAGCCCGAGGACACCCAGGTGCCCTTTCTAATCCCACCTTCCTGCACCCCGTCCATAACCCTTTCGTTACCGCACTTAAGGTACAGATCCAGGTACTTTTTCAAAGCGGTTAGGGTTTCTGCCTCCTCCAACAACTCTGGCAGCAAATTCCAAACTCCCACTACCCTCTGAGTAGAAACTTTCTTCCTGATGTCCCCTCCACACCTTCTGCCACTTATCTTGAATAGACTTGTTCTTCCGTTATTCATTAGAAAGTTCGTGTCTGCTCACCACAAGACACACAGATTGCAAAATTCACCACCTCTACCGTCATGCAGCAGGTAGGCCTGGATGTTAGGATCTTGGATGATTCCCACTTTACATCTTAGGTAGGGGTCCTGCACCATCAATTAGGACCCTAATTTAAAAATTCTCAAATGTTAGAATGGGTATTAAGATGCTGGTTTGATTACCGCTTGAGGTTCCCCATTACCTGATATGTGTCACATGTCCGACAAAATTCAAACACATCCTTATACAGTCCAGGCCAATAAATATGCTTTTTTAAATTTTTGCTTGAGTTTTCCTTACTCCTAAAGGACCCCCTACTGGAACCTTGGGCGGGATTCTCTGAAAATGGAGCTATGTCCCCACGCCAGCAGGAAAACCGCCGGCAACCATTCCGGTGTCAACAGCCCTCGAAAGTGAGGAATTCTCCAATTTCTCGGGGGCTAGGTTGGCGCCGCTCCAGCCGGCGGTGAAGGGCCGGCGCCAGTTCGCCCATGAGCGGAACTGCCAGCGTGATCTCGCGTATGCGCAGACCGGCCGGCATGCGCGGGGGTTCCCTTCTCCGCGCTGGCCCCCGGGCAATATGGCGGAGCCCTATAGGGGCCCAGCACGGAGGGAAGAAGGCCTCCCACAGAACCAGCCTGCCCGCAGATCAGTAGGCCCTGATCGCGGGCCATGCCACCGTGGGCCACCCCCCCCCAGGGTCGGATTCCCCCGCATCCCCCCCAGGACCACCCTCGCACACTTACCTGCCAGGTCCCGCCGTGTGTGAGGTGAGTAATTCATGCCGGTGGTACTGGGCAAATATTTACGGCGACTCAGCCCATCGGGGCCCGGAGAATTGCCGGGGGGGGGGGGGGGGGCGCTGCCAGTGGCCCCCGACGGGTGTGGCAGGAATCCCACCGGCCCCCGAAAAACGGCGCCGGATTGCAGGCGGGATTCGCGCCTCCCTCTAGGATTTCTCCGACCCGGTGCAGGGTCGGAGAATCCCGGCCCTCATGCACTGCCTGCAAAACCTCCTTTCTATAACCCATCGGTAATACAACTTGATGGACTTCTACCCATTTCTCATCTGCCCGAATATGTAACGGAGTCCACTTCCTTCTTAATACATTATTTCTAATGTAATAACACTCCAGTATGCACTCAGATTCTATTTCTGTATAAGCTTTCTGATACAGCTGCTTTATCTCTGAATCCTTTTGTTTTAATACTCCCAATTGTCTTGGACTAATCGACTTCATCCTCCAATTGCTCTTGTTCTTTATCAACCATCCGGGAAAACTGCACCTCAGCCTCTCTATCTTTACTCCTTGATTCCTCCTCCTCCTGTCTCAACTTGTGGCATCGTGACCTGGTTACCACATAATCTGAAAACATCCCAGGATATGCTTCAAACAACACCTCAGGCATTTGACTGTCCACCAGCATTTCAACCACAATAGGCATCAATGACACCTGTGATCCAGCTATATCATTACCCAGGATAAACCATACTCCTTTTAAAAGTAATTTCTCTCTTACCCCCACCATCATTTCACCACTTTTCACCAGACTCTCTAACTTTACCTAATGGAATACTACTCATCACCATTAATCCCACATATTACCACCTTTTCTGGCAATACTCTTTCCAACCTAATTCTCCAATAATGGGGCTATGTCCCCACTCCAACGTCAAAACGTGGACATTTCACTCTGGACTTTCCTGAAGAAAGTCCAGAGTGATTCCCCCATCTGAAGGGGGCTAGCAGGGCCCTGGAGTGATCCAGAAGCTCTGGCTGTGGATACAGGGCCCTGGAATGCTCCAGCAGCTCTGGCTGCGGATACAGGGCCCTGGAGTGCTCCAGCAGCTCTGGCTGTGGATACAGGGCCCTGGATGCTCCAGCAGCTCTGGCTGCGGATACAGGGCCCTGGAGTGCTCCAGCAGCTCTGGCTGAGGATACAGGGCCCTGGAGTGCTCCAGCAGCTCTGGCTGTGGATACAGGGCCCTGGAGTGTTCCAGCAGCTCTGGCTGTGGATACAGGGCCCTGGAGTGATCCAGCAGCTCTGGCTGTGGATACAGGGCCCTGGAGTGATCCAGCAGCTCTGGCTGTGGATACAGGGCCCTGGAGTGTTCCAGCAGCTCTGGCTGTGGATACAGGGCCCTGGAGTGTTCCAGCAGCTCTGGCTGTGGATACAGGGCCCTGGAGTGATCCAGCAGCTCTGGCTGTGGATACAGGGCCCTGGAGTGATCCAGCAGCTCTGGCTGTGGATACAGGGCCCTGGAGTGCTCCAGCAGCTCTGGCTGTGGATACGGGGCCCTGCACTTCCGGTCGGGAGTGCACGCATGGGCACAGCGGCGGCTGCCCTGTGCGACACGGCGGACTCACAACGCGGAGCAGCCCCGACAATATACGCCCCCTCCGAGACCGCGCGCGACCACGGAGCGGTGGCCCCCCGATCACTAGCCTAGCCGTCTGTGAGGCCTCCCCCCCCCCGTGAAGGATCCCCCTGCCCCCACCAGCAGCCGCGGACTGAGTTCCTGACAGGCAGAACCACGCCACTGGGAACTCGGACAGTTTTCTTCGCTGAATCGCTGGGGGGGGGGGGGGGGGGGGGGGGGGGCTGTCAATGGCCCCCTACCCGCACCACATAAACTGCGGGTGCGATTCGCGGCAATTCTCCGGAGAATTCCGCCCCATATCTCCTTATCGCTCAGCATTAAAATTTGACCTGCTCCTCTATCCTTAATATTTTAACCTCCTTACCTACTCCACCTTGTTCATATGAGTAGTAAACCTCGCCCTTACAAATAAAATCTTTAAAATAGATCTGATACCTTCATAACAAGCAACCTCGGAACATGCTATACACTCTTTTGCAACTCTTCAGCTGAAACTATGTTTTTTTTCTCATTTAATTAATATTTAAGTTTTCTTACCTCTCTGCCACCTTCATAAGTTTCCTTTTTAACCTGAGGCAAAATCTCCTTAATATCTCCAACTAGACCTCCTTTGTCTTGACCACCAGCAGATTTCTAATTTCCCTTCACAGACTGAAAATTAGATTGAAAATCAATCCTTGATTTGTGAACTAATTCAAAATCATTGGCCATTTCTGCTGCCTGTCTAGCAGTCTTAAACGTTTGCTCTTGCACATGAGTTCTCACTACCACAGGAAGTGAATCTTTACATTCCTCTGGAATAATCAATTCCCAGGAGCTTCTATCCTTAATGCTCTTATCCACCTTTCAAAATTATTCGGTTTGATTCTTTTGAATTCTATCTATGTTTGACCTGTTTCCTTCCTTCGATTTCTAAACTTTTGTCTGGAGGCTTCTGGCTCCAGTTCATATGAATTTAATATGGTTTTCCTCACCTCATCATAATTGCTAGATACCTCCTCTGATAATGATGCAAACACTTCACTATCTCTACCTACTAATGTTTCTTGAACTTCCATTGCCCACATGGGGTGAGATTCTCTGTCCCACCAGACCCATTTTCAGGTGGTTTCAGTAAATGTAAATGAGCACTGAGCTGTTAGTGGCAGTGGATTGGGGGGTATGGGTCAGGCTGTTGGCACCTATCGGCACTGCCACCATCTCCCAGACTGGATTGGTGACCTTGCTGGAGGGGTCTCCTGCCAACTCATGGGTAACCTGTGGCCCGCCTCTCCTCCACGGCAATCGGGACAGGGCCCCCTCCGAGAATCTGGGAGTTGGTCATCCTCAGGCTGAACTGAGAGCAAACACTGTGGATTGTTATAATGCAGTGCCTCCTTGATTGAGGTTCTCAGGTGACCCCTGGGGCGGGCGAATCAGATCTTATTACCTCAGGCGGCGTGTTTCTCACGGGCTTAACACTTTAAAAAATATTGCGATCTGGATCACGCCAACGGGGCCGACGGGATTCACACCGGTTTTCACATCAAAAATACCATTTTGCCATTTTGTTTGTAAAATTCCGCCACTTTCTATTGCTTCCCTAGTTAGCCATGGATGGCGTCCCCCCACCCCCCCAAGAATCTTTCTGTCTCACTGGAATGTACCTTTGCGTTCAGTGTTACAAAATATCTCCTTGAATATCTGGCACTGCATCTCCACTGGTTTATCGCTTAACCTCATTTCCCAGTTCACTTCTGTCTTCATGCCCTCAGAAGTGTCTGTGTTTAAGTTCAAAACACAAGTCTTAGACCCAATCCTCCTTCCCTCAAACTGAATACGAAATTCAATGTTATGATCATGTTATGATTAAAGATGGACCGTTACGATGAGGTCATTAATAAATCGTGTATTATTCTCATTACCAGAGCTACCTTTGCCAATCTGATTCACTCATTCTATGGTTGATTAAAATGACCCATGATTATCACCATATCTTTCGCACAAACCCCCATTGTTTGTTTCTGTATCCCTTGTCCTGCAATAACCTGCACAGAGCACACGGGGCTGGCTTGATTGTTTCCCCTGTGTGGCTGGAGGAGTATGATCTTCCCCTAACTTCGGGACTATTACCATGTGTATATAAGGTCGGCCAGAGAGGAACCTACCGACAGAGAGAGGACTCACTGAAGTCTAACCGGTCCCTTTGTAAACAGTGCATATTATAAACATCTTTTTTGTGTTACTCATCTGACTCCTCTCGCCTTTATTAAACTGCCAACAAAGATAAACTGGAATTGTCAACGTGCTACTCTGCCGCCTATTGCCATCTCCTCCTCTTCCATGAATACGTTGCCCCTCTGCTATCTGATGTTGTGGAGGATGCAGCAGGCCTCCATGAAACGGGCAACCCTCCCAGCGCCATATTGGAGGGCCCCTGAACCGCATCTTCAGGAGGTTGAAGCACTGCTCGATCACACCCTTGGTCGCGGCAGAGGTGTCATTGTAGCGGGTCTCGGAGTTGGTCTGTGGCCTCTGGATAGGGGTCATCAGCCCCGACCACAGCAGATAGCCCCTATCGCCCAGGAGCCAACACCCCATCCAGGGCTGTGCCTTGAAGAGGCGTCATGCACACTGCCCAGATATCAGGCGCATATGTGTACAATGTGTATCTGATGGTCACATATCAGATGCACGTTTGAGTGGAACCCCTTTTGGTTTTTGCGGCCTGTCATCTGCAGGTACTCGTAGGGGGACATGCATCTCGTCGATCATCCCCTGGGCCTGGGACATCCCGGCGATGGCGGGAACCCTGCTGCCCGTGCATCCTGTTGGGCTCGGTCCAGATTAAAATGGATGTATTGAGCCGACTGGGCATACAGGGCCTCTCTGACCCCATGGATGCACCTGTGCACCGAGGTCTGTGAGATCCCTGACAGGTCCCCACTTGGCGCCTGGCGACCACCATCGGTAGTGGGTGTCACCAAGAGCGAGTGTCCTCTCCCATTCCCCCACGGTGCAAGGTATGCCAGGATCTGGCAGATATGTCTCTCTGCTCAGCCGGACTCTTCACCGGCATGCCCAGTCCGGCAGGTCCTCGACTGACAGGCGCTGCCGGTGCACTCGAGGCCCGATGCGGCGCCTCCTTGGCAGCCATTTGTCAGGACTTGCAGCAGGGAATCCCATTCCCATTGGGGCCTCACGGTAGCATGGTGGTTAGCATCAATGCTTCACAGCTCCAGGGTCCCAGGTTCGATTCCCGGCTGGGTCACTGTCTGTGTGGAGTCTGCACATCCTCCCCGTGTGTGCGTGGGTTTCCTCCGGGTGCTCCGGTTTCCTCCCACAGTCCAAAGATGTGCGGGTTAGGTGGATTGGCCATGCTAAATTGCCCGTAGTGTAAGGTTAATGGGGGGGTTGTTGGGTTACGGGTATACGGGTTACGTGGGTTTAAGTAGGGTGATCATTGCTCGGCACAACATCGAGGGCCGAAGGGCCTGTTCTGTGCTGTACTGTTCTATGTATCTATGTATCTATAGTCTTTCATTCTTTTGGGAATGATTGAACAATACTGAGATTACAGATCATGGTCATTTTATGGTCGCTAAGTCATCCGCACGTACTTCAGTTTACTTAATCCCCTCATTTGTCCTGACCATTAATTGGAATGACACCTGCGATGGTTACAATATTGTCCTGGCTAGCGGACAAGATGATGGTAAATATAAATTGACCATTATCAGCAGCGGGCGTTTGAATAGATTGATACACATGAAGGGTGGAATTTAGAGGGCCTGCTCACCCCGGGCACAAATCCCGTTTTGGCCGTGAAATTCTGTGAGAGAGTAAAAGTGATATTTGTGATGGCGAGATCTCGGTTCGAGATCTTCCCTGGCCTCTTGCCAGTGACGTGATCAGGTTCACTCCCAGAAACGATGGGAACCTGATCTCCATGAATTTTAATGAATTTAAATCGTCTGAAACAACTTTAATCCGTAACGTCTGCCCACACTGGATCCTTCTCCTCTGGCCAGGTGATGTAACGTTGGTACTAATCGCTACTGCTTTCCAAAACTGAGATCCAGCTGTGATGACAACGCCGAGGCACGGAGATGGGTTTAGCCCCCGGGTGGTGATGGACATGATCGGCAGTACCCTGGCACTGCCAGATTGGTATTGCCAGGGCTCTAGGGGGTAGTGCCAGATTGGCACTGCCAGGGTAGGCCTTCTGGGAGCCCCATTTGGGGGTCCCCTTATGTGTCGGTAGTGGGGGGGGGACGTTGGTTGTCAGGGCGTGGATTTTTGCATACATTGGGGGTGGCGGAGGGGCCGGTGATGGGGGTGGGGGTGGGTTTGTGCCAGTGAGGGGGGCCGGCTAGTGCCCCAGGGGGAGGGGCTGGGTCCAGGTCACCCTGATGCTTGCATGATATTTGGGGGGGGGGTGATCTTTGCATTATGGGAGGGGGGTGGTTGTCCTTCTGCATGTGGGGCTTGAGGGGTCCCTCCTTGTCCTGGGGTGGGATGGGAGTGGGGGGGGTCGCGATCTTCATGGGGGAGGAGAGGAGAGACCCCCCCCCGGGCTTTGTCGGTGTGTTTTACCCCCCCACCCCCACCCCCAGCAGGCACTGTGATCCTCAGCAGCACTCTGAAATTGAATTGAGAGCTGTTTAATCTGGTGGCAAACGGTGTCTGTGAAGCCAGCGAGTTTCACGTTCCCGCCACATCCTGCACTCTGTGCAATTTTGGGAAAATCGCCCCCGAAACCTTTCGCTGACACGGTGGAGACCACGGAGCCTGTCGGAGTCAACAATGTCTACATGGAGCAAAATCAGAGCCAATAACTTGTTTTTAGCATAATAGTCTGTTTGTTATTCTTGGTTCCTGTCACTTTCTCAAGCGACCACTTGAAAGGTGAAAATAAAAGGAATGATCGGTATGAGAAGCAGACTATGCAAACTGGATATTCCAGGAATATATTGTCCAGTGTTCCAATCCCAATCGGCTAAATCCAAGGGGGAAAATGTGCTGCGTGCTGGGGGCTGGTCAAAGGTCAGCAGTGTGAAAGGACATGAGGGTGCCCAGGAGAGGGTGCCACAATATTGCTGCTGTATCCTGATCCAGAAGCTGCACAGAATATTACTATCCCATGTTGCTCTCTCTCGCTGGGATTTCTGAATTTAACCCAGCATTAATTACGTTTGAGTGGATTTAGCTGGGAAAAAGATTGGATCAGTGGAGAAATAAAGGGAACTGTTCCACTGTGAAGAAAGGTAATCATGGTTTTACCAGGAACAATATAAAGATTGCTTTTCCCTTTCTATTATTCCCACTAGATCCGCTTGGAAGATATTTTTATATCTGGGTCTAGGTTCTGTAGAGATTTTACATAATCAAATCAATAGAGTGATGATTCAGCCGCTGGCAACAGGCTTTCTTTACAAGTTACCAATGAGGTTCTGGCACCCAAGTAAGAAAAAAAGTTATAATCTGAAAGAAATTGATTTTTTTTTCGTTCCAGCATCCGCTGTGTGTGTGTGTTTTTTTTTTAAAAGAAAATTGATTTTCTCAAAGTATATCTGACACGGCATCGGCCAAACAGTTTTTATGTAATTTGTGAGGATTTTACATTAAAACAAACAGAAATTAAACTCGGAATGTTTCTCTGTTGAATGCAGATTTTGGTAACCAGCAGTCCAACAGTTCCTGATTCCATCTCCACTCCTCCTGCCTAATTTGAATAAAATGGGCTGAGTAGATTTTATTGATTGCCTGGTAGGATACACAGGAAAAACTGTCAGAGAATTATCTACAGAAGCATCTGGACAAATGTTCATTTCTATTTGTAAGAGAGTTGTTGTAGGTTTGACATTTATTTTGTAAAGACGCTGTAAGACATGAGGTGGGAATCAGCGCTGAGAATAGATCCCCTTTCTGCAGATCAGGAGGAGAATGTTGCTCAGCTGGCGCCAATCTGCCCGGAGACAGGAGGTCACGGGTTCAAGTTGCATCTCCAGGGGCATGTCCAGATTCCAGTGCAGTAGTGAGGGAGTGCTGCAGAGTCGAAGGTGCTGAGCGGGATTCTCTCAGCCCACGCTGGTTCGGAGAATCGCCAGGCCGGGGGCAATTTGTGTGCCGCCGCCCTGGACCATGTTGCGTCGGGGCCGGTGCGGTGAAGGACGCTATCGAGTATGCGCGCATTCGTGCCGATCGCAGTGCGCACGCGCAGACCCACGGTGCCCAGTTGAGGCCGGGATGAGCAGCTGGAGCGGCGTGGGTCGCTCCAGTAACGTTCTGGCCTCCTGTAGGGTCGAGGATCGCTACACTTAGCGGTCCGATGACGCCATCGTTAAATTCTACAGTTTCTACGACGGCGTCAACACTCTGCCGGCAGAAGGGAGAATCCTGCCCATTGTCTTTCAGCTGTGTATTGAAACAATTGTCTGTGTGCTCTCTCATGTTAATGTGAAGTCTCCATTGACCGCTGGTGAAAGAATAGTGGCAGGAGGGTAGAACTCCCCGGGGCCAGTAGTTACCCCTCAATTAACATCACTGAAGACAGATTATCTGGCCAATATCGTAAGGCTATCTTTGGATCTTTCTGTGCACACATTAGCTTCTGTGTTTCATACATTACAACATAGAACATAGAACACAGAACAGTACAGCACAGAACAGGCCCTTCGGCCCTCGATGTTGTGCCGAGCCATGATCACCCTACTCAAACCCACGTATCCACCCTATACCCGTAACCCAACAACCCCCCCCCCCCCCCCCCCGCCCTAACCTTACTTTTTAGGACACTACGGGCAATTTAGCATGGCCAATCCACCTAACCCGCACATCTTTGGACTGTGGGAGGAAACCGGAGCACCCGGAGGAAACCCACGCACACACGGGGAGGACGTGCAGACTCCGCACAGACAGTGATCCGGTCGGGAATCGAACCTGGGACCCTGGAGCTGTGAAGCATTTATGCTAACCACCATGCTACCGTGCTGCCCCTAAAAAACAGTGAAAGCACATCATTGGTTTGTAATGCCCTGAGTTGGTGAAGGGGGCAGTAGATGTGTATGTTTACCTTTAGGTGACAGTACAAGTATGATGGAAGAGTTAGGCGAGGTGATTGGAAGCTCAGACAAAGGACGTACTTTAGGGAGGAGGTGCAGATTGATTAAGGAAGGAATTCTAGAGGCGCTGGAAGTTCTCCCACCAATGAGGGGGGGGGGGGGGGGCAATGTAGGGACACACCTGAGTTGCTGGTACGAAGTATGTGGAAAGGGTGATAGGTTGGAAGAGATTTCAGAAATCGGGTTGATAAAACCACCGAAAAATGATCAAAGAATTTTAAATTCAATGTGTTCTGCCATCCACACATTCTAATCTCTTTATGTGCCACTATCAGCACCCTTCTTAGCCTTAATCACTCCATTTACATTCCTTTTGTCTTTCTGTCCATCACATCTTTGTCAATCTCCACCTATCGCTGGCCCCCTATCCACACCCCCCCCCCCCCCCCCAGTACAAATCAGACCCTATTTCCAGTTCCCTCCAGCTTTTACAAAGAGTCATCCAGACTCGACATTTCAGCTCCCGTCTCTCTCCACACACGGTGTCAGACCTGCTGAGGTTGTCGAGTACTTTCTGTTTCAGATTCCAGCATCTGCAGTCATTTTCTTTAATCTTCGAGTTTGTAGAGGGTGTTGGACAGAGGTAACGATGATCGTAGAGTCTAAAATTGACAAAGAAGTGTGGATAAGGGTTTCAGCAACTGAAAAGCTGAGTTAGAAGTGAGCGATGCTACAAAATTGTAGGATGAGACTGGCCGGGTGATCTTTTTTTTTTGATGTTGGCTGAGGGATGATTAAATGCTCTAACAGCCTTTTTTTCCCTTTTTTATTTACACAACGAGCAAATTCCGATGTTGAGCTACTCCCCTTATCCCTCCACAGCCCAGTGGATACCTCCTGGCTGTCACAGAGTGGATATCCCTGCTGTGCAGTGACTTGTCAATAAGGCCCATTTGGTGGATTGAACGTGAACCTAATAATCAGAACCTGCTTAAGCATTCGCTTCCTCTGTAATTGACTCCCGCTTATTGATTGAGCTGTTGATGTGTCCCTGTATTACTGTTGGTAATGCAGTCCTCTCTCACCAGCCTTCTGCCGAAAACTTTATCCTAATGGATAAAGCTGTCATCTTAAAGTTAGAGTGTTTCCCAGGCACAAAGACAAAATTAGCAGCTCAATAATTTATGCGTCCGAAAACTTACGCATTGTCTTTAATTGACTGCAGCCGTGTGTGAGTGCACTTGCCTGCTTATGCAAGAGATTCCCTTCAACCCAGTCACCTAATTCAGTGAGCAATTACAATTAATCGGCCTCCCACACAAATGATCCATATTGTTTAATTTAGTATTTTATTTTCAGACACAGCTTGCAAGATAATAAGTGAGCAGTCAGCGACATTGACTGTGTCACAAAAATGATGTCAAGTGAAATTATTCATAAATATGTCTGATAATTACTGTGAGCACGCTTTTGCGCTAATGCGTAGATGTTCTAACTTGGTGCTGGGTTAGTAAGTCTTTCACTCCAACTATCGGACGCAATTAATGTCTTCCTGGTTTTGAACTGGACAACATTTTGCCCCTCAACTGAAAATTAATAAACTATCTGGCGTTGAGATGCAAAATGTTGTTGCATTAATCACAAGGTGTCAGCCAAGGCATCAAGAAATCCTGTTGATGATATCAGACCCCATAATAAGTGATTAGTTTCCGCAGTTCAATCCTGAATATGGTGAAGCAATAAAATTGATTTTACCTCAGCTTTGTCCCCAGGATGCCTTGCTCTACTGCAGGATTATTTTGGCTTCAGTATTTGTGGATTTTTGTTTTTGTATCTTTTTGGCACGGCTGAACTTCCTTATAAGGCAGCTTCAACTTTAACTCCTCTGCTTACTTCCAAGCCAGATTTTTGCATGTGTTCATGGACATATTTTATGATACAAATTTAGGAGGAACGAAAAGATGGCAACTCAGCTGACAACCTCTCTGCTTGTGGGTGTATTGTTTTTGCAGCCACCTCCAATGACTTGCTGTTGTTTCAGGTTTATAGTTCGTCTGTAACGCTGAACACATTTCAGTTTACCGCGAACAAATGTAAATGCAGACAAGCCCGTCTGGAATTTTCAACATCGGTTTTTGTAAAATTGTCATTAGAGAGAACGACATTTGATCTCAAATGTTCCAATTCTTAAAACAGAAATCTTTCAATTTAATTTGGCCACTTTTCCATTCTGATACACAGTCAGCATTTTCTTTTTGTCAGTAACCCTTGTGCAAAAGCTCTAATATTTAAAATGGGTTTTCTCTTACATCCACAGAGCATCTCCGCATGACGACCCTTTGGTGTTTTGTGTGTTGTGGAAATGTGTTGGCTGCATCACAGAAATGCTGAATGGCTCAGGAGACCAGATTGGCCTCACGCGTTCTGACCTTTTGAGCCTCGCTCAGAGCTCAAATGGAAAGGCCTGGCTTTCACTGCTTTTCACACTGGGTCTGAATGGCTAATTTAAAGGGGCACTGATATCTATTGATAGCCAGAGTGATTAATTGATTGATTTGATTTATTGTCACATGTACCGAAGTACAGTGAAAAGTATTTTTCTGCAGCCGAGGGAACGTACACAGGACGTACATGGTAGACAAAAAGAATAATCAACAGAAAACATTGACAAATGGTACATCGACAAACAGTGATTGGTTACAGTGCAGGACAAGGGGCCTGTTGTGAATAGTGTTCTTACAGGGAACAGATCAGTCCGAGGGGGAGTCATTGAGGAGTCTTGTAGCTGTGGGGAAGAAGCTGTTCCTATGTCTGGATGTGCGAGTCTTCAGATTTCTGTACCTTCTGCCTGATGGAAGGGTCTGGAAGAAGGCAATGCCTGGGTGGGAGGGGTCTCTGACAATGCCATCTGCCTTCCTGAGGCAGCGGGAGGTGTAGACAGAATCAATGTGCGGGTGGCAAGCTTGTGTAATGCGTTGGGCTGAGTTCACCACACTCTGCAGTTTCTTGCGATCTTGGACCGAGCAGTTGCCATACCAGGCTGTGATGCAGCCGGATAGGATGTTCTCTATCACACATCTGTGGAAGTTTGTGAGAGTCAATGCAGACATGCCAAATTTCTTTAGCTTCCGCAGGAAGTAGAGATGTTGTTGGGCTTTCTTGACAGTTGCATCAGTGTGAGTGGATTAGGACAGATTGTTGGTGATGGTGACCCCCAGGAACTTAAAGCTATTGACCAACTCCAGTTCGGAGCCATTGATGCAGATTGGAGTGTGTGTCGTGCTGCGCTTCCTGAAGTCGATGATCACCTCCTTGGTCTTTCCAACGTTTAGAGAGAGGTCGTTTTCGGTACACCATGCAACCAAGGGATTGGAGCCAAGACAACTGGAGGTACAACCTCCAGTGATGGGGCAATTATGAGCGGGGATGTACAAGAGGGCAGGATTAGAGGAACACCGATAGGTCAGATTGCTGTGGAGCTGGCGAAGGTGGCAGAGGTAGGGAGGATGGAGGCTATAGAGGAAGCTGAAAGCAAGAATGATGATTTTGAAATTAAGATGTTGCTTGACCAGGAGGTAGTGGGCGCGCACAGGGCTGTTCGGGAATGGGACCAACTGTGAGTCATAACATGTCCAAACGGAACATTTGTGGATGACCTCAAGTTTACAGAAGGTAGAATATGGGTGAGCTGTCAGGTAGAATAGCCAAATCCAGAGACAACAAAGGCACAAATGAAGGTTTCAGCAGCAGATGAGCTGAGGAAGGGGTGAAAGAAAATCCATTAACATCTGAAAAATGTAATTGTTACTCTAAACATGTCCCAACAGCCATGGTACTAAATGTTTTATTGGAGCAAGTTGCCAGTGATGATGCCCCAATAAACCTCTTTCTTTTGTTTTTCTGAATCATCGTAACTCTTGCCCCCCACCCACTCCCCCCCCCCCCCCCCCCACCCCCCAAAGAGAAACCCAGTTCAGCCACTTTGCCCTCTACATGGCCAATGATGAAGTAATTTGAATCTCTGTTGAGACAATCAATCTCTGATCTGGCATGGTAGATTCTGACTTGAGTATTGGTGGTTCTAGTTTGTCGAGGACACGGGTTAGTCAACGGAAAGCTCCAAACTAACCACCGATGATGCTTTTCTGCCTTTGATTGCAGTTCCTAGGGAGTTTGGTCAGCTCTGATCCTGGTCTCTTCCCTCCTAATCTGGAGTTCCCGATTAAAGGTGTCCATATTGGAAGCTTAATGTAGACGGTATATTTTAAGGTGAACATCATTGTCAATTTCGCTGTAAGTATTCTCATACTTTGATTAAATATCAAGCAACTCGGAGAGAAAGTGAGAAATGTTGTGAGACCTTCAGATTTGACGAGGCACGGATGAACTAACTGCGTGGCAATTGTTTCTGCTTCGAGGAGGTAAATAAACATTTTGGTGATGATTTTTATTTTCATTAAGCGTTCTAATGATGAGTGCAGGACAGCAGGCAATTAATAGCATCTGTCTCATCTGGAGAATTTGATCCCCTTGAGGAGCATTAACTGTAAGATTGTCAAATGGGCACTTGCTTTGTCCCAACTTTTGATATTCATCAAACGTTAAGTAACACAGCCTTTCATATCTCCCTCGTGTATGGCCAGAAGGCTAAAGTGCAATTATATTACTGTCATTGTTCAGAGTCAGAACTGACAAAAGGTACATTTTTGTCACCCAACTTTAATGCTAAACAAAGTAAGCCTCCAATTCAATTCCTCCCAGCATCTGCATTACAAGGGCTGAGGCAAAGAAAGGGAGACAAAGTGTTACAATAAATCTGATGTCTCTCTGGATGCCTCATCTATCAGGAGGCTTCGTTTACATAAGCTCTTAAGACTAATTGCAGGTTTACAAAAATGCTGATGGGGTAGAACAAGGTACGATAAAAGTGGCAAATCGTATATCTGCTTGTGCCGTTCCGAGAGACCGGAACGAGATGGGAATTCTGGTTTCACTTCCATGCCCGAGTTAATCCTCGCACTGCTCCCATTTGTGGTGTATTGAGTGGTAACAGGCTTTGAGTTCCTTCCAGACAGTAACGCAGTTGGGAGAGAGGGAGGGGGGGGGGGGGGGATCAGCCGCTTGTTTGTAGAGCGAACTGTTGATTAACTGTTGCAGTGGCGTGCAGAGGGGGGGCCGACGGTGCATTGGCCCCGGGCATCCATTGGATGGGGGCATCCAATCAGAGAAGGAAAAAAAAAAAAAACATTTTTTTTTTAAAAAAAAAATTTTTTTTTTTAAATTTAGATTACCCAATTATTTTTTTCAATTAAGGGGCAATTTAGCGTGGCCAATCCACCTACTCTGCACATTTTTTGGGTTGTGGGGGCGAAACCAACGCAGACACGGGGAGAATAGTGCAAACTCCACACGGACATTGACCCAGAGCCGGGATCGAACCTGGGACCTCAGTTCCGTGAGGCGGTTGTGCTAACCACTAGGCCACCGTGCTGCCCCAGAGAAGGAAATAAGATAGTAATTTTAAAATTTCAGCGGTGATAAATCAATTTTTGGAGGCTCACCACACTGCAGAGGCAGTTGTTAGCCCTCTATTCCTTTAACATGGTGTACCCTTTCTGTCTAGAGAAAATGGTCCTTCTCCCCATCCCCCCCACACGCATGCGCATGATGTACGTGGTGCAACCATCAAAAGCAACAAGCAGACGTGGCTGTTCGTTCCTGCGTTTCCTCGAGTCATAACTCGTCTTTTCTTCAGCTTTTTGTGCATCTAGATTAGTTCTTTTACCTACTCAGGTCAGTGAATAGCTCTAGAACAGGTGCAACTACGGTTTTTGTAGGTTTTTTTGGCGATATTTAATGAAATATTTACGTGGGATGTAGTAAGAGTGAAGCCTGGATGATCAGAGGACTGCTATGGCATTTAATCTCGGAATAGGAGACATTTATTCCTTAACATGCTAATATTCGAATACAGATACCACTAATTTGCAAGTCTATGATATAAATTGCACAAAATTATCAGTGGAGAATCAGTGTGAAATAATTTGATACGAAGGAACAAAGAAATGAAATATGGTTTATCCGTCTGCAACTGACCGATTGTTTACCATTTTCTTCCCATTTTCTCTTGCGTCTTACGGTTTTTGAGATAGAAAATGAAATGTTACGAGTATTTTGTGTACAACCGAGTGGAGCACAGAACAGGAAAAAAAAGAGGGCCAGAGTCGAAGAAGAGTCCCATCAAAGAGGGGCATTAGATGCATGGATAAAAAGAAGTAAAGAAGAAGTAGGAGAACCTGGAGAAGTAAAAGATGATGTGGGTGCAGAGAAGGATTTTTCTGATACGGATTCAGCTCGGTCAGAACATAATACTCTCTCTCCTCAGTCTCGTTGTCAGGATGATGATCCATGTGAAGAAAATAAAGAAGATATTTGCATATTTTTGCAAAGAAGCGATTTTGGCTGTTTGAAGAAACCGATTCCAGATCATTTGAAGATGACAATATTACAACATGGCCCTGAAAGATATCAGAATAAAAGTGGTCCATTTGCTGAGAAGGATGGGAGATCATTTTCCAAACAGTGGTTTGATAAAGTTTCCACAAACGGAGAAATTGTGGAGAGAAAATGGTTGTTATACTCTCCATATCGGAAAGCATGCTACTGTTTTGTTTGCTTTTTGTTTTCAAAGGAGCATTTGTTGTCTGTGTCAAACTTTGGAAAGGAAGACAGTTTCTCCACTTGGAGAAAATTAAATCCAACAATACCTGACCATGAGAAAAGCCCTTCTCATAGAGCTCACATGAGGGAATACCTGAACCTTGTAGTTCGACTCCATCATTCAACTACGATAGATGCTGAACTTCAACAGCAAATGTCTGCTGAAAAGAAAAGATGGAAAGCTATAACTGAACGGATTGTCGAGGTTATATCCTTTCTGGCAAAACAGAATCTGGCCTATCGTGGACATCGAGGAGAAGGAATATCTGGGTTATCAGAGCCAGGGGAGACAGTCAGTGAAAATACAGGAAACTTTCTAGCAACAATCAGACTTTTGGCCAAATATGATGACATCTTAGCAAAACACTTGCAGAGAGGGAAAGAGAAACCAAAAAGTGTCACCTACTTGTCCAACAGAATTCAAAACGAAATAATCAATCTTCTTGGTGAACCTGTCAAGAAAAATATAATTTCCGAAATTAAGGACGCAAAATATTTTAGCATAATGCTGGATTCAACTCCAGATATTGCCCATGAAGATCAGGTTTCTGAAATTCTGCGTTACGTTCATATTGATGAAAACAGAAAAGTAGAAATAAAGGAGACATTTCTGGGATTTTTTCAAGTCAACAAGAAAGATGCAGTCAGCCTGGTAAATAAAATTCAGGAAAAATTGGAAGAAGACAAAATTTCCATGAATGACTGTCGTGGCCAAGCATATGATAACGCAGCAGTTATGGCTGGAGTGAGAGGAGGTGTTCAACAAAAAATTCTTGAAGTTAACCCAAAAGCTGTGTTTGTGAACTGCGAGAACCACAGCCTCAATTTGTCCTGTGTCCATGCAAGTGAGGTGCAACCTGTTGTGACATTTTTTGGCATTCTAGAAAAACTCTACTTTTTTTTCTTCATCTACTTCTCGTTGGGAAGTGTTAAAATCATTTGTCACTCGGACTGTGAAAAGACAGTGTGACACAAGATGGAGTTCCAGCCATGATGCTGTGCAAGTAATCCACGAAGAGTGTGACAATGTTATTGCAAGCCTTCAACACCTGCTGGAAGGAGAATTTTCAAGGGAAACTAAATCTGATGCAGGATCGCTACTGAACTCTATTCAACAGTTCCCGTTTATAGCTTTATTAAATTTTTGGTACTCAGTTTTATCATCAGTGGATAAAGTCTCAAAACGTTTGCAGGATCCGAAAATGGGGTTCCATGAAGCTTCTTGTGATCTGAGAGGACTTATTCATATCTTGAATTTGAAGAATGACGAAATTATCCACAATGCAATAGATTTAGCCAATGAATATTGTCAAAATTGGGGAATACCAATTGCACGAACAAGGAGAAGAAGAATAATGCCTGGAGAATCAGCAAGAGATAGTGGACTGACGGCACAAGAAGAAATGAATAGAGTAATGGTAGAGATTGTGAACAGATTAAAAACCGAAATTGAAGACCGCAGTGTCCGTCTTCAAAGACTCAGTGGCCGATTTTCTTTTCTTCTGAACTTGAATTCAGGAGTGATTGAAGATGAACAAGAAAGAGAGAAATTAAAAAAGGAATGTTCAGACTTTGCAAATTATTATGACAATGATGTGGTTGCAATTCAGTTATATGACAAAATTATTGATTTTATGATGCTCCTTCGAGCTGGAGGGAATAGAGTTCCCCCTGATCCTAAAGATGCTCTGGAGTCTTTACTGCAGTATGGGAGGGATGTCTTTCCGATGCTGTGTGTTTCATACAGATTACTGCTTACAATCGCATTTTCAGTCGCAAGCTGTGAAAGGTCATTTTCAAAACTGAAATTAATAAAAACATATCTGAGGTCTTCTATGTCACAGGAGCGACTGACCAACCTGGCTTTAATAAGCATTGAAAAAGAATTTCTCACAGCTGATGTAAAAAGTGAAGTAGTTCAGGTGTTTTGTGACAGGAGGTATCATTTGGGGAAAAGAACTTAATAAATTTGATTGATTTATATTAAAATCGAATAAAGCGTTTATTTCATGTTTCATCTGTGTTTATATATTCAAAATGTTTTCCTTTCTCATAATATTTCTCAGTATATTAGGCCTTATACTTGAGTCCTAGGGGCATACAATCAAGATTTGCCCCGGGCATCACCAGACCTCTGCACGCCACTGAACTGTTGTCCATTGTGTACAAGTACCAAAGGCAAATCGACATCCCAGGAAATGCTCATTTCCCAAAATACGATTCCCAAATAAAACAGAATAAACTCCATTGACATATTCCCATCGGAAGGATCACATGAGAAATACACAGATTGGAATGATTGAGATTTAATATAATAAGTGTCCACCCGTGTGGAATTTCCGTGTATGTTCCAAAGTGTTCTGAAGGACAACGTGGAATGAATTACTCTTGAACTGCAGCAATTTCAGTTGGGGTGTTTTACAACATGGAAGGCACTATATAAATGCAAGTTATTGCGGTAGATAAACACAATCACTGGTTAGAGTGAACCAAGGAAAGAGAAGAAAGTGAAAGAAAATAGCAAAAAGAATAGAAACGGGGACAAGATGTGTGGGAAAGATAGAAGAGAAACTAAGGAATATAAAGTGCAAACCAGAAGTCGACATTAAATCGAATAAAAGTGCCAAACAGACAGAGGCAGCCTCTGGTTATTTGTACACCAATGTGTGACACAAATGTTCCATGTAACTGTCATCCTAGAAGCACAACTTATTTTGGGGGAGAAAGCATAACAACATTAAGAGAGAAGTGGTTCATGGTAGGGCTGGACTGAGGGTTAAATATTCCCAGTGACAAAATATTCCAAGGGGATAGAGCATAAAAGACCAGGAGGGGAGTGAGTATTGATCAAAGGTTTTATTCCCGTGGCTTGAATCTAAGGGTATTTGAGGTCATGTAGAGATCTATTTGCATAGAGTCAAGAAACAAGAAAGGGAACCGTAATTTAATTGGGAGTATATTATAGACTGCCAAATAGTGAGTAGGAAATAGAGTAAGAGGTTTGTAGACCAATTAAAACAAAAATGCAAAAGTAACAGGGCTGAAATCGTGGGCAATGTGTGTTATTGAGAAATGGACTCGGGTGAAAGGGTAGCAATGGCACAGAAAGATAAAATGAGACCAGCCTGTATAAATTGGGATGTTTTATAAGGATGACCAGAGATACTGTGGAAGCTGTATAGATCAGCGGTTAGGCTGCAGCTAGAATAGTGCATCCTGTTCAAGGGACCCAGCATTAGGAATGATGGCAAGTCCATGAAGAGAGTTTGGAAATATGCCAGGGATAAGAAAGAGGAGTTGGAATAGATGATTTGGCCCCCTCAAGTCTACTCTGCCATTCAACAAGTTCAGAACTGGTTACCTACTTTCTTATTATAACCCTGTGTCCCATGATTTCATTCGTTTCCAAACCACTACTGGTCTCATATTGATTGAATATTGATTGAACATCTACACTCCCAGGAGGAGAGAATTCCAAAAATTGATAGATTTCTGGATGAAGAACTTTCTCCTCGTGGTATTTAAAAATGGCCAACTCCGTAACCTGGGACAATGAGCCATCATCGCCAGCCAGTGGAAAACAGCGTCTCAACCTATCAAACCCTCTAAGAATGTAATATGTTTCAATGAGATCATCTCTCATTCCTCTTAAACTCCAGAGAACATACACCCAGCATATTTAATCTCTTCCCATTGGAAAACATTCTTGTCCCAGGGGTCAATCGTACAACCTTCTGTTACACTTCTACAAAGGTAAATATATCCTCTGTTGTATCTGCTAAATCTCAGATACCTCAACCGTATATCAATCACACCCACCACGAGAATTGTAGCAGACTGGTTTGTCAGTCTGAGTAGCTATAGAAGGATTAACAGTACAGTCGAATCCGAGTAGGAGAATTGTTAATAGTTTAATAAACGTGTTGAAGTTATCTCCACGTCTGAACCTTCCTTTGTCAGAGTGAACATCAAGGAAGCAGCTTATGCTACGCCAAGAGCATAACAAGACATGGTACCAGCGAGTGACTGTTTCAATCCATATAGTTACAACTCAGCAAACAGTGACAACCAGCAACAACACCCAGGCAAGATGATCGAGATTCCGGTTCCACAGCGGCTCAAGTGCCACGGCAATCTCCGCAAAAACTGGTGGGCATTCAGGCAAAGGTTTGAGATCTTTCTGGTAGCAGCCGACCTACAAGACGTGGCCGATGCTGAAAAGACAGAGCTTCTGCTCACCATCGCCAGTGCCAGAGCAGAAGAAAACAAAGGGCAAAACAGGAGCGACTTCCAGGCAGTCCTGGACAAATTCGGACAATACTGCGAGGAAAACACAAACAAACCAACAGAAAACGGTAAGAGAGGCGCCAGAACTGACCACGAGACCGAGGTCCTGGAGCAGAGACCGACAATTTTGATCGATGGCCATCTTGGTAAAGATACCACGCATGCGCAATTGAGAGAAATGCGCAAAGTAAAGGAGCAGCGATCTGTGCATGCGCAATCGCTTCCTACGCACTACGTCACACGCTTCTTGACATCAGAGGCCACGGACCACGCCCACTTAAAGGGGAAATGTCCCAAAACAAGAAAAAAAAATTTTAAGCCGTAAACTTGATTCTTTCACCTGGAATGACAGCACAATGCCTGAAAGTAGCTGAACGTAACCTCCGCAGAACCCTGCAACAAGCAGTTAGCACCACCCAAAGAGATGATACAGTCCTTGAAGACTACGACTCCGACCTTGATTTCTTCTTTGGACGTCACGAGCCCAATGCCAGCTCCGACACAAAAAGTGATGATATGGTCCTAGAAGACTACGACTCAGACGAAGGTTTCATCATTTGAGATGGCAACCCCAGTCCCAAATCTGAACCGCAACGAGATGTGTCCTACAGTGAAGAATCCGACACAGACGCGGATGTGCTCTTCGGATTTGAGGATCTTCAGCCCAGCACATATGACATCCCGACTCGTGAGTGCAGGATTATGCTGCGGCCTGACATCAAGAGACAGAGAGCGGTACAAACCCACAGAGAACGGCCTGCTGCCACACAGAGAGTGGTCCACACACCTCTAAGGGTTCCCGACTCCACACAGAGAGTGGTCCACGCACCACAAAGGGTCCCATCCTCTACACAGGAAGCGATGAAACACTCAACAGCGAGACAACTGCACGTCTCCACACAAGTGACTCCAGTGACACAAGCCTCCACAGTGAGCTCATGGACAGCCTCCACGATAGAAGCAACGCAAGACTCCATAGCGCAGTCCTTGCATGAACAAGATCATGTCTAGCAACCTCCTCTGAGCAACCAGCAGCAGATGATGCAAGTCTGCCACGCTCAAGTGAACAACAGAAAGACTCTGACAGTCTACCACGCTCCAGTGCAGCAAGAAGATTATGACAGTCTACCCAAATTGTTTGAGCCACAAGGAGAAGACTCTGACAGTCTACCCAGCTCAAGTGAACAACAAGAAGCTACTGAGGCTCTATCCACTGTATGTGAGACAAGTGACGATGGCATCCCACTTCCCATACAAGATATGCAATGTGACAGACCTCAGTTAGTGTGTACAGAGGCACTCGACGATCCCAGTGAGACTACTGGTGACTCCAGTGACACCACATTACTTCAAACCTCATTCGCTTGAGCTTCTCCACAAGCAAATGCATTCCTGAATATTTTGACTCCAGACGTGGAGCATCAAGAAATCTCAGCTGACTCCAGTGAACCTGCAATGACTCCAGACAGGGAGCATCGACAAACCAAAACTGATTCAGGTGAAACAGACCAGACTCCAGACGGGGAGCAACCACAAGCCAAAGCTGATTCAAGTAAGCCGGACATGACTCCAGACGGGGAGTGCCGCAAACTCAGCGACGGCACGCTCAAGGAAACAGCGGATGCCACAAAGCACACTGACACCAGTAACTGTGTGAAGGACTCATATTATCCACAGAGTGTGGTCCTTGAGTGCAGCAAACACAACAACAGAACCATCCAACACAACAACACAACCTGTGAAAACCACATCAACGACAATAACAAGAAGCGTACCGACGGCAACAACGTCGACAACAGGCACGACAAAAACACCTATGGAACAACAACTGGTACGACATGGTTCAACTCTGCCCATGAGGGACAGTATTACTGCTCAGCTCAGTACAATGACAGACCATGGCAGGACAACATAAATTGCAAACGTCGCTCCCACAAGCATCGGAAGAAAAAAAGAATCCAAATCAGACAACAAAGTGATGTGATCACTTTTTGGTTCCTTACGCACAGGGACACTGATGGCGTTCACAAGGACATGTCAACATCACCAACTCACCAACCCAACAAGAAAGACACTCAACCATAATAATGAATGAATTTTGGACTCATGTATATGATTTGGACTTATTGTTTACTGATCACTGTTATCATAACTTGTACATAGCATCACTTATCTACCTGTTTTTGGTCAATTTTCTCTAACGCTGCACAGAAAATCTATAACACAAAAATAGGGGGATGTGGTGATATGCATCACTGTAGATACACAAGGGGTTAATGTAAGTACACGTAGACCAGCTAGACACTAGAGGGAGCAACAGAGACATGACACACAGACATTCAACCAATAGGTCAGTAAGATAGAACACGACCAATGGGCATTCACGATACACACAGAGGTGACACTACCACGGGGGGGGGGGGGGCATTACACCAACCCATATATAAAGGACACAGCACACATGATCTTCCTCTTTCCAGTGGAGACACCCAGTGAGTACAGACACAGGGTTGATTGAACATCACGCCCACGACGTGAATTGTAGCAGACTGGTTTGTCAGTCTGAGTAGCTATAGCAGGATTAACAGTACAGTCAAATCCGAGTAGGAGAATTGTTAATAGTTTAATAAATGTGTTGAAGTTATCTCCACGTCTGAACCTTCCTTTGTCAGAGTGAACATCAAGGAAGCAGCTTATGCGATGCCAAGAGTATAACAAGACAATGAGGTCTTGGGAGTGGGGGTGGGGGGGGGGGGGTCCCAACACCTAGTGGGTTTCTTGATGTCTGCCTGACAGGACGCCCACCCCCCCCCCCCCCACCCCGCCCCAGGTGTCCATCTCCATGGTGTTGCTTACATGTGACCTGTGGCCATATAAGGTCACGGCAGGCACTCCAGGTGACAGAAAGTCTGGCTCAATCTGGGCTGCGGACAATAGGCCGGTGCGTTTCAATGGGGTGTGATGTCCTCCTGCTGGGTCTCCGTCGAGGGCGATAATCTTTGCTGGGTGATTGATGGGACAGGCCCAGACATGATTCTGTGTCTTTGTATATTTGACCTTAGTCAAGTGTGGCCTGCTGAGGTTTGAATGTGTTTGATTTTAATGTGCCTAATTCTTTAATTCAGGATAACCAATTTAATCAGCTTTAAAACTAGGCCCTGATCATATTAAGAACAAAGAACAAATAACAATACAGCACAGGAACAGGCCCTTCAGCCCTCCAAGTCTGTACTGGTCATGATACCACCCTTGGCCAAAACCCTCAGCACTTCCTTGTTCCACATCCCTCTATACCCTTGGCCAGCACGGCAGCACAGTAGTTAGCACAGTTGCTTCACAGCTCCAGGGTCCCAGGTTTGATTCCCAGCTTGGGTCACTGTCAATGTGGACTCTGCATGTTCTCCCCGTGTCTGTGTGGGTTTCCTCCGGGTGCTCCGGTTTCCTCCCACAGTCCAAAGAAGTGTAGGTTAGGTGGACTGGCCATTCTAAATTGCCCTTAGTGTCCAAAATGTTTAGGTGGGGTTACTGGGTTACGCGGTTAGGGTGGAGGCGTGGGGCTTAAGTAGGGTGCTCTTTCCAAGTGCCGGTGGAGACTCGATGGGCTGAATGGCCTCCTTCTGTACTGTAAATTCTATGATTCTATACCCATCCTATCCAGTTATTTGTCGAGATACCTTTGAATGCTGTTAATGTATCTGCTTCCACAACCTCCCCTTGCAACGTGTTCCAGGCACTCACCACTCTCTGCATAAAAACCTGCCTTGCACATTTCCTGTAAACTTTGCCCCACGGACCTTAAACCTATTCCCCTGGTGCCTGAACCCTCCACCCTGGGAAAGAGTGCCTGCCCATCCACTCTATCCATGCCCCTCATAATCTTGTAGACCTCTATCAGGTCGCCCCTCAACCTCCGTCTATTCAGTCCGAGTCTATTCAGCCTCTCCACATAGCTAACACCCTCCAGACCAGGCAACATCCTGGTAAACCTCCTCTGCACCCTCTCCCAAGCCTCCACATCCTTCTGGTAGTGTGCAACCAGAATTGTGCGCAATATTCCAGATGTGGTTCCCCCAAAGCCCAATATAATTGCACCAAGACTTCTTTACATTTATAGAACAAACCACTTGAAATAAAGGCCAACGTACTGTTTGCCTTCTTAATTGCCTGCTAATTAGCTGCATGCTAATTTTTCATGTTCAGCTACAGGAACAACAAATCCCTCAGCATACTGACATTAACTGTGTCTCAACTTTTAAAAAATATTCTGTTTTTCCATTCTTTACACACAACAAGAGAGCAGAGGCTGGAATTCATTATCCGAGAATGGGGACTGTTATAAGGAGATTTGATAAACTGCTGAAAATTATACAATATTTTTAATCCAAGGGACCATGGATCAGAAACTGAACTGGACTAGCCACATCAATACTGTGGCTACGGGAGCAGGTCAACGGCTAGGGATCCTACAGCAAGTAATTCACCTCCTGACGCCCCCTCCCCACTGTGGTGAACCACTGTGTGCACCTGTATTAGGGGATGTAAGGTAGGACCTGCACTACAGGTTCGCCGGTAGCCCCTGCCGGGTAGCTCCGCCCACAAGGAGCCATATAAATATGTGTGTCCTCCGCCTGATCAGCCATTTCGCCAGCTGCAGTAGGAGGCCACGCATCTGACTGTAATAAAACCACAGTTGTACCAATCTGAGTCTTTCGTGCAATTGATTGTGCATCACCCCCCCCCCCCCCCCCAAAAAAAAAGCCTGTCCACCATCTTCAAGGCACAAGTCAGGAGTGTAATGGAATAGTCTCCGCTTGGAGCTGGATGAGTGCAGCTTCAACAACACTCAAGAAGCTCAACACCATCCAGGACAAAGCAGCCCTCTTGATTGCTCCCCCTTCCACAAACATTCACTCCCTCCACCACCGACGCACAGTGGCAGCCGTGTGTACCATCTACAAGATGCACTGCAGCAACTCACCAAGGTTCCTTAGGCAGCACCTTCCAAACCCACGGCCATCTAGAAGGACAAGAGCAGCAGATACCTGGGATCCCCGCCACCTGGAGGTTCCCCTCCAAGTCACTCACCATCCTGACTGGGAAATATATCGGCCGTTGCTTCACTGTTGCTGGGGCAACATCCTGGAACTCCCTCCCTAACAGCACTGTATGTGTACCTACACCTCAGGGACTGCAGCGGTTCAAGAAGGCAGCTCACCACCACCTTCTGAAGGGCAGCTAGGGATGGGCAACAAATGCTGACCTAACCAGCGACACCCAAATCCCGTAAATGAATAAAAGAATTAAAAGAATTTCCTTCCTGGTGTCTGACCAGACGCTGATGAGGAGCAAAGAGATTTAGGTGTTGATGTATACACCATACTTAAACCTAATGCACAAGTACAAAATAAACATTCAAAAAGGTTAATGGAATATAAACAGGGTCAGTTTTAGTCAGATCCAAACACAGTAGTGCATTCAGTTATTGACAAGCATCACAGGAAGGATATTGTCACCGTTGCAATTATTTGGCACAGGTTGAGTAGAGAAAGGGGTGAAATGTGGACAGGTTACATCCACTTTGCCGGTATGCCCTCAAGTACAGAATATTGAGAGGTGATCTAAATGAGGCCTCTAACATAGTAAAGTAATTTGATGGGGACTTCCGGTTGCGGCTATGACCAGCTAAGTCGCACATTTGGCAGCTCCTGCGACAAAGGTGTTTAAGGGCCGATTGGAGGGCCCCGACGGTACTGTAAAGACGAATCCCGGTGGGGGAAGGCTCCCTGAGGAGAGTGAGACCAACTTTATGGTCGGTACTCGGAGTGGGGCGACAAAAAAAGCGGCAGCAGCTCCCCGAAAAAAGCGGGGGAAGAGGACCAAAATGGCGGCCGGTGGCGCACTAGAAGATTGGAGAAAATGGGCGGAGGAGCAGCAGGCCGCTCTCCTCCGGTGTTTTACGGAGCTGAAAGTGGAACTCTTAGAGTCTATGAACGCGACGACCACAAGGCTGATGGGGGCCCAGGCGACCCAAGAGGCGTCGATAAGAGAGCTGCAGCAGGAGATGACTGCAAGGGAGGAGGAGGCCACGGTCCTCGTGGGAAAGGTGGAGGTGCACGAGGCACTCCACCTGAAATGGCAGAGCCGCTTTGAGGAGCTGGACACTCGAATGAGGCGGAAGAACTTGAGGATCCTGGGCCTAGCAGAAGGCCTGGAGGGGCCTGATCTCCCGAAATATGTAGCGGAGATGCTGAGCTCCCTGATGGGAGAGGGGGCCGGTCCATCGCCCCTGGAGCTGGAAGAAGCATATCGGGTCATGGCTAGGCGGCCTAGGGCGAACGAGCCCCCGAGGGCGGTGCTGGTGCGATTCCAGCGTTTCTGTGATCGGGAGAAAGTGCTGAGGTGGGCCAAGAGGGAGAAAAGCAGCAAATGGGAGAATTCGACGGTGCGGATATATCAGGACTGGAGTGCGGAGGTGGCAAAGCGGCGGGCCCGGTTTAACCGGACGAAGGCGGGTGCTGCACGCAAAGAGGATCAAGTTCGGAATGCTGCAGCCAGCGCGTTTGTGGGTCACCTACAAGGACCAGCACCATTACTTTGAGACCCCAGAGGAGGCATGGACTTTTGTTCGGGAGGAAAAGCTGGACCTGAACTAGAACTTGGGAACGCCGGCGGTCGAGGCCGCCCGAGTACCCTTGACTGATCAAGTGGCCCATGTCTTTCTTAGGCCAGGTCGGAACTTGGTTAAAGTTGATGGATCGTTTGGTTTCTTTGAAACTTGTGTTATGGGGGGTTTCTTTGTTCCTTTTTGTGTGTCTCTTCCCGTTGCCAACTTCCCTTAATTATTGTTGTTGTAGGGGGGGCTTTTTTACTGTTTTTTGATCTGTTCTTTAAGGGTTATGGTTACTGTTCTGTTCGATGGAGGGTGATGGTTAAATACGTTATTATTGGGTAGTTATTTAGTTATGCAGGCATAGTTATGTATTTATGTATTTATTTGAGATTTGTTATTTATATTGTTATATTGTTAAGTTGGGGAGGCGGGACGGGGGGGTGCAAGTTGGTTATGCGTGTTTTCTTTTTCTCTTTTTCTTCCTCTCGTTTTAAGGGGGCTTTTTTATGGGCTTGGATGGGGACGGGGGTGGAATTGAAGATGGCGGGGTAGGGTGTGGCCGGGCGAAAGCGCGGGCTTTCCCCTGTTTCCCGCGCGCGGGACGGAGGAAGGGGGAGGAGAGAAGAGTGGGGTGTGGCCAGCAATGGCGGCTTTTCCCGCGCTGAAGCGGGGTCAGAGAGGGATGGCAAGGGGGGGGGGGGGAAGGCCCCTCCCCCCCCACATCGGGAGGAGTCGGAGTGTGGCAGGGGCAGCCGGGTCAGCGAAAACCAGCTGACTCTCAGGAGTACGATGGTGGATACACCGCGGCTAGGAGGGGTCCTAGCCGGGGGGGGGGGGGGGGGGGGGGGGGGGGAAGGGGGGTTAGGGGGGGATACCGGGTTGCTGCTGGAAAGGCCGAGGACGGGAAGGGAAGAACGGGAGGAGAGAGGGGGAGGGGCCATCGCCATGGGGAACGGGTCAGAAGGGGAGGGTCGACCCGGGGCGAACAGGGGACAGGACATGGCTAATAGACAGGGGAAAGGGACGGGTCGCTCTGCGACCCGGTTGATTACTTGGAACGTGAGGGGGCTGAATGGGTACGGTCAAGAGATCAAGGGTTTTTTCACACTAAAGGGACTGCAGGCGGATGTGGCAATGTTGCAGGAGACTCACTTGAGAGTAGTAGACCAGGTACGCCTGAGAAGGGGGTGGGTGGGACAGGTGTTCCACTCAGGCTTGGACGCAAAGAACCGGGGGGTGACGATTTTGGTGGGAAAGAGGGTGTCGTTCGTGGCGGCGCAGGTGGTAGCAGATAAGGAGGGTAGGTACGTGATGGTGAAGGGTAGGCTGCAGGGAGAGAATGTGGTGCTGGTGAATGTGTATGCCCCGAATTGGGATGACGCGGGTTTTATGAGGCGCCTGTTGGGCCTCATTCCGGGTCTGGAGGCAGGGGGCCTGATCATGGGGGGGACTTCAATACAGTGCTCGACCCTGGGCTGGACAGATCGAGTTCCAGGACGAATAGGAGGCCGGCAGCGGCAGAGGTGCTAAGGGGGTTCATGGAGCAGATGGGGGGGGTAGACCCTTGGAGATTTGGCAGGCCAAGGGCGAGGGAGTATTCTTTTTTCTCCCACGTCCACAGGGTGTACTCCAGAATAGACTTTTTTGTACTGAGCAGGGGGCTGATTTCGAGAGTGCAGGACACGGAGTACTCGGCCATTGCGATTTCGGACCATGCACCACACTGGGTAGAGGTAGAACTGGGGGAAGCACGGGACCAGCGCCCGTTGTGGCGCCTGGATGTGGGGCTGCTGGCGGACGATGAGGTGTGCGGAAGGGTCCGGAAGGGCATTGAGAGATATCTGGGCACGAACGACACGGGCGAGGTGAAGGTGGGGATAGTCTGGGAGGCCCTGAAAGCAGTGATCAGAGGAGAGCTGATCTCCATAAGGGCACACAGAGAAAGGAAGGAGAGGCAGGAGAGGGAGAGACTGGTGGGGGAACTTATAGAAGTGGACAGGAGATATGCGGAGACACCAGAGGAGGGGCTGTTGAGGGAGCGGCGCAGTTTACAGGCCCAGTTTGACCTACTGACCACTAGGAAGGCGGAGACGCAATGGAGAAGGGCACAGGGCGCGGTCTATGAGTACGGGGAAAAGGCGAGCAGGATGCTGGCACACCAGCTGCGCAAGCGAGATGCAGCCAGAGAGATTGGGGGAGTGAGAGAGAAGGGAGGGAACGTAGTGCAGAAGGGGCAAGAGGTGAACGGGGTCTTCAGGGATTTCTACAGGGAATTGTACCGGTCTGAGCCGCCCAGGAGGAGGGGGGGAATGGAGAACTTCCTCGATAGATTGAGGTTCCCAAAGGTCCAGGAGGAACGGGTGGAGGGGCTGGGGGCGCCGATAGAGCTGCAGGAGCTAGTTAAAGGGATAGGCCAGATGCAGGCGGGGAGGCGCCGGGGCCGGATGGGTTCCCGGTGGAATTTTATAAGAAGTATGTGGACTTGGTGGGTCCAGTGCTGGTGCGAGCCTTCAATGAGGCGCGAGAGGGGGGGGTTCTGCCCCCGACAATGTCACAGGCCCTGATCTCCTTGATCCTGAAGCGGGACAAAGACCCTGTACAGTGCGGGTCCTACAGGCCTATCTCCCTCTTGAATGTAGATGCCAAACTGTTGGCAAAGGTCCTGGCAACCAGAATAGAGGATTGTGTGCCAGGGGTAATCCATGAGGACCAGACGGGGTTCGTAAAGGGACGACAACTTAACACAAATGTCCGGAGACTGTTGAATGTGATTATGATGCCAGCAGTGGAGGGGGAGGCTGAGATAGTGGTAGCACTGGATGCAGAGAAGGCATTCGATAGGGTGGAGTGGGAATACCTGTGGGAGACGCTGGAACGGTTTGGGTTTGGGGAGGGATTTATCAAGTGGGTGAAGCTGCTGTATTCGGCCCCGATGGCGAGTGTGGTTACAAACGGGAGGAGGTCAGAGTATTTTGGGCTCCATCGAGGTACCAGGCAGGGATGCCCCCTATCCCCCTTACTATTTGCATTAGCGATCGAACCGTTGGCGATGGCACTGAGGGGTTCAGGGGGGTGGAGAGGACTGACAAGGGGAGGGGAGGAACATCGGGTATCACTCTATGCGGATGATTTGTTGTTGTATGTGGCAGACCCGGAAGGGGGAATGCCGGAGGTAATGGAAATACTAGCGGAGTTTGGGGACTTTTCGGGATATAAATTAAATGTGGGTAAAAGTGAGGTCTTTGTGATACACCCGGGAGATCAGGGGGAGGGAATTGGGCGGCTCCCCTTTAAGAGAGCAGTAAAGAGCTTCAGGTACTTAGGGGTGCAGGTGGCAAGGAACTGGGGGACCCTCCACAAGCTGAACTTTTCAAGGCTGGTGGAGCAGATGGAGGAGGAGTTCAAGAGGTGGGACATGGTACCGCTGTCGCTAGCAGGGAGGGTGCAGTCAGTCAAAATGACGGTCCTCCCGAGGTTCTTGTTTCTGTTCCAGTGCTTGCCCATCTTTCTCCCCAGGGCCTTCTTCAAGAAGGTAACTAGCAGCATTATGGGCTATGTGTGGGCACATGGCACCCCTAGAGTGAGAAGGATTTTCTTGGAACGGAGTAGGGACAGTGGAGGATTCGCGCTACCCAATCTTTCCGGATACTACTGGGCGGCGAACGCATCGATGGTGCGCAAGTGGGTGATGGAGGGGGAGGGGGCAGCTTGGAAACGTATGGAGAGGGCGTCCTGCGGCAATACAAGCCTGGGGGCGCTGATAACGGCACCATGGCCGCTCCCCCCCACAAGGTATACCACGAGTCCGGTAGTGGCGGCCACCCTTAAAATCTGGGGGCAGTGGAGGCGACACAGGGGGGAAGTGGGGGGTCTGATGGCGGCGCCACTGAGAGGGAACCACAGATTTGTCCCGGGGAACACTGGCGGGGGATTCCAGAGCTGGCACAGGGCGGGCATCAGGCAACTGAGGGACATGTTCATAGAGGGGAGGTTTGCGAGCCTGGGAGAGCTGGAGGAGAAATTTGAGCTCCCCCCGGGGAACACGTTTAGATACCTGCAGGTGAAGGCATTTGCCAGACGACAGGTGGAAGGATTTCCCTTGCTTCCCGATAGAGGGGTGAGTGATAGGGTGCTGTCAGGGGTCTGGGTCGGAGAAGGGAAGGTCTCGGACATCTACAAAATAATGCAGGAGGTGGAGGAGGTATCGATAGAGGAGCTGAAAGACAAGTGGGAAGCGGAGCTGGGAGAGCAGATAGAAGATGGGACATGGGCGGATGCCTTAGAGAGGGTCAATTCGTCGCCGTCGTGCGCAAGGTTGGGCCTCATCCAATTTAAGGTGCTGCACAGAGCCCATATGACGGGGACTAGGATGAGTCGGTTCTTCGGGGGTGAGGACAGGTGTGTTAGGTGTTCGGGAAGCCCTGCGAACCATGTACATATGTTCTGGATGTGCCCGGCACTGGAAGAGTTCTGGGAGGGGGTGGCGGGGACGGTATCGAGAGTGGTGGGAACCAGGGTCAAACCAGGGTGGGGGCTAGCGATTTTTGGGGTTGGGGTGGAGCCAGGAGTACAGGAGGCAAGGGAGGCCGGAATATTGGCCTTTGCGTCCTTGGTAGCTCGGAGAAGGATCTTGATTCAGTGGAGGGACACAAGGCCACCAAGTGTTAACACCTGGTTAAACGACATGGCAAGCTTCATCCAATTGGAAAGAATCAAATTCGCCCTGAGAGGGTCGGTACAGGGGTTCTTCCGGCGGTGGCAGCCCTTCCTTGACTTTCTGGATCAGAGATAGGAACTGGAGGCCGAAACAGCAGCAACCCGGGGAGAAAGGGGGGGGGGGGAAGGGAGGATATTCCAGGGGGGATTTGTTGTGTTATAATTTAAAATGTAGTAGGGGTAAATGTTTGTATCGAAAAATTTCAATAAAACTTATTTAAAAAAAAAAAGTAATTTGATGGGATGGACACAGAGAACGTTTTCCCCTGGTGGGGGAATCAGGAACTAGAGGGCATATCCCTGAAACTTCAACTCAGCCATTCAGGAGTGAAATCAGCAAAATGCTTGTTACAATTTGAAGGAAAGGGAGGAATCTGTGAGAAACAACTGTGCCTTTCTCCATTTGCTGGCGTGCTGCTCCCTAAACACTCAACTGTGCAGTAATCCTGTAATTCCTCCTGGGAAACCACTTCACGATTACATGTTGCTGCGATTAACCCACAACTAAGTGACAAGTGAGAGGATTGGGGAAGACCATTCCTCTTTGATTCAAAGTGCAAATGGGAGAGGGGATTAGAATTGGCACATTTTGCCAAGTACAAACACCAGACAGGAGTCTAAAAAACTGGGCATTCAATATAAACTGGACACTAATATAAACAATCGGGAATTCGGGAGAACTGTTTTTACCCAGAGAGTGATGAGAATGTGGAACTCACTACCGCGGGAGAGTGGTTGGGTGAATAGTATGAATAGAATTAAGGGGCAGATGTGTAAACAGGGGGAGAAAGGAATCGTAGGATATGTTACGACCAGAAGACCATAAGACATAGGACCAGAATTGGGCAACACGGCTCATCGAGTCTGCTCCGCCATTCAATCATGGCAGATATTTTCTCATCCCCATTCTCCTGCCTTCTCCCCATCACCCCTGATCCCCTTATTAATCAAGAATCTATCTATCTCTGTCTTAAAGACACTCAGTGACTTGGCCTCCACAGCCTTCTGCGGCAAAGAGTTCCACAGATTCACCACCGTCTGGCTGAAGAAATTCCTCCTCATCTCTGTTTTAAAGCATCATTCCTTTAGTCTGAGATGGTGCCCTCTCGTTCTAGTTTCTCCTACAAGTGGAAACATCCTCTCCACATCCACTCTATCCAGGCCTCGCAGTATCCTGTAAGTTCAATAAGATCCCCCCTCATCCTTCTAAACTCCAACGAGTACAGACCCAGAGTCCTCAAACGTTCCTCATACGACAGGTTGTTCATTCCAGGGATCATTCTTGTGAACCTCCTCTGGACCCTTTCCAAGGCTCCAGCACATCCTTCCTTAGATACGGGGCCCAAAACTGCTCACAATACTCCAAATGGGGTTGATTAGAGTCTTATACCGCCTCAGAAGTACACCCCTGGTCTTGTATTCTAGCCCTCTTGACATGAATGCAAACACTGCATTTGCTTTCTTAACTGCCGACTGAACCTGCACGTTAACCTTAAGGGAATCGTGAACAAGGATTCCCAAGTCCCTGTGTGTTACTGATTTCCCAAACATTTCCCTATTTAGAAAATAGTCTGTGCCTAAATTCCTCCTTCCAAAGTGCATAACCTCACACTTTTCCACATTGTATTTAATTTGCCACTTCATTGCCCACTCTCCTAGCCTGTCCAAATCCTTCTGCAGCCCCCAGCTTCCTCAATACTACCTGTCCCTCTACAGATCTTTGTATCATCTGCAAACTTAGCAACAGTGCCTTCAGTTCCTTCCTCCCGATCATTAATGTATAATGATGGAGTGAGATGAGTTAGGGATGGGAGGAGGTTCATGTAGAACATGAACACCAGCATGGATCGGCAGTGGGATTCTCCGGCCTACCAGCCCAGGGAGTGTCCAGGGAGCAGTCTTGTAAGGTGCAGCATCAGAGTGATGAGTATATCAATTAACTTACCCCTGGGATTCACGGCCAAGTCTCAGGGGAGCAGACTCGGGGATTCACGGCCTCGTCCCCAGGGAGCAATTTGGGGATTAGTCGTCTCGTCTCCAGGGAGCAGTCTCGGGGATTCACAGCCTAGTCTCCGGGAGCAGACTCGGGGATTAGCAGCCTAGTCCCAGGGAGCAGTCTCGGTTCTGCGGCCAAGCCTCCAGGGAGCAGACTCAGGGATTCACGGCATAGTCTCCAGGGAGCAATCTCAGGGATTTGCAGCCTTGTCTCCCGGGAGCAGTCTCGGGGATTCGTGGCATAATCTCCGGGGAGCAGCCTCGGGGATTCGTGGCCTTGTCTCCGGGGAGCAGTCTCGCGGATTTATGGCCTAGTCTCCAGGGAGCAGTCTCGGGGATAGACGGCCTACTCTCCGGGGAGCAGTCTCGGGGATTTGCAGCCTTGTCTCCCGGGAGCAGTCTCAGGGATTTGCAGCCTTGTCTCCCGAGAGCAGTCTCGGGGATACACGGCCTAGTCTCCAGGGAGCAGTCCCGGGGGTTCGTGGCCTTGTCTCCCGGGAGCAGTCTCGGGGATTCGTGGCCTTGTCTCCAGGGAGCAGTCTCGGGGATTTGCAGCCTTGTCTCCCGGGAGCAGTCTCGGGGATACACGGCCTAGTCTCCAGGGAGCAGTCCCGGGGATTCGTGGCCTAGTCTCCGGGGAGCAGTCTCGGGGATTCGTGGCCTTGTCTCCAGGGAGCAGTCTCGGGGATTCACGGCCTAGTCTCCAGGGAGCAGTTTCGGGGATTCGTGGCCTTGTCTCCCGGGAGCAGTCTCGGGGATACACGGCCTAGTCTCCAGGGAGCAGTCCCGGGGGTTCGTGGCCTAGTCTCCAGGGAGCAGTCCCGGGGGTTCGTGGCCTAGTCTCCAGGGAGCAGTCTCGGGGATTTGCAGCCTTGTCCCCAGGGAGCAATCTCAGGGATTTGCAGCCTACTCTCCCGGGAGCAGTCTCGGGGATTCGTGGCCTACTCTCCAGGGAGCAGTCTCGGGGATTCACGGCCTTGTCTCCAGGGAGCAGTCTCAGGGATGCGTGGCCTAGTCTCCAGGGAGCAGTCTCGGGGATTCGTGGCCTAGTCTCCAGGGAGCAGTCTCAGGGATGCGTGGCCTAGTCTCCAGGGAGCAGTCTCGGGGATTCACGGCCTAGTCTCCACGGAGCAGTCTCGGGGATTCGTGGCCTTGTCTCCGGGGAGCAGTCTCGGGGATTTGCAGCCTTGTCTCCGGGGAGCAGTCTCGGGGATTCGTGGCCATGTCTCCGGGGAGCAGTCTCGGGGATTCGTGGCCATGTCTCCCGGGAGCAGTCTCAGGGATTTGCAGCCTTGTCTCCCGGGAGCAGTCTTGGGGATTTGCAGCCTTGTCCCCAGGGAGCAGTCTCAGGGATTTGCAGCCTACTCTCCCGGGAGCAGTCTCGGGGATTCGTGGCCTACTCTCCAGGGAGCAGTCTCGGGGATTCACGGCCTAGTCTCCAGGGAGCAGTCTCCGGGATTTGCAGCCTTGTCTCCAGGGAGCAGTCTCGGGGATTCACGGCCTAGTCTCCCGGGAGCAGTCTCGGGGATTTGTGGCCTTGTCTCCGGGGAGCAGTCCCGGGGATTTGCAGCCTTGTCTCGCGGGAGCAGTCCCGGGGATTCGTGGCCTTGTCCCCAGGGAGCAGTCTCGGGGATTCACGGCCTAGTCTCCGGGGAGCAGTCTCGGGGATTCGTGGCCTTGTCTCCAGGGAGCAGTCTCGGGGATTCGTGGCCTTGTCTCCGGGGAGCAGTCCCGGGGATTCGTGGCCTTGTTCCTAGGGAGCAGTCTCGCGGATTTGCAGCCTTGTCTCCCGGGAGCAGTCTCGGGGATTTGCAGCCTACTCTCCGGGGAGCAGTCTCGGGGATTCACGGCCTAGTCTCCAGGGAGCAGTCTCGGAGATTCGTGGCCTAGTCTCCAGGGAGCAGTCTCGGGGATTCGTGGCCTAGTCTCCAGGGAGCAGTCTCGGGGATTCATGGCCTAGTCTCCAGGGAGCAGTCCCGGGGATTCATGG
This sequence comes from Scyliorhinus canicula, assembly GCF_902713615.1. Taxonomy (NCBI): domain Eukaryota; kingdom Metazoa; phylum Chordata; class Chondrichthyes; order Carcharhiniformes; family Scyliorhinidae; genus Scyliorhinus; species Scyliorhinus canicula. The sequence continues at coordinate 2,388,290 of NC_052153.1, read as the reverse complement.
CCTAGTCTCCAGGGAGCAGTCCCGGGGATTTATGGCCTAGTCTCCAGGGAGCAGTCTCGGGGATTCGTGGCCTTGTCTCCCGGGAGCAGTCTCGGGGATTTGCAGCCTTGTCTCCCGGGAGCAGTCTCGGGGATTTGCAGCCTTGTCTCCCGGGAGCAGTCTCGGGGATTCACGGCCTTGTCTCCCGGGAGCAGTCTCGGGGATTTGCAGCCTTGTCTCCGGGGAGCAGTCTCGGGGATTTACGGCCTAGTCCCAGGGAGCAGTCTCGGGGATTTGCAGCCTTGTCTCCGGGGAGCAGTCTCGGGGATTCACGGCCTAGTCTCCAGGGAGCAGTCTCGGAGATTCGTGGCCTAGTCTCCAGGGAGCAGTCCCGGGGATTCATGGCCTAGTCTCCAGGGAGCAGTCCCGGGGATTTATGGCCTAGTCTCCAGGGAGCAGTCTCGGGGATTCGTGGCCTTGTCTCCGGGGAGCAGTCTCGGGGATTCGTGGCCTTGTCTCCCGGGAGCAGTCTCGGGGATTTGCAGCCTTGTCTCCCGGGAGCAGTCTCGGGGATTTGCAGCCTTGTCTCCCGGGAGCAGTCTCGGGGATTTGCAGCCTTGTCTCCCGGGAGCAGTCTCGGGGATTTGTGGCCTTGTCTCCCGGGGAGCAGTCTCGGGGATTCGCGGCCTAGTCTCCAGGGAGCAGTCTCGGGGATTCGTGGCCTAGTCTCCGGGGAGCAGTCTCGGGGATTCGTGGCCTTGTCTCCCGGGAGCAGTCTCAGGGATTTGCAGCCTTGTCTCCGGGGAGCAGTCTCGGGGATTTGCAGCCTTGTCTCCCGGGAGCAGTCTCGCGGATTTGTGGCCTTGTCTCCCGGGAGCAGTCTCGGGGATTCACGGCCTAGTCTCCGGGGAGCAGTCCCGGGGATTCGTGGCCTTGTCTCCCGGGAGCAGTCTCGGGGATTTGCAGCCTTGTCTCCCGGGAGCAGTCTCGGTGATTCACGGCCTAGTCTCCGGGGAGCAGTCTCGGGGATTCGTGGCCTAGTCTCCGGGGAGCAGTCTCGGGGATTCACGGCCTAGTCTCCAGGGAGCAGTCCCGGGGATTCGTGGCCTTGTCTCCCGGGAGCAGTCCCGGGGATTCGTGGCCTTGTCTCCCGGGAGCAGTCTCGGGGATTTGCAGCCTTGTCTCCCGGGAGCAGTCTCGGGGATTCGTGGCCTTGTCTCCCGGGAGCAGTCTCGGGGATTCGTGGCCTAGTCTCCGGGGAGCAGTCTCGGGGATTCGTGGCCTTGTCTCCAGGGAGCAGTCTCGGGGATTCGTGGCCTAGTCTCCGGGGAGCAGTCTCGGGGATTCGTGGCCTAGTCTCCGGGGAGCAGTCTCGGGGATTCGTGGCCTTGTCTCCGGGGAGCAGTCCCGGGGATTCGTGGCCTTGTCTCCGGGGAGCAGTCTCGGGGATTCGTGGCCTTGTCTCCGGGGAGCAGTCCCGGGGATTCGTGGCCTTGTCTCCCGGGAGCAGTCTCGGGGATTTGCAGCCTTGTCTCCCGGGAGCAGTCCCGGGGATTCGTGGCCTTGTCTCCCGGGAGCAGTCTCGGGGATTCGTGGCCTTGTCTCCAGGGAGCAGTCTCGGGGATTCGTGGCCTTGTCTCCCGGGAGCAGTCTCGGGGATTCGTGGCCTAGTCTCCGGGGAGCAGTCTCGGGGATTCGTGGCCTTGTCTCCCGGGAGCAGTCTCGGGGATTCGTGGCCTTGTCTCCCGGGAGCAGTCTCGGGGATTCGTGGCCTTGTCTCCCGGGAGCAGTCCCGGGGATTCGTGGCCTTGTCTCCCGGGAGCAGTCTCGGGGATTCGTGGCCTTGTCTCCAGGGAGCAGTCTCGGGGATTCACGGCCTAGTCTCCAGGGAGCAGTCTCGGGGATTCACGACCTAGTCTCCGGGGAGCAGTCTCGGGGATTCGTGGCCTTGTCTCCCGGGAGCAGTCTCAGGGATTCATGGCCTAGTCTCCGGGGAGCAGTCTCGGGGATTCACGGCCTTGTCTCCAGGGAGCAGTCTCGGGGATTTGCAGCCTTGTCTCCCGGGAGCAGTCTCGGGGATTCGTGGCCTTGTCTCCCGGGGAGCCGTTTCGGGGATTCACGGCCTAGTCTCCGGGGAGCAGTCTCGGGGATTCACGGCCTAGTCTCCCGGGAGCAGTCCCGGGGATTTGCAGCCTTGTCTCCCGGGAGCAGTCTCGGGGATTCGTGGCCTTGTCTCCCGGGAGCAGTCTCGGGGATTCGTGGCCTTGTCTCCCGGGAGCAGTCTCGGGGATTCGTGGCCTTGTCTCCCGGGAGCAGTCTCGGGGATTCGTGGCCTTGTCTCCCGGGAGCAGTCTCGGAGATTCGTGGCCTAGTCTCCAGGGAGCAGTCTCGGGGATTCATGGCCTAGTCTCCAGGGAGCAGTCCCGGGGATTCATGGCCTAGTCTCCAGGGAGCAGTCCCGGGGATTTATGGCCTAGTCTCCAGGGAGCAGTCTCGGGGATTCGTGGCCTTGTCTCCCGGGAGCAGTCTCGGGGATTTGCAGCCTTGTCTCCGGGGAGCAGTCTCGGGGATTCGTGGCCTAGTCTCCGGGGAGCAGTCTCGGGGATTCACGGCCTAGTCTCCAGGGAGCAGTCCCGGGGATTCGTGGCCTTGTCTCCCGGGAGCAGTCCCGGGGATTCGTGGCCTTGTCTCCCGGGAGCAGTCTCGGGGATTTGCAGCCTTGTCTCCCGGGAGCAGTCTCGGGGATTCGTGGCCTTGTCTCCCGGGAGCAGTCTCGGGGATTCGTGGCCTAGTCTCCGGGGAGCAGTCTCGGGGATTCGTGGCCTAGTCTCCAGGGAGCAGTCCCGGGGATTCATGGCCTAGTCTCCGGGGAGCAGTCTCGGGGATTCGTGGCCTAGTCTCCGGGGAGCAGTCTCGGGGATTCGTGGCCTTGTCTCCCGGGAGCAGTCTCGGGGATTCGTGGCCTTGTCTCCCGGGAGCAGTCTCGGGGATTCACGGCCTAGTCTCCGGGGAGCAGTCTCGGGGATTCGTGGCCTTGTCTCCCGGGAGCAGTCTCGGGGATTCATGGCCTAGTCTCCGGGGAGCAGTCTCGGGGATTCGTGGCCTAGTCTCCGGGGAGCAGTCTCGGGGATTCGTGGCCTTGTCTCCCGGGAGCAGTCTCAGGGATTTGCAGCCTTGTCTCCCGGGGAGCCGTTTCGGGGATTCACGGCCTAGTCTCCGGGGAGCAGTCTCGGGGATTCGTGGCCTTGTCTCCCGGGAGCAGTCTCGGGGATTCATGGCCTAGTCTCCGGGGAGCAGTCTCGGGGATTCGTGGCCTAGTCTCCGGGGAGCAGTCTCGGGGATTCGTGGCCTTGTCTCCCGGGAGCAGTCTCGGGGATTCGTGGCCTTGTCTCCCGGGGAGCCGTTTCGGGGATTCACGGCCTAGTCTCCCGGGAGCAGTCTCGGGGATTCGTGGCCTTGTCTCCCGGGGAGCCGTTTCGGGGATTCACGGCCTAGTCTCCAGGGAGCAGTCTCGGGGATTAGCAGCCTTGTCTCCCGGGAGCAGTCTCGGGGATTCGTGGCCTTGTCTCCCGGGAGCAGTCTCGGGGATTCGTGGCCTTGTCTCCAGGGAGCAGTCTCGCGGATACACGGCCTTGTCTCCAGGGAACAGTCTCGGGGATTCACGGCCTAGTCTCCGGGGAGCCGTTTCGGGGATTTGCAGCCTTGTCTCCCGGGAGCAGTCTCGCGGATTTGCAGCCTAGTCTCCGGGGAGCAGTCTCGCGGATTTGCAGCCTAGTCTCCGGGGAGCCGTTTCGGGGATTTGCAGCCTTGTCTCCCGGGAGCAGTCTCGGAGATTCGTGGCCTTCTCTCCAGGGAGCAGTCTCGGGGATACACGGCCTTGTCTCCAGGGAGCAGTCTCGGGGATACACGGCCTAGTCTCCAGGGAAAAGTTCCAAAAACAAGTAACAGGGCAGGGAGTAAAGAAATAGTCAGAAATCTAACTTTAGGAGCTGCAACTAATGATAAAAATGACAAGAAATATAATAATAATAATTTTTATTAATGTCACAAGTAGGCTTACTGCAATTAAGTTACTGTGAAAAGCCCCTAGTTCACACACTCCGGCGCCTGTTTGGGTACACAGAGGGAGAATTCAGAATGTCCAACTCACCTAACAGCACGTCTTTCGGGACTTGTGGGACGAAACCGGAGCACCCGGAGGAAACCCTCGCAGACACGGGGAGAACGTGCAGACTCCGCACAGACAGTGACCCAGCGGGGAATCGAACCTGGGACCCTGGAGTTGTGAAGCAACAGTGCTAGCCACTGTGCTGGTGTGCTGCCCATAAGAAGTATAATAGTTAATGGGGACCAGAGCAGCAGGTTAATCTGTGAAGAGAAATTAGATGAACAGGCAGGGCCAATCTAACCACTATGGATGGGAAAGGGAACGTAAAATATTAAAGTGTAAGGTGTCTGCGGGAGTGAATGTTGGGGATGAGGTGAAGTGTTATCAGAGATTAATAAAGGAGGTCAGAATAATAATAGGAACAGCTTATTGTCACAAGTAGGCTTCAATGAAGTTCCTGTGAAAAGCCCCTAGTTGCCACATTCCGGTGCCTGTACGGGGAGGTTGGAACGGGAATTGAACCCACCCTGCTGGTCTTGTTCTGCATTACAAACCAGCTGTGTAGCCCACTGTGCTAAACCAGCCCCACATAAACCAGAATGTGTGAAAAGTGCAGTGCACAAGAAAATCCTGCAAGGGAAAGACTAATCAGTCGGACATATTTTTAAAATCCTTGTACCTAAATACACGCAGTATTCGGAATAAGTTCAATGAGCTGACAGCACAAATAGAGACAAATGGGTATGATTTGGTGGGGATTACTGAAACTTTGTTGCAGGAGGAGCAGGACTGGGAGTTGAATGTCCAGGGGTACTGAGTATTCTGAAAGGATAGACAGGATTGAATAGGAGGTGGAGCTGCTTTATTGGTTAAAAATGACATCAAGGCTGTATTAAGAAATGATGTTGGCACTAAGGGCCAAAATGTTGAATCAATCTGGGTTGAAATAAAAAACAAGGGAATAAACTCCTTGATAGGCGTAATTTAAAGTACTTCCAAAGTGGGGCATAGTATAAACCAAGAAATTATGAGGGTTTGCGAAAAGGACCCAATGGTCATCATAGGTCATTTTAACATGCATATTGACTGCATTAATCAAACTGACAAGGGTAGCCTCGAGGGAGATTTCATTGAGTGTATGATGGATTGATTCTTAGAGCAATATGTTATGGAGCCAATCTGGGAGCAGGCTATTTTAGATTTTGTATTATGTAACGAAGAAGGGTTGATAAATAGACTTGTCGTTAAGGATCCTCTTGGAAGGAGTGATCACAGCATGCTAGAATTTCAAATTCAGACTGAGCGAGAGAAGAGAGTGTGCCAGACTAGAGTTCTAGCATTGGGCAGAGGTAATTATACAGGCCTGAGGAAAGAGTTGGCCCAAGAAGACTGGGCACAAATCATTGAGGGTAGGACAGTTGAGAAACAATTAAAGTACATTCCCGAGAGGAAGGGGAACTGTAAAAGGGAGAAAAATGTTCCATGACTAAACAAGGAAGTCAAGGAAGGCAGAAGGCAAAGACTAGGGCATACGATAGTGCAAACGCTGTTAGTAAGCTGGAGGATTGGGAGAACTTCAAGGTTCAGCTAAAGGCTGCAAAAAATAAAATCAAAAGAGCTAAGATGAACTACAAAAGGAAATAGCAGAAAACATTAACACTCATACCAAAAGCTTCTACAAGTTTATAAAGAGGAAGAGAATAGCTAAAATAAATGTTGGCCCTTTAGAGGATGATATTGGTGCGGTAATAATGGGGAACACTGAGATGGCGGAGGCGCTGAACCAATATTTTGTTTCTGCTTCACGGTAGAGGATAATGAAAATTTTCACAAAACTACAGTCAATGCAGAGGAACTTGGTGCAATAACCATAATGGATAGAGATAGGCAGGGAGATTTTGCCAAAGTTTGACAGATGGAGTTTAATGTGGATAAGTGTGAGGTTAACCATTTTGGCCGAAAAAATAGAAAGGCAAATTATTATCTAAATGGAAATTAGATTCAAAATGACTCTGGGCAGAGGGATCCGGGTGTCTTTGTTCATGGATCACAGAAAGTCAGTATGCAGGTACAGCATGTACTTAAAAAGGCAAATGCACTGTTAGTGTTAATTGCAAAAGGACTGGAGTGTAAAAGTAGAGAAGTGTTGTTGCAATTGTATAGGGTGTTGGTTAGACCACCTCTGGAGTATTGTGTCCAGTTTTGGTCTCCTTGGCCAGGATTCTCCCCTACCCGGCGGGGCGGGGGGTCCCGGCATAGCGGAGTGGCGCCAACCACTCCGGCGCGGGCCTAGCCCCCTAAGGTGCGGAGAATTCGGCGCCGGAGTGGTTGGCGCCACGCCGACTGGCGTCAAAACCGGCACCAACAGCCTTTGACACCCGCCGCCTGGCGCCGGGACTGGCCAAAAGGTCTTTGCCGGTTCGCGCATGCGCCAGTGCGTCAGCTGCCGCTGACGTCACCACCGGCGCATGCGCGGTAGGGGAGTTCTCTTCCGCCTCCGCCATGGTGGAGGTCGTGGCGGCGGCGGAAGAAAAAGAGAGCCCCCACGGCACTGGCCCGCCCGCTGATCGGTGGGCCCCGATCATGGGCCTGGCCACCGTGGGGGCACCCCCTGAGGTCCAATCGCCCCGCGACCCCCCCCAGGACCCCGGGGGCCCGATCGTGCCGCCAATCCCGCCGTCACCAGAGGTTGTTAAAACATGGCGGCGGGAGAGGCCTCTCAACGGGGGGCACGCCGATCGGCGTGGCGCGATTCGATCCCCTCCCATTGGAGGCAGAAAATCCGCCCCCCGCCGTGGCTGGAATTCTCCGCCACCCGGGAATTGGCGTGGGCTGGATTTTCGCCGGATTTTCTGCCTCCAATGCCACCACATCCTTATTTGAGGAAGGATGTGGTGGTATTGGAGGCAGTTCAGCAGAGGGTCACCAGATTGATTCCGGGGGTGAAAAAGTTAACATATGAGGAGAGATTAATACTCGCTGGAGTTTAGAAGGATGAGAGGGGATCTGATCGAAGTGTATAAAATACTCAAAGGGACTGATAAAGTAAACATAGACTAAATGTTTCCCCTTGTGGGGAATCTAGAACGAGAGGTCACAGATAGAGGTTGAGAGGCGGTAGATTTAGAACTGAGATGAGGAGGAACTAATTCTCGCAGAGGGTGGTGAATTTGTGGAACTCGCTGCCCCATAGTGCGGTGGAGTCTGAATCATTAAATGGTTTCAAGAGAGAGATAGATACATTTCTGATTTTTAAAAAATGGGTTACAGGGATATGGGGAACAGGTGGGGAAGTGGATTTGAGACCAGGAAGAGATCAGCCATGATCTGATTGAATGGCAGAGCAGGCTCGAAGGGCTGAATTGCTGACTTCTGCTGCTAATTCCTGTGTTCCTGTCTGTTTCTCTGTGGCGGGAGGAAGCACACCATTCACTGGCAGTGGAATTCTCTGTTCCCTCTGCTGTCTATGGAAATTCCCATTGAATGCCACTGGGAAACCCGCAGACAGGCGTGCACTGCCAGCACAATCAGAGTTGGGCTGTAAAATTCTATGTAAAATTGAGCCCTTTAGTAAGATGCCCTTCCTCGCTCTTCCATCGTGAATGACAAAAGAATCACATGTGTTTGGGGACCTGCCTTAAGGCAGAACACAACTGACTCCATTTATTATTCAACCTTGAAACAGCTGAATATTGTGTCTTACACATTTCCTGGTTCAATATCCCTGGCGATTATAGGCAGGCACCGTGATGTAGCCTCATTACATTCGGAGAATCAGCTGAAATTGCGGACTGAGTGAGAAAATCTGAATCCCAGGAAACCTCCTATAGGATGTCAGCATTGAATATGGAACTGGAATTAAGGAGCGAGGAACAAGAATATTGATAAAATAGAAGAGGAGCTATTCCAGAAACCAGTAAAATCCAGGGCAAATAGGGCTTTGATAGAAGGTTGGAATGTAACTAAAATAATTTCCACCCAATCTCCAGATTAAAAAATGATTCAAGGACTGGGATCCAACCAAAAAACGAAAGATGAAAAGGCCTCAATGCTAAGCAAAATAAAGGTGTACGAATAAATGAATCAGATGGGTGAGTTAATTGGAGATTTTGGGCGCAATTCTCTGGCCTCTTTTCGCTCGAACGAGAGCGTTACGAGGCCCGTGAATAGCGGTGTGGTGATATGCATCCCTGTAAATACACAAGGGGTTAATGTAAATACACTACAACTATGTAAACACTAGAGGGAGCACCAGAGACATCATGACATGCAGACATACAGCTAATGAACACATAGAATAGGACACGACCAATGGGCAGTCAAGACACCCAGAGGTGACACGACCACAAGGGGGCATTACACAACCCATATAAAAGGACAGGGCACACATGCTGTGTCTCTTTCCATAGGCGACACCCAGAGAGTAGGAGAGGGGCAGATCAGAAGCATCACACCCACCACGTGGCTTAGAGCAGACTGGTTAGTTAGACTGAGTTACTATAACAAGATTAGCAGGAGAGTCGAACTCATAGAGAACTGTGCTAGTGGTTCAATAAATCACATTGAACTTACTTCAAAGTCTGGAGTATCTTTTGGTCAAAGCTGCATCGAGTTGCAGCCTGTGTTATCCCAGAGTACATAACACAAGTGGGAGAGGCCAAAAACAAGAACCGTGCTGGATGCTCAACAGTTAGCGATGCAACCGGCCCGCTCCCTTAGTCTCGGGATCTCGCCGTAGCGAGGCAAGAAACCAATTATCACCACTTAAGCCCTTTTTCCATACAATTACCGGGAGCCACCCCCATATCCAACGGCCTCCCGTTATTCAGTGGCCTCCCCAGCGAGTGATCACGCTGGCCCCGATTAGTCCTCCTTTTGAAAAACGTGAACCTGGAGGAAGGGCTTCTGTGGGGAGCCGAGGAGGTGAGCAGCCATCTTTGCTCACAGGCAAAGAGCCCGGGGGGGGCGCTGATCTTGCCACCCAAGTGCTCGAAGGGGGGTGGGGGAGCAACCAGGGTAGGGGAGTCACCCTCGGCTGAGGTGGGCCGCCATGGGAGAGGGGTTTGGTGCTGGGGGGGTGCCAAGCAAGGGCCGGATGAGGGCTCGAGTGTACCGACACCGCCTTTCATTCAAGGACCTGCCGGACCGGGCATGCCGTTGAATATTTCGGCTGAGCAGGGGGACAGTGCGACGTATCTGCCAGATGATGGCACACCTGGCACCGTGGGGGTATGGGGTAGGACACCCGCTCTCGGTGACTCAAGTTGACGGTCGTCCTGAATGTTTACACCACGGGGTCCTCCCAGGCACCGAGTGTGGACATGGCCAGGATCTCACAGACCTCGGTGCACAGGGGCATTCACGCCCTCACAGAGACCCTATATGGCCAGTCAGCACAATACATCCATTTCACTGGGGACTCAGCACACCAGGGCGCTTGGGTCGTGGGGTTTGTCTCAATCGCCGGGATGCCCGGGTCCAGGGATTGATCGATGAGATGCAGGCCCCCCAACGAGCACCTGCAGATGACAGGCTGCTCTACACAAACCGAAAGGGTTTCCATTCAATGAACTTTCAGCTGCGGTATCTAACCATGAGATTCACATCGTGCACGTCTGCGCTCGATACCCGGGAAGTGTGCATGACACCTTCATCCTGGACACCCGAAGCTTCGGGCCTCTTCACCCCCCCCCCCCCCCCCCGACTGGGATTATCCACTGCAGCCATGGCTGATGACGCCTACCCGTAGGTCACAGACCGATGCGGGACCCACTACAATGATACCCATACAGCGACCAGGGGTGGGATCGAGCGGTGCTTCTGCCTCCTGAAGATGGGCTTCAGGTGCCTGGACCACTCTGGAGCAGCTGTCCAGTATGAAGCTGAGAGGGTGGCCTGCATCATAGCAGCCTGCTGCATCCTCCACAACATCGCGTAGCAGAGGGGCAACGCGCTAGAGGAGGAGGGCTAACGGAAAGCCTCGTCCGATGAGGAAGATGCGGGGATGGGTGAGGATGGGCAGGACACGGGACCTGGGGCAGGCACTGGAAGCTGCATGCCATGTATGCCAGGGCTGACGTTCATGGGGCGATCTGATGGCCTCCAGATTCACCGACTAGCGTGCCTGGTCAGCGATACGGATATCCCATCCCACCCCCAACCCCACCCCGCATTCCAGCCCTCCCCTTGCATGAACATCCTCCCTGAGTCACCCGCCCACCCCTTGCAGCTCTCTCCGTGATACATACCTGCCGCACTATGGGGTTCGGGCCCTGGGGTGGCAGTATCAGCGGGTCTGGTCCATGGGATGGAGGATGCTGACAACCCGCTCTGCGATGAGCTCCGTGCTGTGCATCGTTTGACAACGTCTGCTCCTGCCCACGGTAGCACTTTCCACCTGGGTGACCCCTGCAAGGGAGCTGGACATTCCATCACACGGTCCCATCGAGTCCCTGGGATGGCGGAGATGGGGATGGCGGAGTGGCAGAGCTGTGGACAGTGTTTGGGGAGTGGGGGAGGGGTGTGGGGGGAGGGGGGTGTTGGAGGGGGATGGGAATGGGTCACCGGACAGTTGAACGCTGGCTGAACTAGGGTACCTGGGCCAAGCCCACCCAAAACACCTGCCCATTTCACCCCCTCCAGCCTGTCCAGACCAGCCCAATTCTCAAACCCAGCAGATAGGGCATCGAGGCAGGTTGTAGCAGTGGTAAAAGGTGTTTATTGTGAACAGATATTTACAGATTTGTGCCCTAGCCCCTATAACTAAACTGTGCCCTCCACTTGTGTCAACTTAACTGGTGTCTACCTTTCTGGCCTTCTGGGCCCTGTCACTACGCCTCGGTGGTTAGGCAGTACAGCAGAAGTGGGGATGGACTGCTCTGACGCCTATCCTGCTACGATGGTCCCCATTGGTGGCCGTCATCTGGGGCGGCCCGGCCTAGATGGGCCAAGCTGCTGCTTGGGCGTCCCGAGTGGCGTGGCACCGCCCTGTTCTGCCCGCTGCCCACCAGGTGCATCAGGGACAGGATGGGGGGAGTCTGAGGGACTGAAATGTTCTGGCCCCTCCCCTGCAGGAGTCACCGGCACGGGCCCCATCACGCCTCCTCCCTCGGGGTGTCTGATTGCCACCGGGCGACTCCATGGGATGGGGTTGCGAGCGGAGCCATCCCTTGAGACACCCGCCACCTGGCGCCGGGAGTCCTGGTGGCACGCTCTCATCCCGACCAGGTTCCGCACACTCACGGAGCACAGGCAGTGAACCATTACCATCTGGAACTGCAGCACATCAGCCAGTGACTGCGCCACCTCCCTCTAGGACTGGGACACCACCCTCTGCACCTTCACTACGTCGGCCAGCAGCTGGGCAATGCCGCCGACATTCCCAGCCGTGGCCTAGTCGGGAGCATTGCCTCAATGTCCAGGTGGCTCTGGCACATGGCTGCCTGCGAGAGGGCAGCCCTGGCCTGGATCTCGGCCAGCACCTGCACAGAATGCCCCAGACCTTGGGCATCCTGGCCCATGGCAGAAACGTTTGCCCTCAAGGCGTCCACCGTAGATGCCACCCTTGCGGTGTCGGCCTGGTTGGCACACATGGTTGGCACCACCTCCTGCTCCTGCACGCGGTTGAACTCCTCCACCTGAGCCAGCAGGTACTGAATGCTCACCGACAACCACTCATGTAGCCCTTGACTCTGCATCTCTACAATCGATGGGACTGTCTTCCAGAAGTTCGAGAACCGTATAGACAGCGGCTAGTCCCCGGGCACTGTGACCATGTCCAGGGCCCTCTGCACTGCCACTGTGAGGGGCTGCAGGTCGGCCGATTCCCCTCCAGTCTTCTCCCGCTCTTGGCGGTTGTGAGCGGCCATCTCCTGGGGAATGGGGGATGAAACAGAAACGTACGGTGTTCGACAGTTCGATGCAGCCCAGGGGCTGGGTAGCTGGTGGCCTCAGTAAGCAGGGCACTCGGATATGGTGACTGGTATGGGTGCCAGCATGTGGTGTAGGGTGTGGGTTAAGCCAGTCTCCGGGTGGTAGGGTGCGGTTACGGGTGTGCAGGCCTGGGGTTGGTGCCAGGGGAACAGTACTGCCTACTCACCTGGCCGCTCTGAGGAGGTCGGATAGTTTCTTTCTGCACTGCTGGCCAGTCCGGACGGTGTTGCCCACGGCGCTGACCGCCTCTGCCACCTGCGCCAGGGCACAGCGAACGGCGGTGGCTGGCAACCACCTTCCCGGGCCGGGGTACAGGGTCGCCTGCTGCTCCTCCACGGTGTCCAGCAGGGTCTCCAGTTCTGTGTCGGTGAAGCATGGTGCTCCTTATTGCCATCTTGTTGGCTGGGATGGATGGTGTATATCGGGAGTGTAATGTGGATGAGAGGCTGCATCTTGTCAGCTTCCCGAGTGTCAATCCCGAATCCCGGTGAATCAGACACCGTTTCTCATTGGAATCGATTGCGTTCCACATGGCTCTGGTGCGAGCCCCTCCACAGTCGCTGAATCGGTCACGGTGTGGCGCCAGGTGGTACAGCTCCATAAATCCTGCCCCAGCATCAACACGTAGACTCAGAAATGTGGCCATTAATTTCTCAGCATTGAGCTTTTGTTTGCTGGGAATGCAATTGATATTTGGTCATAAAGACTAATGGAACTTGATAAATGTTCCACCCGGTAAATGAACTAGAACATTCTGTAAGGCCCATTGACAATTGTACCCCGATTCCCAGGTGATCCCAGTGGGTGAACCTCTACACTGGGATTGAAAATGCTTCAATGCATCCTTGTATCCCTGACAGTTTGATCAATTGTGAGCACATCAGTTGTAGCATTGCTGTTTACTAGTCAAGGCTCATTTGTTGTCTGTAAGGTGCTCAACACAGTTGGTAGACATGGATTGTCTTTGTGTGTCATGTCATGTGAGAGTACTTTTAAGAAATGGGTGTTTAAGAAATGTACCTTTAAGAAATGGAGCTGCTCATGTTACTGGAGTGATGTCAGAGTGTGGTGGAGCTGAGCTCTACTTCTGCTTCTTAGTTTCAGTTTGAGAAAAGCTTGGGTGTGTCTGTGTTTTTCAGTGAGCTGCGTCTGAAGTAGAGTTGTACTGTTGATCTCTGCCATCCAAAGATTGTCTGTGCATCACTTGGTGAACTCAGAATTGTAAAAGATCACAGTATTGCATGTAAACCTAATGTGCCCCTGTTTGAAGGTTTGTTGAGTCTTTTGTATGTTAAAAGGACAGCATACAGGGTTACTTAGTGTTGTAGTCTTTGGGGTTGTATTTGAATTAATGGTTGCTAAGATGTTCACTGTATGTTGCATTCATAGAATAAACATTGTTTTGCTTAAAAAAATATGTTTCCATTTCTGCAGTCCCACACCTGTAGAGTGGGCCGTGTGCTCCCCATACCACAATCTAGTAAAAGTTGTGGGTCAGGTGAACGCCATGAAACACTTTGGGGTTCTCTAAACCCTGGCCCATAACAGTCAGATAACTGTCCCTCTCTCAACCAATTTTTCCTTCATAACCCATCCAGCCTTAAATTGTATGCAGCTGTTTAACCTCAGAAACAAAATTTAATCATGTCTATACCTTCCTGTAACCCAAGATCCTTAACCTCACTGTTAACCACCCAGCCAATCTTTGCGTCATCGGCAAACTGGCTAATCCTACCCCCCCCCCCACTTAGTCATCAACGTTTGTTTATAAAATTACTCGATTTATAATTGGCCAATATATAGTTAGAATTTGAGACTGAGTAATTTAGTAATTGAAGATTGTATAAAGGAGTTATAGGGAGAGGGACGTGGGGATTTGTGGTTATTCTCCCTTTTAGGGCAACACAGCAGAGTAAGGGTCACCTGACTTGAGGATTGGGACTCGGAGTCGGAATCACTCCAGGAGTTGAGTCCTCTCTTAGGCAGAAGACATGTAGGGGACCAGGGACTGTACTGCTGTGCAGCTTTTCTTATTAATAAACCCTTTCGTATTTCCAACAAAGTCTGTGAAAGTGCATCATTCCAGGTAGGTTTTGAGGGTGAGCTGGACCGGTTTAGGGAGGAAATTCCAGAGCTTGAGGCCAATTGGCAGCTGAAGACTCAGCTGGTAGTGGGTGGAGTGATGGAGATCAGGGATGTGCAAGAGGCTAGAATTGGGGGAGTGCAAAGACCTCACAGGGATGAGGGGTTTAGTGGAAGATACAGAGATAGGGAGGGGGGGGGGGGGGTGAAGCCCTGGAGGAATTGGAAAGCAAGACGAACAATTCTAAAACTGAGGTTTTGCTCAGTTGCTGAGTTTTAAATAGCAGCAGGTGAATAGATGAGACAGGCACAGTACCTGGGTGTGTGAGAATAATCCCAGGAGATACCTGCCTTGCTGAAGATCAGTGAGTGTTGTGTCCATGACTGAATTTACACCCAAAGAAGAACTGGTCAAATGTTTCAATTTATTAACTCCTTCAGAACCTAAATAAGTTGCTCTATTTAACGCAAACTGAATATTTCCCTGCAAATTATCTCTCCACGTTATAGTAAACCCGTTTTCATGAGTTATCTGTACTTGGGGAGTTCAACAGTTTCCCCAATCCTTCCTTTCGCAACATGATTCGCATTGCCTTCAAATTATTTATATAAAACGGGAACTATATCCTCAGTGGGCAACATTTAATATGAAAGTAGATTCTGCAAACTTTGAAGGACTAATAGTGAGCAGTATTGAGGCTAGGATTCTGAGCTGGTCCGGGGTGTGTATATAGTGTAAGTACCAGAGTGGATTTGGAAAATGGCTCCGAATTTAGTCCTCTGCTTTGAGGAAAACAGGATATTCTGGTGGGAGGGTGAGGGGAATTTGGGGATTCTTTGTTAACCACTCTGCCTGTGAAATCAGAACACCAATGGTTAGGTTAGCTCCCAGGAAATTCTGATATATGCACTGGAACCATAACCCTCCGTTAGAAACTTTCCAAAGCACCCAATAATGGAGTAGGGCCCACGTAATTCATGCCAGAGGAGGCCAATGGGAAGCCCCTCCTTACAGCTATTCATTGCCATCCAACCCCAGCCACAGCCTCCCCCCCCCCACCCCCCCACCCCTCCACCTCTCTGTCTGGAATTGAAACAGCGGGTGGGATTCTCCGCCCCCCCCCCCTCCGCGCGCACCCCCCCCCCCCCCCCCCCCCCCCCCACCACCCCTCCACCTCTCTGTCTGGAATTGAGACAGGGGGCGGGATTCTCCGCCCCCCCCGCCGGGTCGGAGAATCGCTGGCGTGGGGGAGGCATGAATCCCACCCCTGCCGGCTGCAGAATCCTCCGGCGCCGGAGATTTGGCGGGGGCGGGAACCGTGCTGAGCCGGTCAGCAGCCGCTCGCAGCGGCTCCCCGGCGATTCTCCGGCCCGCGATGGGCCGAAGTCCTGCCCGTTCAATGCAGGTCCCGCCGGCGTAGATTGGAGTAGGTCCCTTACTGGCGGGACCTGGCGGCGCGGGCGGGCTCCGGGGTCCTGGGGGCGGGGGGGTGGCACGGGACGATCTGGCCCCGGGGGGTGCCCCCACGGTGGCCTGGCCCGCGATCGGGGCCCACCGATCCCGGGCGGGCCTGTTCCGTGGGGCACTCTATTCCTCCGCGCCAGCTGTGTAAGCCTTCGCGATGGCCGCCACAAAGGTGAACCACCCTGCGCCTGCGCGGACCCGCGCCAGCCAACGGAGTCCCTTCGGCCACGGCTGGCACGGCGCCAAAGGCCTTCCACGCCAGCCGGCGGGGCGCAAACCACTCCGGCGCCGGCCTAGCCCCTGAAGGTGCGGAGGATCCACTGCACCGTTTCTGCCAGTCCTGCCGATTCCTGGATAATCCTGCCCAGATGCTCAGTGTGCCTGAGCAGGATTTTTGTTATGTTTCCAGCAGCGCTGGGCAGCTCTTGACATTTCAAGCTCAATGTTTTTTCCTCTGTTCTTTCCTCTCCTCTATGGCTCACTGATGGATTAAAACGGTTTTTCAATAGTTAGCCCAAGAGAAGCATTGCCTGTAGTTTCCCTTCCCAGATTCTAATTTATTTTGCTTTCACTCCTGTTTTCCAGCTTTTATAATACTTTCCCACTCTCTCAAGTCTATTAGTCTGTATTTCAAAAGCATTTGTTGCAGTTTTAATCCTCAAAGTGTCTCCGGGACCCACATCGCATGTAATGTGCTTACTTTGAACCCCAGAGGAGTCCAGGGCTTTAGTGGGGGTGGAGGTAAGAAAGTGGAATTGAATTCAAGATCTGATCAGCCGTGATCTTACTGAATAGCGGAGCAGGCCTGATGGGCTGAATGGCATACTCCTATTCCTATTTCTCTTGTTCTAATATTCTCAGATTCTTCAAAGATGATGGATATTGACCCAACTCAGCAGAATTGATGACCTTAAGAGATTGCTTCACAATGCATACTTTACTCATTCCAGATGGTTTTTATCAAGGCTTCCAGATACATAGATGAAGATGAATCCATCACGAAATTCCTCTGGGGTGGCTAGATGTGAAGTGTTAGACTCAACCATCTCTGGTTTCCATAAATTGGCAAACGGCTTAACGTCCTATAACAGGAAATCTTATTATTGAAACTGCTGTTCTGATAGATGCCGATTAGATCCATCCACCTCTGGTAACATGTGTATGATTTCCGCAACATAGATCATAGAATTTACAGTGCAAAAGGAGGCCATTCGGCCCATCGAGTCTGCACCGGCCCTTGGAAAGAGCACTCTACTTGACCCCACACTTCACCCTATCCCTGTAACCCCACCTAACCTTTTTGAACACTTAAGGGGCAATTTATCCTGGCCAATCCATCTAACCTGCACATCTTTGGACTGTGGGAGGAAACTGGAGCACCTGGAGGAAACCCACGCAGACATGGGGAGGACGCGCAGACTCCGCATAGACAGTGCCCCAAGCCGGGAATCGAACCTGGGACCCTGGCGCTGTGAGGCAGCAGTGCTAACCACTGTGCCATCGTGCTGCCCACATGTGATCATGTGTCAAATGGTCACTTGCTCTTTTATTTTCAACCTGCCTGCTGGCATATACATCTCCACCTTCATGTTTCTAACAAGAAACAATGTAGGTAATTCCCATTTGCACTCAGTGAATGGCTGAGCCTCTCAATATTTAATGTGATGCAATCCCGATTTCCTCCCCACCTGTATCGCTGAAGCTTTTGAAAATGTCAAGGGACTAAAGAGAGTTGTTGAGTAGATTTCAACTACTTTTGTTTCAAGACTAAAGTGGACATTCGTCTCCTTTGTGACACTTATATTTTTTATCAGTTTACTTCGAGCGAGTGAACGTACTGTGCTAGCTAGGAAACCAACATCTCACTCAGGATAAAAAACAATAGATTTCAAAATCGGCCTCACTATCGAGTTTATTTATTGGGCTGGGTGATGAAGAAAGTCGGGTCGGAAACCATCAAGATACAGATTGATGGTTGGAAATTGATTTGTGACGTGTGTGTGGAGTCTGCACTTTCTCCCCGTGTCTGTGTGGGTTTCCTCCGGGTGCTCCGGTTTCCTCCCACAGTCCAAAGATGTGCAGGTTAGATGGATTGGCCATGATCAATGCACAGGGTTACGGGAATAGGGTGGGGGATTGGGCCGAGGTAGAGTGCACGTTTGGAGGGTTGGTGCAGACGTGATGGGCTGAATGGCCTCCTTCAGCCCATCTGGGATTCTATGGATTCTATATATTAGCTTGGTACAGATTAAACAAAGGTGAATTATCAAGGCAAATTAGAGATGCAAAGTTACCATTGGCGAATGATCAGTACTGGACTATTTGGCCCAAACCCCTGCCAGAACCCTCCAAGCTTCGGGCATGCCCAAAACATATGGACAAGGTTTGCTGAGCTTCCTGCACACCTCGCACATCTGTCTTCTACCCCGAAAAACTTGCTCATCCTCGCCGCCGTCATGTGTGCGCAGTGTACCACCTTAAACTGTAAGAGACTGAGCCTGGCACATGATGAGGGGGAATTGACCCTACTTAGGGCTTCCGCCCGCAGACCCGGCTCTAACTCTCCTCCTAACTCCTCCACCCATTTGCCCTTAAGCTCCTCCACCGGGGTTCCCTCTGCTTCCAGCAGTTCCTGGTAGATATCTGACACCTTCCCTCCCCCACCCAGGTACCGGAAACTACTTTCTCCTGTATCCCCCATGGCAGCAGGAGCGGGAAGGCCACCACGTGTTTCTACAGGAAGGCCCGCACTTGCAAATATCTAAAGCCGTTCCCTGGTGGCTGTTGAAAATGAAATGAAAATCGCTTTATTGTCACGAGTAGGCTTCAATTAAGTTACTGTGAAAAGCCCCTAGTCGCCACATTCCGGCGCCTGTCCGGGGAGGCTGGTATGGGAATAGACCGTGCTGCTGGCCTGCTTGGTCTGCTTTAAAAGCCAGCGATTTAGCCCAGTGAGCTAAACCAGCCCCTCCAGTGCCTGCAGGCTGGGAAAGCTCCCACCTATAAACAGGTCACCCATCCTTTTGATACCCGCCCTCTGCCAGCTCTGGAACCCGCCGTCCATCCTACCCGGCAGAAACCTGTGGTTATTACATATTAGTGTCCGGACCGACGTGCCTTCCACCCTCTTGTGTCTCCTCCACTGCCCCCAGATCTTCAGTGTCACCACCACCACCAGGCTTGTGGAGTAACAGACCGGAGAGAATGGCAGAGGTGCCGTCACCAGCGCTCCCAAACTGGTGCCTTTACATGACGCCGCCTCCATCCGCTCCCATGCCGACCCCTCCCCCAATACCTACTTCATAATCATGGCTATATTGGCCGCCCAGTAGTAGTTGCAGAAGTTCAGCAGTGCCAGCCCACCCTCCCCCTGACTGCGTTCCAGCAGCAATCTCCTTATTCGCGGGGTCTTATTCGCCCGCACAAATCCCCAGATGATCTTGTTCACCCGCTTGAAAAAGGCCTGAGGGTTGAAGATGGGAAGGCACTGAAATACAAATAGAAATCTGGGGAGGACCGTCATTTTCACGGTCTGTACCCTCCCCGCCAGCGACAGCGGAAGCATGTCCCATCTTTTAAAGTCCCCCTTCATTTGCTCCACCAGCCGGGTCAAATTAAGCTCGTGCAACGAATCCCACTTCCGAGCCACCTGTATTCCCAGGTAGCGAAAGCTCTTCTCTACCCTCCTCAGCGGCAGCTCACTCAGTCTCTTCTCCTTCCCTTTAGCCTGGATCACAAACAACTTGCTCTTCCCCATGTTCAGTTTGTACCCTGAAAAACTGCCAAATTCCCTCAAGATCCCCTCCAGTGGGTCCGAAATATACAGCAGGAGACATCCGCGTAGAGAGAGGCCCGAAGCTCCACCCCCTCGGGACCAGTCCCTGCCAGTTCCGTTAGGCAGGTAATCTACTCTTTAGTGATGGTAGTTGTGGGACAGATATTAGTCCAGGACAATAGAGAGAACACCCTTTGCTTTATCAAAATAATCAATGGAATCATTTATGCCACTTTGAGAGAGCAGAGATCCCCGGGGGAATTCTCCATCAGCGGCAGCATCCGGGCCTCCATCTGCGGTCCCACGCCCGCGAGATTCCCAACACCGTGGGGAGGCCACAATGGGAAACCTCATTGGCCGGCACCTGGAACGGACAATCCCCCCAGGGTGGGGGGGGGGGGGGGGGGGGGGGGGGGGGGGGGGGGGGTTGGCACACCGGAGAAGTCCGCCCCTCATTTGAAATTTAACGTCTCATTTGTGCAGCGCTCCCTCAGTACTGACCCTCTGAGAGTTCGGCACTCCCTCAGTACTGACCCTCTGACAGTGCAGCACTCCCTCAGTACTGAGCCTCTGACAGTGCAGCTCTCCCTCAGTACTGACCCTCTGACAGTGCGGCACTCCCTCAGTACTGACCCTCTGACAGTGCGGCACTCCCTCAGCACTGACCCCCTGACAGTGCGGCACTCCCTCCGTACCGACCCTCTGACAGTGCGGCACTCCCTCAATACTGACCCTCTGACAGTGCGGCACTCCCTCAGTACTGACCCTCTGACAGTGCGGCACTCCCTCAGTACTGACCCTCTGACAGTGCAGTGCTTCCTCCGTACCGACCCTCTGACAGTGCGGCACTCCCTCCGTACCGACCCTCTGACAGTGCGGCACTCCCTCAGTACTGACCCTCTGACAGTGCGGCACTCCCTCAGTACTGACCCACTGACAGTGCAGCACTCCCTCAGTACTGACCCTCTGACAGTGCAGCACTCCCTCAGTACTGACCCTCTGACAGTGCAGCACTCCCTCAGTACTGACCCTCTGACAGTGCAGCACTCCCTCATTACTGACCCTCTGACAGTGCGGCACTCCCTCAGTACTGACCCACTGACAGTGCAGCACTCCCTCAGTACTGACCCTCTGACAGTGCAGCACTCCCTCAGTACTGACCCTCTGACAGTGCAGCACTCCCTCAGTACTGACCCTCTGACAGTGCAGCACTCCCTCATTACTGACCCTCTGACAGTGCGGCACTCCCTCAGTACTGACCCACTGACAGTGCAGCACTCCCTCAGTACTGACCCTCTGACAGTGCAGCACTCCCTCAGTACTGACCCTCTGACAGTGTAGTACTCCCTCAGTACTGACCCACTGACAGTGCAGCACTCCCTCAGTACTGACCCTCTTACAGTGCGGCACTCCCTCAGTACTGACCCTCTGACAGTGCAGCACTCCCTCAGTACTGACCCTCTGACAGTACAGCACTCCCTCAGTACTGACCCTCTGACAGTGCGGGGCTCCCTGAGTACTGACCGTCTGACAGTGCAGCACTCCCTCAGTACTGACCCTCTGACAGTGCGGCGCTCCCTCCGTACCGGCCCTCTGACAGTGCGGTACTCCCTCAGTACTGACCCACTGACAGTGCGGCACTCCCTCAATACTGACCCTCTGACAGTGCGGCACTCCCTCAGTACTGACCCTCTGACAGTGCAGCGCTCCCTCCGTACCGACCCTCTGACAGTGCGGCACTCCCTCAGTACTGACCCTCTGACAGTGCAGCACTCCCTCAGTACTGACCCTCTGACAGTGCAGCACTCCCTCAGTACTGACCCTCTGACAGTGCAGCACTCCCTCATTACTGACCCTCTGACAGTGCGGCACTCCCTCAGTACTGACCCACTGACAGTGCAGCACTCCCTCAGTACTGACCCTCTGACAGTGCAGCACTCCCTCAGTACTGACCCTCTGACAGTGCAGCACTCCCTCAGTACTGACCCTCTGACAGTGCAGCACTCCCTCATTACTGACCCTCTGACAGTGCGGCACTCCCTCAGTACTGACCCACTGACAGTGCAGCACTCCCTCAGTACTGACCCTCTGACAGTGCAGCACTCCCTCAGTACTGACCCTCTGACAGTGTAGTACTCCCTCAGTACTGACCCACTGACAGTGCAGCACTCCCTCAGTACTGACCCTCTGACAGTGCGGCACTCCCTCAGTACTGACCCTCTGACAGTGCAGCACTCCCTCAGTACTGACCCTCTGACAGTACAGCACTCCCTCAGTACTGACCCTCTGACAGTGCGGGGCTCCCTCAGTACTGACCGTCTGACAGTGCAGCACTCCCTCAGTACTGACCCTCTGACAGTGCGGCGCTCCCTCCGTACCGGCCCTCTGACAGTGCGGTACTCCCTCAGTACTGACCCACTGACAGTGCAGCACTCCCTCAGTACTGACCCTCTGACAGTGCGGCACTCCCTCAGTACTGACCCTCTGACAGTGCAGCACTCCCTCAGTACTGACCCTCTGACGGTACAGCACTCCCTCAGTACTGACCCTCTGACAGTGCAGCGCTCCCTCAGTACTGACCCTCTGACAGTGCAGAACTCCCTCAGTACTGACCCTCTGGCAGTGCAGCACTCCCTCAGTACTGACCCTCTGACAGTGCAGCACTCCCTCAGTACTGACCCTCTGACAGCGTGGCACTCCCTCAGTACTGACCCTCTGACAGTGCAGCACTCCCTCAGTACTGACTCTCTGACAGTGCGGCACTCCCTCAGTACTGACCCTCTGACAGTGCAGCACTCCCTCAGTACTGACCCTCTGACAGCGCGGCACTCCCTCAGTACTGACCCTCTGACAGTGCAGCACTCCCTCAGTACTGACTCTCTGACAGTGCGGCACTCCCTCAGTACTGACCCTCTGACAGTGCAGCATTCCCTCCGTACCGACGCTCTGACAGTGCAGCACTCCCTCAGTACTGACCCTCTGACAGTGCAACACTCCCTGACTACTGACCCTCTGACAGTGCAGCACTCCCTCAGTACTGACCCTCTGACACTGCAGCATTCCCTCTGTACCGACGCTCTGACAGTGCAGCACTCCCTCAGTACTGACCCTCTGACAGTGCAGCGCTCCCTCAGTACTGACCCTCTGACAGTGCGGCACTCCCTCAGTACTGACCCTCTGACAGTGCAGCACTCCCTCAGTACTGACCCTCTGACAGTGCGGCACTCCCTCAGTCCTGACCCTCTGACAGTGCAGCACTCCCTCAGTACTGACCCTCTGACAGTGCAACACTCCCTGACTACTGACCCTCTGACAGTGCAGCACTCCCTCAGTACTGACCCTCTGACACTGCAGTATTCCCTCTGTACCGACGCTCTGACAGTGCAGCACTCCCTCAGTACTGACCCTCTGTCAGTGCAGCACTCCCTCAGTACTGACTCGCTTCCTGCATACGTTTAATCATCTACTTATATACAGTTTTCCCCTTTGACCTTTCCTTATTTGAGCTAACTTATTCACAAGTCAAACTTAATTACCTTCTATTCTTGAGTTTAGCTTTTAAAATGTAAATGCAAATACACTCACTTCCTAGAATCATAGATTCATAGAATTTATAGTGCAGAAGGAGGCCATTTGGCCCATCAAGTCAGCACCGACCCTTGGAAAGAGCACCCCACTTAAGCCAACAGCTCCACCCAATCTCCGATAGACAGTAACAGCACCTAACCTTTAGTTTTGGACACTAAGAGCAATTTATCATGGCCAATCCACCTAACGTGCACACCTTTGGACGGTGGGAGGAAACCGGAGCACCCGGAGGAAACCCACGCAGACACGGGGAGGACGTGCAGACTCTGCACAGACAGTGACCCAAGCCGGGAATCGAACCTGTGACCCTGGCACTGTGACGTTTTCTTTTCAACTGATCGCTTCCTTTGAACTTTTAACACTTTATTCAAATCTCTCCATGTTGTGTTCCCCATTGTTATCATCTTGGCTTTGGTAAGCATCTGTTTACTGTGTTTCTCAGATCATCAACACCTCAAAGGGACTGAGTGCCAGCTGAGGTGAGAACCCTGGTGTGCTGTTCGCTGGCAGCACAGCTGGCATAAACCATCACCTTGTGCAGCACTCTGTAGAAAGGATCTGCAGGCGTTGCCCATACTATAACGCTCTTGGGGCAGGGTGAGTGAAAGTTGGCAATGTCAGTAATCCTGAGGTCAGGCCCCTGGGGCTGGATTCTCCGCACCCCAACGCCAAATTCCTGTCAGGTGCCGGGGCGAAGAATCCAGTTTCACACATGTAATCGGGACTGGTGCCGATCCTCGATTCTGCGGCCCATGAAAAGGGGCGTACCCGGGGAGCACGCCACGTCGCGTGTCCCCCACCTGCAGCCATTGCTTGAGGCCCACCCCACTATTCTCAGCCCCCGACCAGCCGAAGTCCTACGGCGTATTCCTAATAGTGTCTCGGCCGTTTGGGATATCAGCTTCCATCGGCCGCCATGGTCGGGGATGGGCCAATTGGAGGGCAGGGGGGGCCTCATACTGGACTGTGCCTTTATTGTGCGGGTGGCCCAGGTCGGGGTTGCAGCCGGTCGGAGCGTGGCGCTGCCGCTGGAGGCCAGCGTCGTGCGCATATGCAGCCTCTGACCCGGATGTGCAGGTAGCCGTATCTGCAACTGCAGCTGCGAGTCTCATGGCTGGTCCCTGCTCGCTCCCCGTAGGGCTGTCAATCTACTGCATTTTGATGCCAGTTTTTCTGGCGTAAAAGACCACAGTTTTCACAACGGCATGGGGACATAGTCCCTGAAATAGAGGATCTAGCCCCTCATCTCTAATAGAAAACACCCACAAGGGTTGGCCCTCTCAAGGACAGGGGAGGGAATCTATGTGTGGAGCCAGAGGAAATGGGTGAGGTACTGAATGAGTATTTTGCCTCAGTATTCACCAAAGAGAAGGACTTGGTGGATGATGAGTCTGGGGAAGGGTGTGTAGATAGCCTGGGTCACATTGAGATCCAAAAAGGAGGAGGTGTTGGGCATCTTAAAAAACATTAAGGTAGATAAGTCCCCAGGGCCTGAAGGGATCTGCCCCAGAATACTGAGGGAGGCAAGGGAGGAAATTGCTGAGGCCTTGACAGAAACTTTTGTATCCTCACTGGCTACAGGTGAGGTCCCTGAGGACTGGAAAATAGCTAATGTTGTTTCTTAGTTTAAGAAGGTAGCAAGGATAATCCAGGAAACTACAATGGTAGGGAAATTATTGGAGAGGAAGCAAGTATTCGCGAGAGGCAGCACGATTTTGTGAAGGGGAGGACATGTGTCACTAACTTGATAGAGTTTTTCAAGGAGGTCACAAAGATAATTGATGAAGGTAGGGCAGTGGATGTTGTCTATATGGACTTCAGTAAAGCCTTTGACAAGGTGCCTCATGGCAGACTGGTACAGAAGGTGAAGTCACATGGGATCAGAGGTGAGCTGGCAAGATGGATCCAGGCTGGCTCGGTCACAGAAGACAAAGGGTAGCAGTGGAAGGGTGCGTTCTGACTGGAGGGCTGTGACTAGTGGCAAACCCTAACGAAATGTCCTTTCTTCCTGCAGTCGCTGCAGTTCGCGTTCCGGGCTGGGTAGCGCTGCCTGGGGTGCTGATGCTGGCCGCAGAAATAGCAGGGTAGCCCCCCGCCGTGTTGGGCTGGCAGCCGCACGGCACAGGTCTGGGGTACTCTTTGGTCGGGGGTCCACGAGGGGGTCGCGTGATCAGACGGGAACGCGTTGAGGCTTTGGAACTCTACTTCTAGGGAGGAGGCTAGCTTTACCGTCTCTTCCAGGTCGAGGGCACCTTTCTCGAGTAGGCGCTGTCTCACCTAGTTGGACCTGACTCCAGCCACGTAGGCTTCCTGGACGGTGAGGTCCATATGTTGAGTGGCCGTAACAGCCTGGTAGTTGAAACTTCGCGCAAGGACTTTGAGGTCGCGTAGGTACTCCTCCAGCGAGTCCCCGGGGCATTGGCGGCGAGTAGTGAGGAGATGCCGCGCATACACCTCGTTCACTGGCCTTATGTATCGACACTTCAGCATCACGAGGGCGTCTGCGGAGGTGAAGGCTTCCTCGAGTTGTACAGAGATTCGATGGCTCACCCGGGCGTGGAGGGGGCTCAGCTTCAGATCGTCGGAGACGGAAGGCGAGGAGGAGGCGGCGAGGTAGGCCTCGAAACAGCGGAGCCAGTGCAACAAAATCCCTTTGGCCTCCGCAGTTTGTGGGTCGAGTTCCAGTCGGTCAGGTTTGAGGGCCGATTCCATAATGGTGTTGTAGTCGATAAATTGATGCGGCCATCAATTCACACACAGAGATGTAAACTGTGGCTTTAATCGGCTAGAACAGTGCCTGCCTGCGACTGCTCTGCTCTGAGAGCCGCCTACAGGGCAGCTGCTCTTTATACCTCCTCTCAAGGGGGCGGAGCCAGGGGCGGAGCCCACAAAGGCACCAACATGATACATTCCAGGTAATATCGCACAATGGTCCATAGGTGGAGACCACATGGGCAACAGCGTAATACAATGAAATACATGGTGAATGGTTAATGCAATACATTCACCACAAGTATATATAAATGATTTGGAGGAAAATGTAACTGGTCTGATTAGTAAGTTTGCGGATGACCCCCAGGTTGCTGGAATTGCGGATAGCAATGAGGACTGTCAGTGGGTACAGCAGGATTTAGATTGGTTAGATACTTGGGCAGAGGGATGGCAGATGGAGTTTAATCCAGACAAATTTGAGGTAATGCATTTTGTAAGTCTAATACAGGTGAGAAATATACAATAAATGGCAGAATCCTTAAGAGTATTGACAGGTATTGGGTATACAGGTCCACAGGTCACTGAAAGTTCTGTATAACTGCAGCGTGACTTGCCAACTTTTATACTCAATGGCGCAGGTTGGGAAGGTAGTCAAGAAGGCATATGGCATGCTTGCCTTCTTTGGCCGGGGCATTGAGTATAAAAATTGGCAAGTCATGTTGCAGCTATACAGAACTTTAGTTAGACCACACTTGGAGTATCGTGTTCAATTCTGGTCGCCACACGACCAGAAGGATTGGAGGCTTTGGAGAGGGTACAGAAGAGATTTACCAGGATGTTGCCTGGTATGGAGGGCATTAGCTATGAGGAGTGGCTGGATGAACTCGGTTTGTTTTCACTGGAACAACGGAGGTGGAGGGGCGACCTGATAGAGGTCTACAAGATTATGAACGCATGGACAGAGTGGATAGTCAGAGACTTTTTCCCAGTGTGGAAGAGTCAATTACTTGGGGGCATAGGTTTAAGGTGCGAGGGGCAAAGTTTAGAGGAGATGTGCGAGGGACGTTTTTTACACAGAGGGTAGTGGGTGCCTGGAACTCGCTGCCGGAGGAGGTGGTGGAAGCAGGGACGATAGTGACATTTAAGTCTTCGTCTTGACAAATACATGAATAGGATGGAAATAGAGGGATACGGACCCTGGAAGTGCAGATGGTTTTAGTTTTGATGAGCATCATGATCAGCACAGGTTTGGAGGGCCGAAGGGCCTGTTCCTGTGCTGTATTTTTCTTTGTTCTTTTTTATTTGTACACAGAGACCCCTCCCACACATACAAGGAGATCCCAACCCCCATGGATAAGAGCAACACCCCATCCCCCAAAAGAGCTCCCCAGAGGGGCCCAGCTTGGCATTGCCCCTGTGAGACAGTGCCAGGGTGCACTGCCAGGGTGCCAGGAGGCAGTGCCAGGGTACTGTCCGGGCATGTCCCTCGCCCCCTGGGGGTTACACTTACCTGTGCACCCCTGGCAGGTTCCCGTTCCCTTTCCTTGTGGTCAATGTTGAAATAATGGCCTTAAAAAAGGACCAGGCCTCCTTTTTGAGTGTCCCAAGTCATGTTTACTGCTCCCTGTTAGACAATCCATACTACGCCGTTGTAGAAAAGTTTAACTAAAAGGTAAATGTAATGTTACAATGGATTAAAAAGCAAATATTTCAACTGTATTGAATCTAATATATGATGGTCATGCCATGAAATTGATGGGACATCTTACATTTCCACAATATTTTCAGTGTACAAATTTAATGCATCCCCTGTGAAGCATAAGATGTCAGCGATGTAATTGTGTCATGTGTCACTGAGCTTTTTGCCTAATTTTCCAGCATATCCCATTGTATCAGGACTGGCCGACCTTGTTATTGGGCTATCAGGTTCCCCCTCTCACCCCTGCTCTGAAACAGATACTGGGATCAATACAGCATCACTCTGCTATGACTGGCTGAAGATTACAAGACCAGCGACAAATGTTTTGTGTTCTGTTCGGCTGGTAACAGCAGTGTTAACCCTGGAGGGCTGGTGTCTCCGTGTCTGAACAGGGCCATGAATATGTGCACACGTCGGGAAATGGAAATGCTGTCAATGTATATGCAAATTTCACAAAGTGGGAACGTGACAGGCTAAACTCTGCCACGCAAATACACACACAACTACTTGTCCCACCCATAGCCTTTTCTAATCCTTTTGCCAATTGAATATGGTCTATCAAACCAAATCAAGTATATTAACTTCACTGAAAATTATTTTAAAGCCATTGATGTTTTTTTATTGGATAGATTTGCAGAAACTCAGCTGGGAGCCGTGGTAACCAAAGGACATAGATTTAAGGTAATTGGCAAATAAACCGAAGAGGGGATGAGGAAATATTTTTTGCACAGCAAGTTGCTATGGTCTAAAGTGCTTGAGAGGCTGGTGGAAGCAGTTTCATAGCGACAACTTTGTTGTCAACCATTTCAGCGTTGCACCTACTAGCTCAAACGCATTAATTAAATAAAGTATGTAAGATAAAGCTAGTATTAATAGTACTGACCAAGACAGGTAGATGTCATACAAACCCATCTGAATTACTAACGTTCTTTCGGGAAGGAATTTAGAAGTCCTTACACACACACTGGCCGATACGTGACTCCAGGCCAACAGCACTGTGGTTGAATCACGTTGCAAGTATAAGGCCATCAGTCTTCATTAATGTGTGTTTCTGTGAGAGGCTTCATTCAACTGATCTTAAGATGTCTACCCTAGAGTCACATGACTATGGCAAGTCAGTTAGTCGCGCAGTACGGGATTGCATTTTTAAAAGCCAAACATCCCCTTTTTCGTGTTAAAAAAAGAGGCAAACATTACCCTTTCCCAATGAACCAAGGATGCATTTGCACACAGAATCATATGTGACTGAGTTACCCAGGTTACCCACTATATTCCCACTATTCTCAACCATTGACAACTGCTTGTTCTACTATCCAGTCCTGAAGTGTCACTGCCAGATTGGCAGGCAGCCTGAGCCACGATGCCCGGGTGGCACTGTCAGGTTTCAGGCCCAAGGGGGCCCTTGCCAGGTAGAGGTGATGTGAGAAGAGGTTCCCGGGGCCTCCCGAATGTTGGGAAGTGAGGGAGGTCACAAAAATGGGGCGGGGGGGGGCCTGAAAGGGGGAGGAAAGGTTTGGGGCAGCTGGACAAAATGGTTCCCCGATCGGCAAGCAGCCTTTAAACACGTCAGCAGAAAATCACTCCAAGTATAGCCTCGGTGAGAGAATCCCCCTGAGGCCAAATGAAATAGCTGAAGGCACCAAGAAACATCCTTCTAAATATGCCGTTCAGAGGACTTTAACTCAGGTCTGCTGAATCGCGCCCTTGTTTGCTCTTTTACTGCAACCAGTAACTTCACTTGCAGCCTGTGTACGCTTTTCTTTAGTCCCTAGCAGCCTTTGTCTGTTGTCCTTTGTCCTTCATCAGCTTTTCTTTTGCAGGTTTTGAACCTTTCTGTGTTCCTGGGTTCTCAATGTTTTCTCTGCTCCTTTCGTAGATTTCAAAAATGTGTCACTCTCTGACGCCATGTTGCCAGTACAGCAATCTTCATTAGTGTGTGTTTCTGTGAAAGGCTTTATTTACCTGATCTCAAGATGTCTGCCTCCGGAGACAATCTCATGGCAGAGTCACATGACTATGGCAAGACACTTGGTCATGCAGGACAGGATTGCATTTCCAAACCCCAAATAACATCCTAATTGCACTCTGAAATTACCCAGCATCCATTCAATTGTATTCTACCATATTCTCAAGAGCAATTAGGGATGTGAAATAAATGCTGGTCTTGCGAGTAATGCCCACATCCAGTGAAGAATAAAAAATAGTCAAAATTACTAATATGTGACACAGCCCATTATCCATTCCAATTCCTGTGATATTTCATATCCTTCTTTATATCTTCTATCTTTATTATGGGATAGATCCGATATGGCTCCACATTTACCAGGAAAGCTACTTCTCATGTGCCACAAATTTCCATCCTTGGAAACCACCACCTATTTTTCCTTTTGCACTCATATCTGCACTGCTGATACCCAGATCTGATTCTAATCTTGATTTCATGGCATCATTGTCTGACAGACATCAAGCCCGATAGAGTCAAAACTTTCTGCAGCTCAGAATTGGCGAGACTGACAACTATTCTGCTCAGAGCTTTTCATGAACTCTATCCTTTATCCTAATGTTCTTTCTGGATATCCAGCTCTGCCTCCTGAGGAGACCTGTTGCACTTCAAACCCCATAATTATGTTCACCGACAAGACTGCCAACTCCCTGTTTCTGAAATTCCTCCTGTCTCCAAACCCTTTCATCTTGGCTGCTCCCAAACTCCTCAATGTTATTGTCAATTCCAGACTTTTTGAATGTCCCTCCTAAGCGTTACGTTCAACTCTAACTCATGCGGAATCTGCTTCCTTTTTAAAAATTCATTTACGGGATGCGGCTGTCACTGTTGAGGCCAGCATTTGTTGACCATCCCTAGTTGCCCTTCAGAAGGTGGTGGTGAGCTGCCTTCCTGAACCGCTGCAGTCCCTGAGGCGTAGGTATACCCACTGTGCTGTTAGGGAGGGAGTTCCAGGATTTTGCCCCAGCGACAGTGAAGGAACGGCCGATATATTTCCTGCATTCTTACCCCTGTCATCACCATCCTTAATGATTTCCTTTGTTCCCTGCTTGTGATTGCATCATTGCCCCAGTCTATAAGTGTCTCCAGAATCTCACTAGAACCGGCTGTTTGCAGTCCTATCCAGCCCTACACTATGTTCTTGCAGGTCTAGTCTAGTTCCTCCGCCATACAATCATTGGCACCAAAGTTTCCAAAATTCATGAAATGTTAGAGGTCGTTTTGCAACGTTAACAGTGTTGGATAAACAAAAGTAGGTTGTTGTTCAAAGGAAGTTGAGGTAGCGCGTTCCTTAATCTTGGTATGGGAAAATACAAGATCGTGCTTGGTTATCGGCTCAAGCTCGAAGATGACCAAACAGGCCTGGTTGAGGATATCCGAGCGGGTCGCTCACATGTTGGGATGTGACACATTTTCCCAGATGTTTGAAACCCGATAAAGGGTCAGGAACCAAATTGTCCACCAGCAGGACTTTGTGAGCAAACATCTGGCTGAGGTTATGCAGATGACCGAATTGGGAGGTTACAGAGAGTCATGGACCTTGGAATCCAATATCTGAGGAACATACACTTGATCACAAGATAAAAATACATTGAGGAACTCTACCTAGTGATGTTTCCATAGAAACCTATAATTATTGGCAGCACAATGTCTAATGACTCTTGATTGATTCCATCACCTTTCCCGTGAGCTCAGTCCCATTGTTTAAATGGAGACATATTCCCAACATCGGCCTCAAAATTCCCTTTCACCAGCTTGAGATTATTTACACCTTATCTCAGACACATTCTGTAAATGTTCAAACCTGCCTATTTCTATTTGCAGATTATGCCTGACCTATTCGCATTTCCAGCATTTTCTGTTGTTATTTCAGATTTACAGCATTTTCCTTGTCCGTTTTGTTAAAGCTGAGGATCTCTTGATTTCTAATCATGGCTTCATGGGAAACATATCTCTGCATTAACCCCTTCTGTCTCATTTAGTATTTTCATTACTCTGTGATAGTTCGTGTCATTCTCACTGGATCAGCATGAAGAGTTCAATCTCCTTCAAAATCTAATCCTCTGGCTGGGTCAGTGTATCCCAGTGACTCTGCCTCCTCCGCAATCTCACTCTATCCCAGTGACCCTGCCTCCTCCACACTCTCACTCTATCCCAGTGACCCTGCCTCCTCCGCACTCTCACTCTATCCCAGTGACCCTCCCTCCTCCGCACTCTCACTCTATCCCAGTGACTCTGCCTCCTCTGCACTCTCACTCTATCCCAGTGACCCTCCCTCCTCCGCACTCTCACTCTATCCCAGTGACCCTGCCTCCTCCGCACTCTCACTCTATCCCAGTGACCCTGCCTCCTCCGCACTCTCACTCTATCCCAGTGACTCTGCCTCCTCCGCACTCTCACTCTATCCCAGTGACCCTGCCTCCGCTGCACTCTCACTCTATCCCAGTGACCCTGCCTCCTCCGCACTCTCACACTATCCCAGTGACCCTGCCTCCTCCGCACTCTCACTCTATCCCAGTGACCCTGCCTGCTCCGCACTCTCACTCTATCCCAGTGACCCTCCCTCCTCCGCACTCTCACTCTATCCCAGTGACCCTGCCTCCTCCGCACACTCACTCTATCCCAGTGACCCTGCCTCCTCCGCACTCTCACTCTATCCCAGTGACCCTCCCTCCTCCGCACTCTCACTCTATCCCAGTGACCCTCCCTCCTCCTCACTCTCACTCTATCCCAGTGACCCTGCCTCCTCCGCACTCTCACTCTATCCCAGTGACCCTCCCTCCTCCGCACTCTCACACTATCCCAGTGACCCTGCCTCCTCCGCACTCTCACTCTATCCCAGTGACCCTCCCTCCTCCGCACTCTCACTCTATCCCAGTGACCCTGCCTCCTCCGCACTCTCACTCTATCCCAGTGACCCTTCCTCCTCCGCACTCTCACTCACTCTATCCCAGTGACCCTGCCTCCTCCGCACTCTCACTCTATCCCAGTGACCCTGCCTCCTCCGCACTCTCACCCTATCCCAGTGACCCTGCCTCCTCCGCACTCTCACTCTATCCCAGTGACCCTGCCTCCTCCGCACTCTCACTCTATCCCAGTGACCCTGCCTCCTCCGCACTCTCACTCTATCCCAGTGACCCTCCCTCCTCCGCACTCTCACTCTATCCCAGTGACCCTCCCTCCTCCGCACTCTCACTCACTCTATCCCAGTGACCCTGCCTCCTCCGCACTCTCACTCTATCCCAGTGACACTGCCTCCTCCGCACTCTCACTCTATCCCAGTGACCCTCCCTCCCCCGCACTCTCACTCTATCCCAGTGACCCTCCTCCGCACTCTCACTCACTCTATCCCAGTGACCCTGCCTCCTCCGCACTCTCACTCTATCCCTGTGACCCTCCTCCGCACTCTCACTCACTCTATCCCAGTGACCCTCCCTCCCCCGCACTCTCACTCTATCCCAGTGACCCTCCTCCGCACTCTCACTCTATCCCAGTGACCCTCCCTCCTCCGCACTCTCACTCTAATCCCAGTGACTCTGCCTCCTCCGCACTCTCACTCTATCCCAGTGACCCTCCCTCCTCCGCACTCTCACTCTATCCCAGTGACCCTGCCTCCTCCGCACTCTCACTCTATCCCAGTGACCCTGCCTCCTCCGCCCTCTCACTCTATCCCAGTGACCCGGCCTTCTCCGCACTCTCACTCTATCCCAGTGACCCTCCCTCCTCCGCACTCTCACTCTATCCCAGTGACCCTGCCTTCTCCGCACTCTCACTCTATCCCATTGACCCTGCCTCCTCCGCACTCTCCCTCTATCCCAGTGACCCTCCCTCCTCCGCACTCTCACTCTATCCCAGTGACCCTGCCTCCTCCGCACTCTCACTCACTCTATCCCATTGACCCTGCCTCCTCCGCACTCTCACTCTATCCCAGTGACCCTCCCTCCTCCGCACTCTCACTCACTCTATCCCAGTGACCCTCCCTCCTCCGCACTCTCACTCTATCCCAGTGACCCTCCCTCCTCCGCACTCTCACACTATCCCAGTGACCCTGCCTCCTCCGCACTCTCACTCTATCCCAGTGACCCTCCCTCCTCCGCACTCTCACTCTATCCCAGTGACCCTGCCTCCTCCGCACTCTCACTCTATCCCAGTGACCCTTCCTCCTCCGCACTCTCACTCACTCTATCCCAGTGACCCTGCCTCCTCCGCACTCTCACTCTATCCCAGTGACCCTGCCTCCTCCGCACTCTCACCCTATCCCAGTGACCCTGCCTCCTCCGCACTCTCACTCTATCCCAGTGACCCTGCCTCCTCCGCACTCTCACTCTATCCCAGTGACCCTGCCTCCTCCGCACTCTCACTCTATCCCAGTGACCCTCCCTCCTCCGCACTCTCACTCTATCCCAGTGACCCTCCCTCCTCCGCACTCTCACTCACTCTATCCCAGTGACCCTGCCTCCTCCGCACTCTCACTCTATCCCAGTGACACTGCCTCCTCCGCACTCTCACTCTATCCCAGTGACCCTCCCTCCCCCGCACTCTCACTCTATCCCAGTGACCCTCCTCCGCACTCTCACTCACTCTATCCCAGTGACCCTGCCTCCTCCGCACTCTCACTCTATCCCTGTGACCCTCCTCCGCACTCTCACTCACTCTATCCCAGTGACCCTCCCTCCCCCGCACTCTCACTCTATCCCAGTGACCCTCCTCCGCACTCTCACTCTATCCCAGTGACCCTCCCTCCTCCGCACTCTCAC
The DNA here is from genome assembly GCF_902713615.1 of Scyliorhinus canicula. Classification (NCBI taxonomy): domain Eukaryota; kingdom Metazoa; phylum Chordata; class Chondrichthyes; order Carcharhiniformes; family Scyliorhinidae; genus Scyliorhinus; species Scyliorhinus canicula. The sequence goes on along the minus strand of NC_052153.1, from coordinate 2,354,191 downwards.
TCTAATCCCAGTGACTCTGCCTCCTCCGCACTCTCACTCTATCCCAGTGACCCTCCCTCCTCCGCACTCTCACTCTATCCCAGTGACCCTGCCTCCTCCGCACTCTCACTCTATCCCAGTGACCCTGCCTCCTCCGCCCTCTCACTCTATCCCAGTGACCCGGCCTTCTCCGCACTCTCACTCTATCCCAGTGACCCTCCCTCCTCCGCACTCTCACTCTATCCCAGTGACCCTGCCTTCTCCGCACTCTCACTCTATCCCATTGACCCTGCCTCCTCCGCACTCTCCCTCTATCCCAGTGACCCTCCCTCCTCCGCACTCTCACTCTATCCCAGTGACCCTGCCTCCTCCGCACTCTCACTCACTCTATCCCATTGACCCTGCCTCCTCCGCACTCTCACTCTATCCCAGTGACCCTCCCTCCTCCGCACTCTCACTCACTCTATCCCAGTGACCCTCCCTCCTCCGCACTCTCACTCTATCCCAGTGACCCTGCCTCCTCCGCACTCTCACTCTATCCCAGTGACCCTGCCTCCTCCGCACTCTCACTCTATCCCAGTGACCCTCCCTCCTCCGCACTCTCACTCTATCCCAGTGACCCTGCCTCCTCCGCACTCTCACTCTATCCCAGTGACCCTCCCTCCTCCGCACTCTCACTCACTCTATCCCAGTGACCCTCACTCCTCCGCACTCTCACTCTATCCAAGTGACCCTGCCTCCTCCGCACTCTCACTCTATCCCAGTGACCCTGCCTCCTCCGCACTCTCACTCTATCCCAGTGACCCTGCCTCCTCCGCACTCTCACTCTATCCCAGTGACCCTCCCTCCTCCGCACTCTCACTCTATCCCAGTGACCCTGCCTCCTCCGCACTCTCACTCTATCCCAGTGACCCTCCCTCCTCCGCACTCTCACTCACTCTATCCCAGTGACCCTGCCTCCTCCGCACTCTCACTCTATCCCAGTGACCCTGCCTCCTCCGCACTCTCACTCTATCCCAGTGACCCTGCCTCCTCCGCACGCTCACTCTATCCCAGCGACCCTCCCTCCTCCGCACTCTCACTCTATCCCAGTGACCCTCCATCCTCCGCACTCTCACTCTATCCCAGTGACCCTGCCTCCTCCGCACTCTCACTCACTCTATCCCAGTGACCCAGCCTCCTCCGCACTCTCACTCTATCCCAGTGACCCTCCCTCCTCCGCACTCTCACTCTATCCCAGTGACCCTGCCTCCTCCGCACTCTCACTCTATCCCAGTGACCCTCCCTCCTCCGCACTCTCACTCTATCCCAGTGACCCTCCCTCCTCCGCACTCTCACTCTATCCCAGTGACCCAGCCTCCTCCGCACTCTCACTCTATCCCAGTGACCCTCCATCCTCCGCACTCTCACTCTATCCCAGTGACCCAGCCTCCTCCGCACTCTCACTCTATCCCAGTGACCCTGCCTCCTCCGCACTCTCACTCTATCCCAGTGACCCTCCCTCCTCCGCACTCTCACTCTATCCCAATGACCCTCCCTCCTCCGCACTCTCACTCTATCCCAGTGGCCCTGCCTCCTCCGCACTCTCACTCTATCCCAGTGACCCTCCCTCCTCCGCACTCTCACTCACTCTATCCCAGTGACCCTCCCTCCTCCGCACTCTCACTCTATCCCAGTGACCCTCCCTCCTCCGCACTCTCACTCTATCCCAGTGACCCTGCCTCCTCCGCACGCTCACTCTATCCCAGTAACCCTCCCTCCTCCGCACTCTCACTCACTCTATCCCAGTGACCCTCCCTCCTCCGCACTCTCACTCACTCTATCCCAGTAACCCTCCCTCCTCCGCACTCTCACTCTATCCCAGTGACCCTCCCTCCTCCGCACTCTCACTCTATCCCAGTGACCCTGCCTCCTCCGCACTCTCACTCACTCTATCCCAGTGACCCTCCCTCCTCCGCACTCTCACTCTATCCCAGTGACACTGCCTCCTCCGCACTCTCACTCTATCCCAGTGACCCTCCCTCCTCCGCACTCTCACTCACTCTATCCCAGTGACCCTCCCCCCTCCGCACTCTCACTCACTCTATCCCAGTGACCCAGCCTCCTCCGCACTCTCACTCTATCCCAGTGACACTGCCTCCTCCGCACTCTCACTCTATCCCAGTGACCCTGCCTCCTCCGCACTCTCACTCTATCCCAGTGACCCTGCCTCCTCCGCACTCTCACTCTATCCCAGTGACCCTGCCTCCTCCGCACTCTCACTCTATCCCAGTGACCCTGCCTTCTCCGCACTCTCACTCTATCCCATTGACCCTGCCTCCTCCGTACTCTCCCTCTATCCCAGTGACCCTCCCTCCTCCGCACTCTCACTCTATCCCAGTGACCCTGCCTCCTCCGCACTCTCACTCACTCTATCCCATTGACCCTGCCTCCTCCGCACTCTCACTCTATCCCAGTGACCCTCCCTCCTCCGCACTCTCACTCACTCTATCCCAGTGACCCTCCCTCCTCCGCACTCTCACTCTATCCCAGTGACCCTGCCTCCTCCGCACTCTCACTCTATCCCAGTGACCCTGCCTCCTCCGCACTCTCACTCTATCCCAGTGACCCTCCCTCCTCCGCACTCTCACTCTATCCCAGTGACCCTGCCTCCTCCGCACTCTCACTCTATCCCAGTGACCCTCCCTCCTCCGCACTCTCACTCACTCTATCCCAGTGACCCTCACTCCTCCGCACTCTCACTCTATCCCAGTGACCCTGCCTCCTCCGCACTCTCACTCTATCCCAGTGACCCTGCCTCCTCCGCACTCTCACTCTATCCCAGTGACCCTGCCTCCTCCGCACTCTCACTCTATCCCAGTGACCCTCCCTCCTCCGCACTCTCACTCTATCCCAGTGACCCTGCCTCCTCCGCACTCTCACTCTATCCCAGTGACCCTCCCTCCTCCGCACTCTCACTCACTCTATCCCAGTGACCCTGCCTCCTCCGCACTCTCACTCTATCCCAGTGACCCTGCCTCCTCCGCACTCTCACTCTATCCCAGTGACCCTGCCTCCTCCGCACGCTCACTCTATCCCAGCGACCCTCCCTCCTCCGCACTCTCACTCTATCCCAGTGACCCTACATCCTCCGCACTCTCACTCTATCCCAGTGACCCTGCCTCCTCCGCACTCTCACTCACTCTATCCCAGTGACCCAGCCTCCTCCGCACTCTCACTCTATCCCAGTGACCCTCCCTCCTCCGCACTCTCACTCTATCCCAGTGACCCTGCCTCCTCCGCACTCTCACTCTATCCCAGTGACCCTCCCTCCTCCGCACTCTCACTCTATCCCAGTGACCCTCCCTCCTCCGCACTCTCACTCTATCCCAGTGACCCAGCCTCCTCCGCACTCTCACTCTATCCCAGTGACCCTCCATCCTCCGCACTCTCACTCTATCCCAGTGACCCTGCCTCCTCCGCACTCTCACTCTATCCCAGTGACCCTGCCTCCTCCGCACTCTCACTCTATCCCAGTGACCCTCCCTCCTCCGCACTCTCACTCTATCCCAATGACCCTCCCTCCTCCGCACTCTCACTCTATCCCAGTGGCCCTGCCTCCTCCGCACTCTCACTCTATCCCAGTAACCCTCCCTCCTCCGCACTCTCACTCACTCTATCCCAGTGACCCTCCCTCCTCCGCACTCTCACTCACTCTATCGCAGTAACCCTCCCTCCTCCGCACTCTCACTCTATCCCAGTGACCCTCCCTCCTCCGCACTCTCACTCTATCCCAGTGACCCTCCCTCCTCCGCACTCTCACTCTATCCCAGTGACCCTCCCTCCTCCGCACTCTCACTCTATCTCAGTGACCCAGCCTCCTCCGCACTCTCACTCTATCCCAGTGACACTGCCTCCTCCGCACTCTCACTCTATCCCAGTGACCCTGCCTCCTCCGCACTCTCACTCTATCCCAGTGACCCTGCCTCCTCCGCACTCTCACTCTATCCCTGTGACCCTGCCTCCTCCGCACTCTCACTCTATCCCAGTGTCCCTGCCTCCTCCGCACTCTCACTCACTCTATCCCAGTGACACTGCCTCCTCCGCACTCTCACTCTATCCCAGTGACCCTCCCTTCTCCGCACTCTCACTCTATCCCAGTGACACTGCCTCCTCCGCACTCTCACTCTATCCCAGTGACCCTGCCTCCTCCGCACTCTCACTCTATCCCAGTGACCCTGCCTCCTCCGCACTCTCACTCTATCCCAGTGACCCAGCCTCCTCCGCACTCTCACTCTATCCCAGTGACCCTGCCTCCTCCACACACTCACTCTATCCCAGTGACACTGCCTCCTCCGCACTCTCACTCTATCCCAGTGACCCTGCCTCCTCCGCACTCTCACTCTATCCCAGTGACCCTGCCTCCTCCGCACTCTCACTCTATCCCAGTGACCCTGCCTCCTCCGCACTCTCACTCTATCCCAGTGACCTTGCCTCCTCTGCACTCTCACTCTATCCCAGTGACCCTCCCTCCTCCGCACTCTCACTCTATCCCAGTGACCCTGCCTCCTCCGCACACTCACTCACTCTATCCCAGTGACCCTCCCTCCTCCGCACTCTCACTCTATCCCAGTGACCCACCCTCCTCCGCACTCTCACTCTATCCCAGTGACCCTCCCTCCTCCGCACTCTCACTCTATCCCAGTGACCCTGCCTCCTCCGCACTCTCACTCACTCTATCCCAGTGACACTGCCTCCTCCGCACTCTCACTCTATCCCAGTGACCCTCCCTCCTCCGCACTCTCCCTCTATCCCAGTGACCCTGCCTCCTCCGCACTCTCACTCTATCCCAGTGACCCTGCCTCCTCCGCACTCTCACTCTATCCCAGTGACCCTGCCTCCTCCGCACTCTCACACTATCCCAGTGACCCTCCCTCCTCCGCACTCTCACTCTATCCCAGTGACCCTCCCTCCTCCGCACTCTCACTCTATCCCAGTGACCCTGCCTCCTCCGCACTCTCACTCACTCTATCCCAGTGACCCTGCCTCGTCCGCACTCTCACTCTATCCCAGTGACCCTCCGCACTCTCACTCACTCTATCCCAGTGACCCTGCCTCCTCCGCACTCTCACTCTATCCCAGTGACCCTCCCTCCTCCGCACTCTCACTCTATCCCAGTGACCCTCCCTCCTCCGCACTCTCACTCTATCCCAGTGACCCTCCCTGCTCCGCACTCTCACTCTATCCCAGTGACCCTGCCTCCTCCGCACTCTCACTCCATCTCAGTGACCCTGCCTCCTCCGCACTCTCACTCTATCCCAGTGACCCTCCCTCCTCCGCACTCTCACTCTATCCCAGTGACCCTCCCTCCTCCGCACTCTCACTCACTCTATCCCAGTGACCCTGCCTCCTCCGCACTCTCACTCACTCTATCCCAGTGACCCTGCCTCCTCCGCACTCTCACTCTATCCCAGTGACCCTGCCTCCTCCGCACTCTCACTCTATCCCAGTGACCCTCCCTCCTCCGCACTCTCACTCTATCCCAGTGACCCTGCCTCCTCCGCACTCTCACTCTATCCCAGTGACCCTGCCTCCTCCGCACTCTCACTCTATCCCAGTGACCCTGCCTCCTCCGCACTCTCACTCACTCTATCTCAGTGACCCTGCCTCCTCCGCACTCTCACTCTATCCCAGTGACCCAGCCTCCTCCGCACTCTCACTCTATCCCAGTGACCCTGCCTCCTCCGCACTCTCACTCTATCCCAGTGACCCTGCCTCCTCCGCACTCTCACTCACTCTATCCCAGATCCTAATCACTCGCCAAAAACATTTTTCCTGACGTTGCTTTGGTTGCTTTACCATTCACCTTCAGTCTGTGCCCTCTAGTTCTTGACCTTTCTGCTACCCCGAGAACAATCACTTTCTTTCTATCCACTCTGTCTGGAGACTCCACTGAGCTGGAGGGAATTCTGCTGGCACACGTGGCTGGGACTGCTGGCTGAGAGAGGAACAGGAACAGTTCCCAGAAATTACTGCCTATTGTCTGTATGTGCAAGTCTCACTTTGTTTGGAAGATGATTGCTATATCACAATCACATTGCGAGTAATTCAGCTCAGCATCATTTCTATCAATGGACCTCGTGTTTTGAAGTAAGCAAAGAGTTGGTCCAAGAACTTTGGACACGAAGGTGTACAAACTTACAAAGGACATTGATAGGGCTGTTAGGAAGAATATTTTCCCAATTGTGGAGGGGTCAATAACCAGGGATAGGATTTAAGGTCAGGGGCAGGAGATTTCATGGGGATTTAAGGAAAAGCTTTTTCACCCAGCGGGTGGTGGGGATCTGGGACTCACGGCTTGATAGGGTGATAGAGGCGGGAACCCTCACCATTTAAGAAGTATTTAGATGAGTACTTGAAACACCACAGCAAGGCTACGGAGCAAGTGCTGGAAAATGGGATTAGAATAAATCGGTGTTTAGGGCCACTCAGAGACGATGGGCTGAAGGGCCTCTTTCTGTGCTGTAAAGCCCTCCGGACACAATGCATCGGCCACGCTGAGCCTCAATGCCAGCTTGCTGCGGCGCAGCATGACCGGGAAAAGCCGGGAGACCCCGCTGCCAGGATCTACCCGGCTCGCAGCGCCTCACGGGATCTAAGACAATCGAACGAGACGTTGCAATGTAAATCCAGCCCATTGTGGGCGGGATCACTTTTTAACAAATCTGCATATTGGAGCGAGACAGCTTGTCTCACTTTAATGTGCAGATCCCTGAGTTACCTGAGGCGTTGGGATCTATCATAGAACATAGAACATAGAACGATACAGCGCAGTACAGGCCCTTCGGCCCTCAATGTTGCACCGACATGGAAAAAAATCTAAAGGCCACCTAACCTACACTATGCCCTTATCATCCATATGCTTATCCAATAAATTTTTAAATGCCCTCAATGTTGGCGTGTTCACTACTGTCGCAGGTAGGGCATTCCACGGCCTCACCACTCTTTGCGTAAAAAACCCACCTCTGACCTCTGTCCTATATCTATTACCTCTCAATTTAAGGCTATGTCCCCTCATGCTAGCCACCTCCATCCGCGGGAGAAGGCTCTCGCTGTCCACCCTATCTAACCCTCTGATCATTTTGTATGCCTCTATTAAGTCACCTCTTAACCTTCTTCTCTCTAACGAAAACAACCTCAAGTCCATCAGCCTTTCCTCATAAGATTTTCCCTCCATACCAGGCAACATCCTGGTAAATCTCCTCTGCACCCGTTCCAAAGCTTCCACGTCCTTCCTATAATGAGGCGACCAGAACTGTACGCAATACTCCAAATGCGGCCGTACTAGAGTTTTGTACAACTGCAACATGACCTCATGGCTCCGGAACTCAATCCCTCTACCAATAAAGGCCAACACACCATAGGCCTTCTTCACAACCCTATCAACCTGGGTGGCAACTTTCAGGGATCTATGTACATGGACACCGAGATCCCTCTGCTCATCCACACTACCAAGAATTTTACCATTAGCCAAATATTCCGCATTTCTGTTATTCTTTCCAAAGTGAATCACCTCACACTTATCCACATTAAACTCCATTTGCCACCTCTCAGCCCAGCTCTGCAGCTTATCTATGTCCCTCTGTAACCTGCAACATCCTTCCGCACTGTCTACAACTCCACCGACTTTAGTGTCGTCTGCAAATTTACTCACCCATCCTTCTGCGCCCTCCTCTAGGTCATTTATAAAAATGACAAACAGCAACGGCCCCAGAACAGATCCTTGTGGTACGCCACTCGTAACTGAACTCCATTCTGAACATTTCCCATCAACTACCACTCTCTGTCTTCTTTCAACTAGCCAATTTCTGATCCACATCTCTAAATCACCCTCAATCCCCAGCCTCCGTATTTTCTGCAATAGCCGACCGTGGGGAACCTTATCAAACGCTTTACTGAAATCCATATACACCACATCAACTGCTCTACCCTCATCTACCTGTTCAGTCACCTTCTCAAAGAACTCAATAAGGTTTGTGAGGCATGACCTACCCTTCACAAAACCATGCTGACTGTCCCTAATCATATTATTCCTATCTAGATGATTATAAATCGTATCTTTTATAATCCTCTCCAAGACTTTACCCACCACAGACGTTAGGCTCACCGGCCTATAGTTACCGGGGTTATCTCTACTCCCCTTCTTGAACAAAGGGACCACATTTGCTATCCTCCAGTCCTCTGGCACTATTCCTGTAGCCAATGATGACCTAAAAATCAAAGCCAAAGGCTCAGCAATCTCTTCCCTGGCTTCCCAGAGAATCCTAGGATAAATCCCATCCGGCCCCGGGGACTTATCTATTTTCACCTTATCCAGAATTGCCAACACTTCTTCCCTACGCACCTCAATGCCATCTATTCTAATAGCCTGGGTCTCAGCATTCTCCTCCACAATATTATCTTTTTCTTGAGTGAATACTGACGAAAAGTATTCATTTAGTATCTCGCTTATCTCCTCAGCCTCCACACACAACTTCCCACCACTGTCCTTGACTGGCCCTACTCTTACCCTAGTCATTCTTTTATTCCTGACATACCTATAGAAAGCTTTTGGGTTTTCCTTGATCCTACCTGCCAACGACTTCTCATGTCCCCTCCTTGCTCGTCTCAGCTCTCTCTTTAGATCCTTCCTCGCTTCCTTGTAACTATCAAGCGCCCCAACTGAAACTTCATGCCTCATCTTCACATAGGCCTCCTTCTTCCTCTTAACAAGAGATTCCACTTCTTTGGTAAACCACGGTTCCCTCGCTCGACCCCTTCCTCCCTGCCTGACTGGTACGTACTTATCAAGAACATGCAATAGCTGTTCCTTGAACAAGCTCCACATATCCAGTGTGCCCAACCCTTGCAGCCTACTTCTCCAACCAACACACCCTAAGTCATGTCTAATGGCATCATAATTGCCCTTCCCCCAGCTATAACTCTTGCCCTGCGGGGTATACTTATCCCTTTCCATCACTAACGTAAAGGTCACCGAATTGTGGTCACTGTTTCCAAAGTGCTCACCTACCTCCAGATCTAACACCTGGCCTGGTTCATTACCCAAAACCAAATCCAATGTGGCCTCGCCTCTTGTTGGCCTGTCAACATATTGTGTCAGGAAACCCTCCTGCACACATTGTACAAAGAACGACCCATCTAATGTACTCGAACTATATCTTTTCCAGTCAATATTTGGAAAGTTAAAGTCTCCCATAACAACTACCCTGTTACTTTCGCTCTTTTCCAGAATCATCTTCGCCATCCTTTCCTCTACATCCCTAGAACTATTAGGTGGCCTATAGAAAACTCCCAACAGGGTGACCTCTCCTTTCCTGTTTCTAACCTCAGCCCATACTACCTCAGAGGAAGAGTCCCCATCTAGCATCCTTTCCGCCACCGTAATACTGTCCTTGACTAGCAGCGCCACACCTCCCCCTCTTTTGCCCCCTTCTCTGAGCTTACTAAAACACCTAAACCCCGGAACCTGCAACAACCATTCCTGTCCCTGCTCTATCCATGTCTCTGAAATGGCCACAACGTCGAAGTCCCAGGTACCAACCCATGCTGCCAGTTCCCCTACCTTATTTCGTATACTCCTGGCATTGAAGTAGACACACTTCAAACCACCTACCTGAACACTGGCACCCTCCTGCGAAGTCAAATCTGTGCTCCTGACCTCTATACTCTCAATCTCCCGTACCCCAAAACTACAATCCAGGTTCCCATGCCCCTGCTGAATTAGTTTAAACCCCCCCAAAGAGCACTAACAAATCTCCCCCCCAGGATATTGGTGCCCCTCAGGTTCAGATGTAGACCATCCTGTCTATAGAGGTCCCACCTTCCCCAGAAAGAGCCCCAGTTATCCAGAAATCTGAATCCCTCCCGCCTGCACCATCCCTGTAGCCACGTGTTTAATTGCTCTCTCTCCCTATTCCTCATCTCACTATCACGTGGCACGGGCAACAACCCAGAGATAACAACTCTGTTTGTTCTCGCTCTGAGCTTCCATCCTAGCTCCCTAAAGGCCTGCCTGACATCCTTGTCCCCTTTCCTACCTATGTCGTTAGTGCCAATGTGGACTACGACTTGGGGCTGCTCCCCCTCCCCCTTAAGGACCCGGAAAACACGATCCGAGACATCACGTACCCTTGCACCTGGGAGGCAACATACCAAACGTGAGTCTCTCTCGCTCCCACAAAATCTCCTATCTGTGCCCCTGACTATTGAGTCCCCAATTACTAATGTTCTACTCCTTTCCCCCCTTCCCTTCTGAGCAACAGGGACAGACTCCGTGCCAGAGGCCCGTACCCCATGGCTTACCCCTGGTAAGTCGTCCCCCCCACAAGTATCCAAAACGGTATACTTGTTACTCAGGGGAACGACCGCAGGGGGTCCCTGCACTGACTGCTTCTTCCCAGTCCCTCTTACAGTTACCCATCTATCTCCAGTCTTTGGTGTAACTACTTCCCTGAAGCTCCTATCTATGACCCCCTCTGCCTCCCGAATGATCCGAAGTTCATCCAGCTCAAGCTCCAGGTCCCTAACACGGTTTTTGAGGAGCTGGAGTTGGGTGCACTTCCCACAGATGAAATCAGCAGGGACACTGACGGCGTCCCTCACCTCAAACATTCTGCAGGAGGAGCATTGTACTGCCTTCCCTGACATCACCTCTAGATTTAAAAAAAAAAAACAAGAAAAAGAAAAAGAAAGGAAGAGCTTACCTGATATTACCTCAAACCCTGCTCCCGCTGAAAGGTAAGCAAATTTAAAGGCACTCACTCACCTTCACGACAGGCCCCTGCTCCCGCTTCCCAACCACCGTGGGGTGGGGGGGTTGGTTAGAGGAGGAGGTAGGGTGGGAAACACTCACGAAGTGTTTCGGGTTTAACTGTCACTTGCCAACAGCCTCTCCACAAACCACCTTCAACTTAGGCTGACCGCACTGAACGTATGCAAATTTCCCCAGAACAGCTGATCAGTAGCTCTGCTCTGCTTCCCTCTGCTGGATGATTGCCTTCACTCAAACTCCTCGGGTCTACTTCGCAGATTCACCTTCAACTTAGGCTGACCGCACTGAACGTATGCAAATTTCCCCAGAACAGCTGATCAGTAGCTCTGCTCTGCTTCCCTCTGCTGGATGATTGCCTTCACTCAAACTCCTCGGGTCTACTTCGCAGATTCACCTTCAACTTAGGCTGACCGCACTGAACGTATGCAAATTTCCCCAGAACAGCTGATCAGTAGCTCTGCTCTGCTTCCCTCTGCTGGATGATTGCCTTCACTCAAACTCCTCGGGTCTACTTCGCAGATTCACCTTCAACTTAGGCTGACCGCACTGAACGTATGCAAATTTCCCCAGAACAGCTGATCAGTAGCTCTGCTCTGCTTCCCTCTGCTGGATGATTGCCTTCACTCAAACTCCTCGGGTCTACTTCGCAGATTCACCTTCAACTTAGGCTGACCGCACTGAACGTATGCAAATTTCCCCAGAACAGCTGATCAGTAGCTCTGCTCTGCTTCCCTCTGCTGAAGGTCATCTTCACCTTGGAGATCTCGGGTGAGTGCTGATCAGCACTGGTCTCCACAAACAGAGACCAGGGAATTGGATGCCACCAGGTGCATGCCCTTTGGGCAGGGTGGTACCCTGGCACTGCTGATGACACCTGAACACCCTGGCAGTGCCACCTGGGTGCCAGCCTGATAGTGCCAAGCTGATATTTTTTGTGTGCTGATGATTGGGCTGGGGGTGTTGGGGGGGGAATGGGGACCCTCCCATAGTAGTGCATTGGGGCTTGGGGGGGGGGGGGGGGTGGCGAGCAAGCTCCTTGGTGTAGAAAACGGGGCTATTTTCAGCCTCGGCCGAGCGCTCGACACTGAGGCCTCTTATACAACACGGGTTGCGTTGTACAGCCACGTGTTTCTCGGTGCTGCGAGCTCCAAGAAACACGTGGCTAAACGTGCTTGCTATGGCCATGGAACTTTGTTCCCATTTAGTTGAATCGCGCCCAATGACATCAAGAACAATTATCTCTTAAATGTTTGTTTATTTTTGTCAGAGATATCTGACTTGTGATATTAGATATTCCATTAGCGGGGGGGGGGGGGATTATCTGAATCAGGTTGCCAGGACCTCTCCTGATGTCACTCCGAGGTTGTCTGACAAGAGTTGTGATTCAAATCAAACCTGAGACTCGCAAGTGAAAATGTAAATGGAATCCAGGCTGTGCACATTTTAATAATTCGCACAGTACCATTTAACGAGGGCAGTGGAGCTGTGTGAAATGTGTTGAGCGTCTGCCCACCTGAAATGCAAAGAGAAGCGGCCAACAGAGCAACAGACTGTCCGACCCCAGACTGTTTATCACACTAACTCTCCTATGCTTAAAAAAGGTTGATTAACAGGAGGCTCCCAAAACCAACAGCTGAGTAAAGCTTAAGGTTTTAAATTAGTTGTTAAAGCACCAAGGATTCACACATTGCTCACCTACTGAATAGTACTTATGTGTACAAAGTTCTCTGGATTTACAAGATGATATAATTAAACAATCCCGGCACCGGTGTTGTCTCTCACAACTAACACAAACACATTTGACAAAAATAAATCAAACTGAATGAAAAATATCATCATAGTTCTTTTTAATCTCTACATTTTCTGAATTGGGATCTGATAGATACCTTCACATGCAGCACCAGGATGTTGAGCTAGGTTGACCAAAAGGAGGCCATTCAGCCCTTCGAGCCTGCTGTGCCATTTGATAAGATCGTGACTGATCTAACATGCATCAAGTCCACTTTCCTGCCCTATCTACAGAATCCATAACTCCCCCACTGATTAAAGATCTATCGATCTCATCTCGGAAAATGCTCAAAGACTCGTCCTCCACGGCTTCCTGGGATAAAGAATTCCTAAGATTCACCACCATGTGAAGGAAGACAATTTTCCTCAAATCCGTCTTAAATGAGCTCGCCTTTTATTGTGTGGCCATGCCCTCTGGTTCTACACTCTCCCACGAGTGGGAACATTCTCCCAGCATTTACCCTGTCTGAACTCCTGAGAACCGTCTATGTTTCAATCATATCTCTCACCCGAAGAGTACAGACCCAATCTGTCCAACCTTCCCTCATATGGCAGACCTTCCATACCTGGGATCATCCTAGTAAACCTCCTCTGTGCTGTCTCCAATGATAATACATCTTTGTTTAAATCAGGGGACCAAAACTGTGCCCAGTATGCTAAATGTGGCCTCGCTAGTACCTTGTACAGTTGCAGCAATACCTCTTTACTTTTATACACCAGTCCCCTTGAAATAAAAGCCAGCATCCCATTCACCTTCTCTAATACCTTCTACATCTGTGTGCAAGCTTTCTGGGTTTCATGAACAAGGAACCCATTTAGTGCTACAGCTTTCTGTACTTCTCTCCGTGTAAATAGTAATACCCCTTCTCACTCTTTCTTCCAAAATGAACAATCTCACATTTTCCCACAATGAATTCCATTTTCCAATTTTTCCAATAACTGAAGTTAGACTAACTGGCCTGTAGTTTCCGACATTTTGCCTCCTTTCTTTTTCAACAGTGGTACCACATTGGCAGTTTTCCAGTCCTTTGTCATAATTTCAGAATCCGAACGTTTTTTGACAATGGCTGCCAATGCATCTACAGCCACCTCCTTTAAGGTCCTGGGGTGAAAACCATCAGGTCTGGGGGACTTGTCGGCCTTTAACCCCGAAGAGTCACCCAGGCTCGAAACGTTCGCTCCTTTCGCTCTCCACAGACGCTGTCAGACCTGCTGAGATTGTCCAGCATTTTCTGTTTTCGTTTAACTCCATTAGTTTGCCTAAAACTATGGCCGCAATTCATCCGAAACACTTCTAAGTGTCACTGTACGCAGGTTTGGGGGGGTGCTCCCCACCGGTGTTTTGGGTGAGATGCACAGGGTATTCACCCACACGTAGCCATATTTTTGGGCTTTGGGCCTTCCTCCCTGGCCCAGCCCACATTTGTTCAGCGGGGGGGGGGGGGGGGAACCAGCTCCTTAGAGGTCGGGGTGCCATTTTGAAAGGGCACCTTGATCTCTAAGTGAGCTTAAAGGTCCCTCGCAACATCCACCCATGGCCAATGTCAACCCCATGGACACTGCCCCACATCACCCCCCCAAATGAGGACACCTCACTCTGGAGTTGCTGAGGGGTTCCCACCTTTTCAGGTGTCCCCGTCTCCCATTTCAGCCCCCCTTTCAGGATTCCATCCTTCATCCCTCCCGCCCACTCTTCAGACACCCTTCATCCCCCCTTTCATGGACATGGCCCCCCTCAGGCCTTGACAGTGCCACCGTGACCCCCCCAACACAGCCAGCCTGTCACCCTGGCACTGCCACACTGTCAGCCTGACCGTGCCATCCAGGTACCTTGGAGTGCCAGGGTAGCAGTGCCAAGGTGCCCGGATGCCAGAGCAAGAGCCATGGTGCCACCTTGCCCTGTCCTCGACCACCCAGCAGTCTCCAACAGCCTGAGAAACCTCCCCAGGTGCCGTTACGTCTGGTCTACATTTGTGGGGATCAGCAGTCAACGGCACCTGGTCGAGGCCTCGCTATGGGAGGCCACTAGGCCCCGGGCGCAGGTAGAGTGGCTAATGTAAATATGCTGATCTGGCTCTCGCCCAGTGAGGGGGAGATCCAGTTTGCCACGTGTCGCGAGGTTCGATTGAATTTCACGAGTTGTCTCGAGCCTTGTGAATCTCTCAAAAGGCCTCTAGCGAGATTCAGCAGCCTCATGGTGCCACCAAGTCAGACGCAGCAAGGCCATTAAATCGTGCCCCTAATTCTCTGCGATGGTGATGGTGTTTAATTCCTCCCCAGTATTTTGTACTATTTTAGGGATGGTTGTAATATCCTCGACAGTAAAGATCGATGCAGAATATCAATTTAACTCCCCTGTCATTTCTTTGTTCCCATAATTACTTCCCCAGTTTCATTCTCCAATGAATGGTTAGGTGGATTGGCCATGATAAATTGTCCGTAGTGTCCTGTAAGGTTAGGGGGGGGGGGGTTGTTGGGTTACGGGTATAGGGTGGATATGTGGGTTTGAGTAGGGTGATCATTGCTCGGCACAACATCGAGGGCCGAAGGGCCTGTTCTGTGCTGTACTGTTCTATGTTCTATGTTCTAAGGGGCCAATGCTTGCCTTTACTTCTCTCTTCCTTCTAATGAACTTAAAAATGCTCATATTGTTTCTCAATAGCCTGTCCTCTAAGTTTATTTTCTCCTTCCTGAGTTTGTTTGGTCTATCTTTGCTGCATTCTCAATCTATCCCTCTCTTTAGGCTCATCATTAACTTTTGTCATCTTCTATGTTTCCGCTTTCAACTTAATCACTTCTTTAGCTTCCTTGGTTATCCATGGTCAGTCCTCCCTCCCCAGAGTCTTTCCTCCTCATTGGGGTGCATTTAGCCGGGGGTCATGAACTATCTCTCTAAATATCTGCCATTGCTCATTGGCCTACTGACTAGTCTATATGACCTTCCACTTCGGCCAATTCCACCCTCGGAATTCAGAATTCCCCGTCTTTAAGTTTAACACTGTTACTTCAGCCCCAATTTTCTCACACTCCAGCTGAATGCTCAATTCTATCATATTGCGATCATTACATCCTCGGGGATCCTTAACCATGAGACCATTTATTAAACCTACCTCATTACACATTGCCAGATACAGAATAGCCTATTCCCCTGTTGGCTCCTGTGAAAGGCAGTAAGGAGTTAATCTGATCAGATTCCTGAGGGGCAAGAGTTCACTGGAAACAAATTGCAAGATGTGGTGTGGAACTCAAGCAAAACATTTGTAAGGGCACGATTCCCCGACTTCGCTATGCTCTCGCTCAAGCGTAAATGGTGGGAGAAGCCAAAAATGAGAAACGTGCAGGGCGCCAAACAGTTAGCGATGCAACCAGCCCACTCCCGTAGGCAAACTCGGGATCTGGCCGTAGCGAGGCGAGAAACCAATTATCACCACTTGGCCCAATTTCCATACAATTAATGGGATCCACCCCACTATCCAACGGCCTCCTGTCATTCATCAGCCATCCCAGCAAGTGGTCACGATGGTGCCGATTAGTGTTCCTGGCGGATGGGCTTCTGTGGGGAGCCGAGGAGGAGAGTAGACATCTTTGCTCACAGGCAAAGAGACCGGGGGTGCTGGGCTTGCCACCCCAGTGCATGGTGGGTGGGGGGGGGACTATCTGCTGGGGCGGGGCACCCTCCGCAGGGGTGGGCCGCCATGGGGGAGGGTTCGCTGGGTGGGCAACCGGGAGGGGGGGGGGCAACCACTTGCGGCACCACCATGCCAATCCCTGGATTGTGTCTACCCATTCCGGGAACAATCCTTGTCCCTGCCCGTCAGCCCCACCGACCACCCATACCCTCCATCGACTGCCGAGGCCTCTGGCCATGCGGCTGAAGGCTATTGTTAATGGGGAATTGGCAATCGGGCTTAAGTGCGCACTTCACACAACCCAAGTGTATTCCCGTGGGTGGGCAGGTCGTGCAGCATGAGGGAGTCACTGCCCAGCATCCCAATCAGACCTTAATCCCTGAACACTGCGGGAGGCAACACCACACATGCAGCAGCCAACAGCCGAACAGGCAGGGGATGGGGCACAGCTCCGGGGACATGTCCATGACGGAGGCTGGGTGAGCATTAAGGGGGTGGGGGGGGGGGGGGGGGGGGTGGGGGGGGGGGGATGCCTGGAGAGATGGGCAAAGGGTCAAGGGTCAGCCTGCATTGCGGAAGGAAGTGGCAAAGGCATCATAATGGTTGTGCGGAAAGGCGTTTAATGTGTTGTACAATACCCCACTCCTGGTGGAGCCGCCCCCCACCCCACAACCACCCCCCACCCAAACACATATATATTACACTCACACACACACACACACACATATATATCACACACACACACACACACATATATATCACACACACACACACACATATATATATATCACACACACACACACACATATATATATATCACACACACACACACACACATATATATATCACACACACACATATATATATATATATCACACACACATATATATCACACACACATATATATATATCACACACACACACACACATATATATCACACACACACACACACATATATATCACACACACACACACACATATATATCACACACACACACACACACATATATATCACACACACACACACACACATATATATATATCACACACACACACACACATATATATATATATCACACACACACACACATATATATATATATCACACAAACATATATATCACACACACATATATATATATCACACACACACACACACACATATATATATATATCACACACACACACACATATATATATATATCACACAAACATATATATCACACACACATATATATATATATCACACACACACACACACACACATATATATATATCACACACATATATATATTACACACACACACGCACACATATATATATCACACACACACACACATATATATATATATATCACACACACACATATATATATCACACACACACACACACACACATATATATATATCACACACACATATATATCACACACACACACACACACACATATATATATATCACACACACATATATATCACACACACACACACACACATATATATATATCACACACATATATATATTACACACACACACACACACATATATATATATCACACACACACACACATATATATATATCACACACACACACACACATATATATATACACTCACACACACACATATATATCACACACACACACATATATATATATACACTCACACACACACATATATATCACACACACACACACACACATATATACATTACACTTACACACACACATTAGAATAGTTTAGTGTATGTAATTGCAGTATTTTGTTAGCAAGTTGCTTTTGGTGCAATAGAACATTGTGATTGTTCAAACTGAAATCTCTGTTTCGGGGTTGTTACTGACAAGCACGCGGGACCTGCTTCCAGACACTGGTCAACACTCCATAACATATTTCTTCAAATAACCATCCCAAAGGCCCTCTAAAGTTCATTCTCTTGACTGCCATTTACAATTTGATTAACCCAATCTATATGAAAATGAAAGTGGCCCATGACTAATGCAGAATGACTCTGGTATTGACCGCATTGTTGCATGACCAAGATTTGAACATTGCCAGAGAGGTTATGTTAGTAACATTCTTGTTTCTGAGTCGGGAGGTGCCAGTAGTTAAGGTTAGAATCTAGTCAGATGGGCAACAGTGGTTAGCACTGCTGCCTCATGGCCCCGGCTCTGGGTCACTGTCCGTGTGGATATGGATATAGAGAAACACAGCACAGAACAGGCTCTTCGGCCCACGATGTTGTGCCAAACTATTGTCCTAGGTTAATCATAGAATTTTGGACACTAAGGGCAATTTAGCATGGCCAATCCACCCAACCTACACATCTTTGGACTGTGGGAGGAAACCAGAGTACCCGGAGGAAACCCACGCAGACACAGGGAGGATGTGCAGACTCCACACAGACAGTGACCCAAGTCGAAATCAAACTTGGGACCCTGGAGCTGTGAAGCAATTGTGCTATCCACAATGCTACCGTGCTGCCCTTAAGAAGAAATTAATCTACACTCCATTATTCTACCCTAATCCATGTACCTATCCAATAGCCGCTTGAAGGTCCCTAACGTTTCCGACTCAACTACTTCCACAGGCAGTGCATTCCATGCCCCCACTACTCTCTGGGTAAAGAACCTACCTCTGACGTCCCCTCTATATCTTCCACCATTTATCTTAAATTTATGTCCCCTTGTAATGGTGTGTTCCATGCGGGGAAAAAGTCTCTGACTGTCTACTCTATCTAATCCCCTGATCATCTTATAAACCTCTATCAAGTCACCCCTCATCCTTCTCCGTTCTAATGAGAAAAGGCCTAGCACCCTCAACCTTTCCTCGTATGACCTACTCTCCATTCCAGGCACCATCCTGGTAAATCTCCTTTGCACCTTTTCCAAAGCTTCCACATCCTTCCTAAAATGAGGTGACCAAAACTGTACATAGTACTCCAAATGTGGCCTGACCAAGGTTTTGTACAGCTGCATCATCACCTCACGGCTCTTAAATTTAATCTCTCTGCTAATGAACGCTAGCACACCATAGGCCTTCTTCACAGCTCTATACACTTGAATGGCAACTTTCAAAGAACTATGAACATAGACCCCAAGATCTCTCTGCTCCTCTACATTGCCAAGAACCCTACTATTAACCCTGTATTCCGCATTCATATTTGTCCTTCCAAAATGGACAACCTCACACTTGTCAGGGTTAAACACCATCTGCCACTTCTCAGCCCAGCTCTGCATCCTATCTATGTCTCTTTGAAGCCGACAACAGCCCTCCTCACTATCCACAACTCCACCAACCTTCGTATCATCTGCAAATTTACTGACCCACCCTTCAACTCCCTCATCCAAGTCGCTAATGAAAATCACAAACAGCAGAGGACCCAGAACTGATCCCTGCGGTACGCCACTGGTAACTGGGCTCCAGGCTGAATATTTGCCATCCACCACAACTCTCTGTCTTCTATCGGTTAGCCAGTTCGTTATCCAACTGGCCAAATTTCCCACTATCCCATGCCTCCTTACTTTCTGCATAAGCCTACCATGGGGAACCTTATCAAATGCCTTACTAAAATCCATGTACACTACATCCACTGCTTTACCTTCATCCACATGCTTGGTCACCTCCTCAAAGAAGTCAATAAGACTTGTGGAGTTTGCACATTCTCCCCGTGTCTGCGTGTGTTTCGCCCCCACAACCCAAAGATGTGCAGGGTAGGTGGATTGGCCGCGCTAAATTGCCCCTTAATTGGAAAAATCTATACACATGCAGATTTACATTTCCTGTTCTTTCGGTTGCTGGAGGTCAGGGGTCAGGGGTGGGGGGGGGGGGGGGGGGTTCTGATATTTCAAAACAGCTGATAATTTGATTTAGATCCCAAAAGGTGTAAGGGGCTGTGGGATGGAAGGTTTCAGTCCAGACGCACGAAGGTGAAACCTGTGACGGTTCAGGAAGGTGCTGCTTACTGAAAGTTACATCAGTTAAACCATTGGATTCCAATTTTATTCCCTATGTGGCGATGTTTCATCAGCTTCCCGAGCAGGCAGAAATCATTAGCTCCTCAATTAACTGCAAATACAAAAAAGAAAGCAGTGAGACAGCCTCCTGGCAATAAGTGCCTGGGGCAGTGCAAAGGCCTTCACAGAGTTTGGTCTGGGTGGGCTGAAACTGTACTGAACAGTACTGAATTAAAGCTTTATTTAATCAGTTAATTTCTGTTTAGTTATGACGTACAGAAATAGAAGCATGGTAGGGCACCTCAATCCCATAAAATACACATCCTGCTCCATGTGGGAAGCCCTGGGCACCAATAGGTGCTGGAAATGCTACAGCAACTCCAGGTCTAAGCTGCAGGACTTCAGCAGAAACTTTGTCCCCTTGATGCAACAGGAAGCTGCAAGCTGTGTGGGTAGAATGTGTCAAGAGATGATCACCCTGCAGCTTCTTTCATTGGGCAAGTACCCCTTCAGCCTCCATGTCACTGGAAACCTGACCACGAAACTATATTCTGATAAACACAGTCATGTTCTGACCAATATGTGACTCCTGTCTAACAGCTACATGGTTCATTCTTCCTTGTCCAATCAGGGGCTCATGACAGGTAGTGGTCTAGTGAGTGACACCCATCCCCAGCAATGCAACTTTAACACAGCTCAGTGTTGTGTCGCTCTCAAAATGAACCGCATCAATTTAACATTTGCCTGTGGCCAATTGATCTGGTAAATGACAGTATATTGATCAACACTGCTCCATAGGGCACCAAATATTGGCAAAGAGGGGAAAGATAGGGCAAGCAAACCAGAGCTCCCTAGATATTTGAAATTAAGCGTAAGCTGAAGCTGAAAAATGTCAGGTTGATAATATTAATGGCAACAAAACTTAATACAGACGGGAAGCAAAAAATAAGAGAGGCAAAGATAGAGTATGAGAACAAACTGGCAGCTGAACTAAAAGCTTTTCAAAAAGTATTCTATGGACAGATGAATTGTAAACGTATAGTGAAAAGAGGGGTGGGTTGATAAGGGACCAAAAAGGAGACAAGCAGGTGAAGGTAGAGAGCATGAGTGAGAAATGAATACTTTGCAAGAGTCTTTACCAAGAAAGTAGATGCGACCCAAGTCAAAATGAAAGAACAAATAGTTGAGATACTGAAGAGGCAAAAAATTGATGAAGAAAGAGCGCTGGAAACATTGGCAGTGCTTAAATCTGATAAGCCACCAGGACCAGATGAGATGCATTTTAGGATGCTTAGGGAAGTAAGGATGAAAATTGTGAAAACTCTAGCCATAAACTTCCAAGCCTCCCAGATAGGAGGGTGGTCGAACTGGAGAATTACAAATGTTACACCCTTTGTAAAAATATTATTTAAGGAAAAGCCCAGCAAATTACTTTAACCTCAGTGGTGGGAAAGCCTTTCGAGGAAGTGATAATTCAGGATAAAATGGAAAATCACTTAGACAAGTGTGGACTAGTTAAGGAAAGGCAGATGGATTTATTAAAGACGAATTATCTTTAACAAATTAGATTGATTTTTTTGATGAGGAAATAGAAGGTTGATAAAGTTGGTGTGATGTCCATGGACCCCTTTGGTGCAATGTCATGGGCTTGTCTACAAAGCGGAAGCTCAAGGAATGAAATGGACAATAGCAGCGAGGATGTGAATGTGACTGAGTGATAGGAAATGGAGAATAGTGGTGAATGGAAGTTTCTCGGACTGGAGGATAGAGCACAGTGGGGTCTGCAGGGATTGGTACTGGGGCCATTTCTTTTCTTGATGTTTGATATATTCATGTGCTGAGCTTGGGTGTACAGGGCACTCATTCAGAATTTGCAAGTGACGCAAAACTTGAAACTGTAGTCAACTATGAGGAGGTTAGTAATAAACTTTAAGACATGGACAGAGTAAGTCTGGTAGAATGGGCGGACATTTAACAGTTACATTTAATGCAGGGAAGTAGGAAACAAAACATTTTGGTAGGAATAATGAGCAGAGACAATATAAAATAAAGGGAAGAATTGTAAAGGGGATACAGGTGCAGAGGGACATGTGTATAGATTATTGAAGCTGGTAGGACAGCCTGAGGGAGCAGTCAATAAAGTCGACAGAATCCTGGGCTTCATGAAAGGAGGCATGGAGCACAAGATAAAAGAAGTTACGTTGAACCGTTATAAAACATTGGTTCAACCTCAACTGGAATATTGTGTTCAATTCTGGGGACTCCTTTCAGAAGATGTGAGGGCATTAGAGAGGGTGCAGAAATAAGTACAAAAATGGTCTGGGGATGGGGAACTTCAGTTACATGGTTCAATTAGAGAGCCTGGGGCTGTTGTCCTGGGAAAAAAGATTTGATTTGAGGCGATTTGATAGAGATGTTAAAAATCATGAGGGCCGGAATTCTCCACTCCCGGGAAAAATCGGGAAGGCCGTCGTGAACTTGGCCGAGTTTCACGACGGCCTCGGAGGCCGCTCCTCTCACCTTATTCACCCCCACCCGGGGGGCTAGGAGCGGCGCTCCATTATTCTCGGCCGCCGGGCCTTGACGCTTGCGTGCCGAGAATGACGCGACGGCGGAGCCTATGTGATGTCAGCCGCGCATGCGCAGGTTGGCCGGCTCCAACCCGCGCATGCGCGGCTGACGTCACGATGGCTGACGGCTCAAACCCGCGCATGCACGGTGGCCCCTCCACCGCCCCGCAAGATCAAGCCGCCACGTCTTGCGGGGCAGCGGAGGGGAAAGTGTGCGTCGCTTTTAGACGCCGGCCCGACGATCGTGAAAAATGGCGCCCGGCAATTCTTCCGAGCGGGGGGTGGGAGAATCGCGGGGGGCGCCAGGGGGGTGTGAAATGAGTCGCCCGGCCCTCCCGCGATTCTCCCACCCAGCGTGGGGAGCGGAGAATCGCGCCCGAGGTGTTTTTGACAGAGTAGAGTGGGAGAATTGGTTCCCAGTAGCAGAAGGGATGGGATAGATTTAAGGCGATTGGCTTTCCTCTCAAGGAGGAGTCTGGGGAGGAGAGTCAAACAACAGTTTATTTCCAACAGGAAAGAATTTACATTCCCAGCCCCAGGTGGGACTCTGCAGCTCACCTCCAACGTGGGCCGACGAGCTTGCTGATGGGCCTCTGTCCCTCAGCGGGGGAACTTGTCCTCCACGAGACTCACGGGAAGATTAACTGGGTCATAAAATCAGAAAGAATCATAACATCCCTACAGTGGAAAAGGAGGCCATTTGGCCCATCCAGGAAAGCACCGACCCTCTGAAAGAGCACCCTACTCAGGCGCAATCCCCCGCTCTATCCCCATAACCCCTCCTAACCTACACATCTTTGCACACTAAGGTGCAATTTAACACGACCAATCCACCTAACCTGCACAGCTTTGGAGTGTGAGGGGAAACCGGAGCACTCGGAGGAAACCCACGCAGGCACGGGGAGAACACGCAAACTCCACACAAACAATGGGGGTTGTAACAAAATCATGCTAATCTGATTTCCACGGATCTCATGGTCTGTTCCTTTAACCCTCTCTCGAAGTGTGCACCACTCGCCCCGGGCAGCCTGTTCGAGGAAGGTTGATACGGGCCTTGCGGATTTGCATCACCCCATTTGCCTTTATAAAGCATTGAAACACGTCACTGTTGAACGGGGCACCATAACTAGAGCCTCTGGGATGTCATAAGTTCTAAAGGAGAGCTGTAGCTTCTCAGCAGTAAGACTTCCAGCCACTTGGAATGGGTGTCTATCAGGAGTAACAACATGGACCCTTGGAAAGGCCCGGCAAAATCGGCGTGCAGACGTGCCCACGGCCGGCCGAGCCATTCCCATGGATGTAATGGGGAGGCAGGCGGGAGGTTCTAGATGCTCCTGGCATGTGGTACATTATTGAGCCAGTCGTTTGATCTCGCCATGCAGGCCTGGCTACCACACATAGCTTCTGGCTAAAATCTTCATTTCCAACAGCCCTGGGTGTCTGTTGGGTAGGTCCTGGAGAAAGACTCGTCTGCACTGGTTAGGACCACCATAACCTCCCCACGGGGGCCAGCAGGAGATGGTGCCCAAGGAACTATGGACCTTTGAAGCCAAGATGCAAGAAATCAGCATGGAAGGTGACATCCTCCTGCGGGAGGTTATGGCCGTAATTACGTTCTGTCACGACAAAGGTCCGTGATGCGTATGCTATACGCTTTCCCATCCATCCACCATGCAGTGTGACAACACTGCCCCATGTCACCAAAAGGGGCTTGGAGGGGTTGTAATGGGACAACAGCTCTGATGAGGTTAGTTGCTGCTTTACCCCTGCGGAGGCCTCCTCCTGAGGTGCTCTCCACACCCATTCTTGCTGCTTCTTCAGCAATGCGGCAGAGGGGGTAAGCGTGGTCGCTCAACCAGGAATACATTTCCTGTAGTAGTTTATGAGACCTAAGAACAACTGCAACGCTGCCGTGTTACCTGGAGTGGGGGTTGGTTTATCGCCCTGATGCACAATCAATGGACACGAAACGTAGATGAAGTCCGAACGATAGGCTTTAATACGCAATAAGTGGACCAGGCAGCAGACGCACAGAAGAATGGCTGGCTGCCTTGGAACACGGGTTCTTATACCCCGCCTCATAGGCGGAGCTACCTTCCTCTCAGCCAATCGGTTGAGAGGCACATGATATACCTGCGCCAATGGGCAGCGAGTCCTCTGCACCAATGGCAGCTCACACTCCCAGGTACCGTAATACCCCTAGTCATACTACCACACGCCTGTACCTTCTCCTCAACTGGGTGTAGGCCACCTCGATCAACTCTCGATACCAGAAGTGCGTAACTTCCTTGGCGTAGAAAATGCACTTTCCCCTCTTGAGGCGTACCCCACATTAGAAAACCGGCAGAGGACATCCTCCAGATTGCTCAGGTGCTCCCTTTCCATGTCTCTAGTGACCAGGATGTCATCCAGACAGACCGCTACGTTCCTCCGGATGTTCTCCGTAAAGCGCAGAAAAGCTGTGCAAGGCGATGCTACTCCAGCTGGCAACCACGTATATTCATAGGGGCCCCTGTGGATATTAATGGTTGTGTAACATCTTGAATCAGTGTCCAGCTCCATCTGGAGATATGCCTGACTCATATCAGGCTTGGAAAAGGAATGACCCCCAGCTAACTTTGCGTATAGGTCTTCTATCTGCAGCATTGGGTACCTATCCTGACGGGAGTCCTTGTTTACAGTCAATTTATAATCTCTGCACAGGCGTGTGTTTTGTCAGGTTTTAATATCGGGACCACCAACACTGCCCAATCAGTAAATCATACTGGCTGATGATCTTGAGGCCTTCCAATCGGTTGAGTACATCCTCAACTCACGCCAGCAACGCATAGGGGAATGGACGGGTGCAGGAGTATTTCAGATGGGCCTCAGGATGATCCATATGTATCTTGGCCACGGCACCCTTAATTTTTCCCAGGCCCTCCTGGATGACTTCTGGGTATTTCCCCAAGACTTTGTAAAGTCCTCTGGTGTCCATCCGGACAATCCGTTGCCAGTCCAGCCGGAGGCACTGTGGCCAATCCCAGCCAGCAGAGTCGGTCCGGGGCCCCACGTTATTATTAACGGCAGCCTAATAGACTGCTACCCACAAGTAACTGGGGTCATCGACATGCCTTCTAAGGCTAGGGGTTCCCCCATATAGGTTGCTAGCCATACCTCGGTGTCCTGCAACCCCAGCTGTTGAACGATAGTCCTGTTTTCTGGAAGGTCTACCTCGCTATGACTGAGACGGTGACCCCCGTGACCTGCTCCATCTCTAACGGGTAGCTATTCACACGGACAGTAAACCTGATGGGGGTGGGGGGGGGGGCGACTCATGGCGCGGCAATACAATTGCATACTCTCATCGTCATCAGGCTGTTCCTGGCTCTGGGCTGGCGCCCCCTTAGGGTGGGGCAGCGAATTTTCTGGCTGGGCTGTAGTTTCCTATCTTTGGTTTTTTGCTGGCCACATGGGCCTTTGATCATCGTCTATCGATTCCGGGAGGAGCCCCCACTGGTTGCAGTGACCCTTGGCCAATGGGTCTGATCGTGATGGTGTTTGGCCAGGGTGGAGTTGCAGGGGTCCCGCTACTAGGTAGCACTGTTTGCCTGAATGGGGGGGGGGGGGCATCCTACACTATTTACTTCCGTCCCTGACATCCCCTGGCGTTCCTGGACTCCCTTCTCCGAGTCCTCCCTTGAAAGGAGATCTCAACGGCCTTTTTTAGGTCCAGCAACGGCTCGGCCAGCAATTTCCGCTGGGTCGCCATATTATTTACTCCACGTACAAGGCGGTCCTGGAGCATTTCAGGTAGGGGTGACCCATAGTCGCAAAACTCTGCCAGTTTGCACAACGTGCCAAAAATGCAGTAACAGACTCCCCTGGGATTCTGTCGGCCGTATTAAGTCAGTACCTCTGTATGATAACTGGCAGCTTGGGGTCGTAGTGGTTTGTCACGAGTGCTACCTGATCTTCAAATGGCTTGGCGCCTGGGGGCGCGGGGTACATTATGACGCTGAAGGTGGAGGTGGGGATCCCACAGGCTGTCAGAAGAATCACCGTCTGCCGATCAATGGACCGAATGGTGGACCAGTACGGGCTGCGGGCCACGTTTCCGTACTTGGACAATGTCACCATCTGCGGCCATGACCAGCAGGACCACGACGCCAACCTCCACCGATTTCTCCAAATCGCCCAGAAACTCAATCTCACCTACAATAAGGAAAAATACATTTTCCGCACTACCAGACTAGCCATCCTCAGCTATATCGTGGAAAACGGAATCCTGGGCCCCGACCCAGACCCCCTCTTACAACTCCCTCTCCTTAATTGTTCCAGGGCCCTCAAGAGGTGCCTGGGATTCTTCTCGTATTATGCCCAGTGGGTCCCCAAGTATGCGGACAAAGCCCGCCCACTATTTAAGGCCACACTCTTCCCACTGTCAGCTGAGGCCCGCCAGGCCTTCAACTGCATCAAGGAGGACATCGCCAAAGCCGCCATGCGGGCGGTGGATGAATCCGTCCCCTTTCAGGTGGAGAGCGACGCCTCAGAGGTCGCTCTCGCCGCCACTCTGAACCAGGCAGGGAGACCAGTCGCCTTCTTCTCCCGAACCCTCTCCGCTTCGGAACTTCGACACTCCTCAGTCGAAAAAGAAGCTCAAGCCATTGTGGAAGCTGTACGGCACTGGAGGTACTACCTCGCAGGTAGGAGGTTTACCCTCATCACCAACCAAAGATCGGTTGCCTTCATGTTCGACAACTCGCAAAGGGGCAAAATAAAAAACGATAAAATCTTGCGGTGGTGGATCGAACTCTCCACCTATAATTATGACATCATATATCGACCGGGGAAGCTCAACGCGCCCACAGATGCCCTGTCCCGCGGCACATGTGCCAGCGCGCAAGACGACCGCCTGAAGGCTATCCACAATGACCTCTGCCACCCGGGGGTCACCCGGCTCGCCCACTATGCCAAAGCCCGAAATCTGCCTTTCTCCACCGAGGAGGTAAAAGCCATCACCAGGAATTGCCCGATATGCGCGGAGTGCAAACCGCACTTCTATAGACCAGACAAGGCCCACCTGGTAAAGGCATCCCGGCCCTTTGAACGCCTGAGCATCGATTTCAAAGGGCCAATCCCCTCGACCAATCGAAATGTGTACTTCCTCACCGTCATAGACGAATTCTCCCGCTTCCTCTTTGCCATCCCGTGCCCCGATATGACCTCCCACACAGTCATTAGGGCCCTGCACAGTGTCTTCACCCTGTTCGGCTTCCCCAGCTACGTACACACCGACAGGGGTTCGTCCTTCATGAGCGACGAGCTGCGTCAGTACCTGCTCGACAAGGGAATCGCCTCAAGCAGGACTACCAGCTACAACCCCAGGGGGAACGGGCAGGTGGAGAGGGAGAACGCGACGGTCTGGAAGACCATCCTACTGACCCTCCGGTCCAGGAAGCTCCCGACCTCCCACTGGCAGGAGGTTCTCCCCGACGCGCTCCATGCTATTAGGTCCCTCCTGTGCACCGCCACCAACCAGACCCCTCACGAACGATTATTTGTTTTCCCTAGGGGCACTACCACGGGGGCTTCGCTCCCATCTTGGTTGAGGACACCGAGCCCGGTTCTCCTCCGGAAGCACGTCCGGACACACAAACGGACCCACTAGTAGAGAGGGTACTACTGCTACACTCGAACCCCCAATACGCCTTTATTGAATACCCCGACGGCCATCAGGACACCGTTTCCCTCCGGGACCTGGCGGCTGTAAGATCTACCACTACCACCATCACCGCCGAGGTACCCCTCACACTACACCCCACCCAACCCCCCACGCCCTGCGCCCCCGCGCCTATAGGTTTCCTGCCCACGCTCGGCGCCCCCGTGCCTATAGGTTTCCTGCCCACGCTCGGCGCCCCCGCGCCTATAGGTTTCCTGTGCCCCCCCTTCGCCCGTCGCACCGGTCAGGAATGAAGCTCGGACTGAAACACCCCCGGAGTCCGCCCCCATACCCACACCGACCGTCACCACCCAGCCACCAGAAGAGACTGCAACCCCGGTGCTCCGCCGATCCCAAAGGACGACGGCCACTGGACCGGCTCAACCTATAGACCCGTCACCCCCACCGGACTTGATTTTTTTACAGGGGGTGAATGTGGTGAATGTAATTCACACTGTATTGTATTGTATGGTATTGTGTCCTTGTGGGCTCTGACTGTGAGCCGTTGCGCGGCTCTGCCCATAGGGGGAGATGAGGAGCTTGTACAGGGCTCCACCCTTGGCTCTGCCCATGGCCCCGCCCATGGCCCCTCCCACTACCGGAAGTATAAAGTGCTGCAGCCGTGTGAGCCTGCCCTCAGGTCTTCTGGTCGCAGGCAGGCTCAGTTGTAAGTCTATTGAAACCACAGTTTACTTCCAATCGTGTTCCGAGTGAATTGATGGTCGCATCACATCCTCAATGATAACATTCGCCTTAAAAAAAAGAGCACACGCTCCACGTACGGAGTCCAGTCCTCCACACCCTCATCCAGTCTGACAAAGAGCAGCATTTTCAAAATGGTGCAAACATTACTCCTTTGTGAAGGGAGGTAACTGTGCATCAACCTGGTTCGCAGCACCAACTGCATTTTTCCTTTATCCTCATCGTCAGCTTAGTAATCAAGGAGGAGTCTGGAGAGGAGAGTCAAACAGCGGTTTATTTCCAACAGGAAGGTATTTACATTGCCGGTCCCGGACGAGTCTCTACAACTCATCTCCTACCTGGGCCAGCTTTTATGATACTGAGATAACAAGCTCGCTGATGGGCCTCTGTTCCTCAGTGGGGAAGCTCGTTCTCCATTAGGTTCAGGGGGAGATGAATTGGGTTGTCCCCATGGGTCTTGTGTGGGGGGGTGGGGGGGATATAACATTGACAAAAGAACCAAAGGTGACCAGAGAAAAACGTTTCCATGCAGCGAACGGTTAGGATCTGCTTCAGAGGACGGTGGAAGCAGATTCAACTGAACCATCAAAAATGGAATTAGGTAAGTACGTGTCAGTAATTACAGAGCAAGAAGTGGGGGAACCAGCTGCATTGGGGAGACTGTTTCCCCACCGGCCTCCCATCTGCCCCAACCTCTCCATAGGTTTGGACAGCTGAGTCTCAGGCAGGCCAATCTACTCTTACCCCAGTTGAGACCAATGACCACGTACGGGCCGTTTCCCACCCAGCCTCAATTTTCAGGCTGGGAGGAGTTTGGGGGGCAAGGGGGCAAGCTAGAAAATAAACCAGGTTCAGGCCTTGGGTGGGAAGGGGGGGTGGGGGAGGTTTGAGGTGGGACGTTGTGGTGGGGGATGGGGGGGCTTGCCTCAATCAGCAGCATCCTTTTCACATCAGGCACCCCACTCCAGAAGATCCAGTCCGTACAGATCCTCCTCCTGCCCACGGCCGCTCCACCACCACCCCAGCACCCCCCACACACCCGATTAGAATCATAGAATCATAGAATTTACAGTACAGAAGGAGGCTATTCGGCCCATCGAGTCTGCACCGGCTCTTGGAAAGAGCACCCTACCCAAGCCCACACCTCCACCCTATCCCCATTACCCAGTAACCCCATCCAACACTAAGGGCAATTTTGGACACTAAGGGCAATTTATCATGGCCAATCCACCTAACCTGCACATCTTTGGACTGTGGGAGGAAACCGGAGCACCCGGAGGAAACCCACGCACACACGGGGAGAACGTGCAGACTCCCCACAGAGAGTGATCCTAGCCGGGAATTGAACCTGGGACCCTGGAGCTGTGAAGCAATTGTGCTAACCAGTATTCACCTCCTCTACCCGTCCTGAGCCCTCCACACATGGTCCTCAACTGGTGGGACATAAGGGCAGCACGGTGGCCTAGTGGTTAGCACAACCGCCTCACGGCGCTGAGGTCCCAGGTTCGATCCCGGCTCTGGGTCACTGTCCGTGTGGAGTTTGCACATTCTCCCCGTGTCTGCGTGGGTTTCGCCCCCACAACCCAAAAATGTGCAGAGTAGGTGGATTGGACACGCTAAATTGCCCCTTAATTGGAAAAAAATAATTGGGTAATCTAAATTTAAAAAAAAAAAAAAAAAAAAAAAAAAACTGGTGGGACATGGTCTCCGGGGACTGCATGACGTCCCAGCCCTGTCCACTCCAGTCTTTGGCCCTGCAGGGACTGGAGGGCAGCTGGCTTAGGAGCTCTGTGATGTGGGGCCTTCTCCCGAGCGAATGGCAGAGATCCCAGCTCCAGCCAATTAGCACTTGTCAAAGTGTGAAATGGCTACGGAGCAGGCTGTATTGGTTGGGATGAGTTCCCTGCTAACTCTTCGGGTGACAGGCATCACCACCATCCTAATGATCCTGGCCATGCCTCCTCGTACTCCACAGATATGCCAGTGGGTAGTCTAGCCATGGCTGCATGCTCCCAACACTGTTAAACAAATACCTGGCTCCACACTGCTGGATAAACCAGTGTATACTCAGCCAGATATAAAGCAGCATTAGTGAAAACAAGCACTCACTTGGTACAAAGAACCAGATGAAGGAAAATATTTTATCCCATTAAGGTACCTATAATATATTGATATTGGAAATGACTGTATAAGGAGAAAATACCAAAGAATTCGCTCTTTACATTTTCAGCATGTATTATAAATCCTGATGCTGTTTTTAAATCTGTTTTTGGATCAATCTTCTTTTTGTTTTTACAGCGAGTGCTTTAGGTCCAAAATGCTGGGGGGGAATTCAAATCCATCTTTTTCACATTTTATGAATATTATAGTTTGCAGTTGGGCTGAAACCTACCCAGATGTGTTTATCAGGAGGCCTGGCTGGTAACTCTACCTGTAATTATTGAACACACTCAAATGTACATTTTGTACCTTTTTATTTGATTTTTAAATTATCACTGGCACCAGGTTAACCTACTCAGTCGTACAGTGGCTGTAATGATGCTAATTAAACTGTTTAGCAACAGGACACGAACCACTTGACATTTGGTCAACAGTCAGATGCTCTTTGTAACAAAAGCAAATGATCACTGAAGTGGATATTACAGTTTGGGCAGCTCAATCTGATCCATTTATAAACACAAAAGGGGAAATCATGAACTTGAGAAACAGGGGTGCCTCCCCGGCTCCGTGTAGTTCTCAAACCAACACACAATGCACTGCGCAAAGAATCTCCAGCACCATGTCGGTCCACTCCTGGTCTCAACAAGGGGCCATTGCTGTTTTCTTGCTGTGCCTTTTAAAAAGTGATCCCAGCCTCTGTAAACAGGGGCGCCAGCCAATGTAGCAACATTGGTCCAGGAAGTTTGACAATATAAATGCAGTATTAAAACCCCAAAGTATTTTATGGTAAAAGCCAACCAATTTTAAAAGTTTGTAAACACAGGGTTAAATGAGGTCACACCACATGTATGTATGGTGAAATAGGTAGACATAAGGTAGATGCAATTTAACTTAGGGGTGCGCGAAGCAATTAATTTTGATAGCGAGAATGAGAAGAGAGAATATGAATGAAGTGATATAACTTTAAGGGGGTGCAGGAACAGAGGCAAGGTGTATCAACACAAGACTTTGAAAGTGGAAGGACAGGTTGAGAAGACTCTCAAAAAGGTACGCTGATTTCTTGCCTTTATAAACCGAAGTTTCAGGTACAAAAGCAACTTTTGCAAAACTTTTCTAAATGACTTGCTGCTCTCCACCTGCCGTTTTGTGTTCAGTTCTGGGCATCGCATTGCCTGAGGAAGGACATCAGAGTCTTGGAGAAGCTGTGGAGGAGATTTACTGGAAAGGTCCCAGTGATGTGGAGAGATTGGAGAGGCTAGGATACATCACCGTCAAACAGAGACATTTCAGAGGCGATTTAAGGTTTGTTCAAAGTCATGAAGAGCGGAGGGGGATATTAATCTGCTTTGTGTGGGAGAAAGGGCTGTAACTGGGGATCACAGATAATTGGCAAAAAACGTGGAATCAAAGAATGGTTCCAGCAGAGCAGGTGGCTAGTCCGCCCATCAAACCTGTGCTTGCTCTCTGCAAGAGCAATTTAGCTCGTCCTTTCCCAATGGGAGCAAATGTTTTCCATTCAGGTGTTTATTGAATTTTGAAGGCCACAGTTGAATCTTCCGCCACCAAACTCTTCAGCAATCCATTCCTGATCCTAAAGACTCGCCGGGTGAAATGGTTTCTCCTCACATGGCTTTTGATTTCTTTTTTAAACTATTACTTGAAATCAGTTTCCTGTATTCTTGATCCTTCCACCAGCGAGGCAGTCTCACCCTGTCCGCTCTGTCCAACCCCTAAAGGGGTAGATGAGGAGAATTATTTTCTGGACGGAGAGCTGTTGTCTTTGGAACGCACTGTCCGTAGGGGCGATTGTCAGAAAGGGCGATGGAAGCAGATTCAATCGGAACTTTCACTGGAAATTAGAAAACCTTGCAGGGCTAAGAGCAATGGAGGGGGATTCTTTCAAAGAGCCAGTACAGGTGCGATCGGCCAAATGGCCTCCTCTGCTCTAGACGTTCCATAATTCTTTGCAAGGAGCAGATTGAGTAATTAAAGCCTATCTATTTACTTGAACTTTCAAGTTGACAACCGATGGTTCAATTTTGGACTCAGGAAGGAGCAAGACGGCGGTTGACAACGCTAGAGTATGTGCTGGAGCTGATTCATTTACCATAAACGTCTGAATGACTTCTGATTCTGCGGAGATATTCTGTTGCAAAGGTTACTCAAAGCCAAAAGTGAAAGGTCAACAAGGATGGGCTAGGTCTCTCTGTGTCAAAGTCAGCTAGCTAATAACACTCATGATTTGTGCGGATTGGATGCAAGTCACCATCTAGACGTGGACAGGCTGTGCAATGTTCCGATTGAGTCTAATATTGATGCCATATTGTTTGGATTTAAACACATGCAAGCTGTGATTTAGCTTCAATCCTAACAGGCGAACAGCTAGATGTCTGGGATCCGCTGACAATTCGCTTCATCAGCAGAAATATTTCATCCTCTCCAGAGCATGCTTGTACAATTTGCTTCCAGCGAGACTATGATCTGTTCCAAAGCTATGCCAAGGTTCTCTGGGACAGAATCCACCTTCGTGTCAACGTGACACTGTGAGCATTGTGTCAATATTCAGTCATCCAACAGAACCGAACTACAGATAAAATCCATCCAGCGACCGTTACTGGGGCAACCATTGAGTTTGAAAGAGTGTTGACAAAACTGGAAAAAACTATTTTCAACCTACCTGAAAATAACAACGTTACCACCTTTGTGAAATATGAAAATATGTATGGTGGATTAATAATGGTGGATTAATAAATTATGATTGAGGTTCAATCAGCCTTAATCCAATATTTGACTATTTTTCAGTCTTTTGTTTTTACCAGCTTCCCTGCTTGCTCATTGCAAAGGGCAGGTGGTGTCTGGTTTTGATCATATCAAAGTTTAGACAGAGACCTCATACATATGGAACACACTTTGCACAGATGCATCCACTATAAAGGTATTCAGGGGGCTTAAAGCAAAACAAAAGGTCTGACACAAAGCCAGGAGTGCAAATTCCAACGTATGAGTTCTAAAGAAAAGCACAGACCAATGAAACAATCAAAACCAAAAGTACTTTGTCGATTTATTTTCTTTACCAAATATTTCTGGATGCACTGTTTCAAAATGTTTTATGTCATATTTTGTAATGGTTGGATCTGGATCTGGAAACAAGCATTCAACCAACTTGTGAACCTTTGGTGTTGGTTGTCCTCTCTCTGCTCCACCAGATGATGAAGTCTTCATTATTATAGCCTAGCACTCTGCGGCCAATCATAGCCTCAAACTGACGGCATGGCCAAAATTACAGATTCATTGCAGTTTATTCAAATATTTGTCAATAGTGTACATCAGCAACAGCAGGTACGGAGCTTGTTAAACCACATTTACATTTTCATTATTGTACAGTGAGTGACCAATGAGAGATCTTCTGTTCTATACTTGCATCAAAAGTTAAAGTTAGCCATGAAGGAATACATTAAACTCAAGAGCACTGTTAAGTCACAACTAATGGCACTGTAGACTCTGTATTGTAGCATATTCTAGTGTATTGTAGAGTATCATAATGTACAGTAAGAAGTCTTAAAACACCAGGTTAAAGTCCAACAGGTTTGTTTCAAACACGAGCTTTCGGAGCGCAGCCCCTTCCTCAGGTGAATATAGTGTAGCATATTCCAGTGTATTACAGAGTATCATAATGTATTGTAGTATATTCCAGTGTATTACAGAGTATCATAATGTATTATAGTATATTGTTATCATACCTCATTTCATTTGTCCCCTTTCAGGTATTTGACCCTCCCAAATCCTATGTTCCTACCACAATTCCAAACTTGACCCCCTCATAGATAAACCTATTGCTTACTACTGTCACAATCACATCGGATTTCATTTGTGACTTTATTGAGGAACATTTCTGTTCTGTGGCAGGGTTGGGAAAATGACTGGAGTTCCAAGAAAGATGGGAATGGATGTGGGAGGCACCAACATTGTTCAAGAACTTTAGAGAGAGGCAAACCACTTCCATTTGATATTCAATGGCATTGCTATCGCTGAATGCCCCACCATCAACGTCCTGAGGGTCACCATTGACCAGAAACTGAACTGGACCGGTAACATAAATACTATTGCTACAGGAGCAGGTCAGAGGCTGGGAAACCTGCGGAGAATAACTAACCTCCTGACTCCCCAAAGCCTGTCCACCATATACAAGACACAGCTCAGGAGTGTGATGGAATTCTCCCACTTCCCTGGATGAGCGCAGCTCCAACAACACTCCAGAATTCCAACCAGGACGAATCAGTCCACTTGAGTGGCACCCGATCCACCATCAGTCCCTCCGTCACCAGCACACATGGCAGCAGTGTGTACTACTGTATCTACAAGATTCACTGCAGCAATTTACCACACTTCCTTCGACAGCACTTTGCAAACCCATGACCTCTACTATCCAGGAGTACAAGAGCAGCAGGAGCTTGTAAACACCATCACCACGTTCCCCAGTAAGTCACTCACCATCCTGACTTGGAACTATATTACCATTCCTTCACTATTACTTATTCGTCTTTGGGGAAAATCCTGAAGCTCCCTCCCTAACAGCACAGTGGGTGTGCCTACACCACATGGACTGCAGCGGTTCAAGAAGACAGCTCACCACCACCTTCTCCAGGGAAATTAGGGATGAATAATAAATACCATCTTCCCAACGATGCCCACAGCCCCTGAACAAGTGAGTTTCCAATTACATATCCACATGGCCTGAATTCCACCTCTGTAACATTGCATCACTCTGTCCCTCCCTCACCTCGTCTACTACTGAAACCCACACTCACATCTTTGCTATCTATAAACATGACTGTTCCAATGCACGCCTGGCCGGCCTCCCATATTTTACCCGCCGTGAACATCGTCAAAACGGTCCGAAAAATAACTCAACCCGTGTCCTGGTTATCCGGTAGCCCTGTGCTCGCTGGCCACCATTGGCAACTGGTCCAGCAACACCATCATTTCTCATCGCCGTTTTCAAATCCCTCCAAACTCTCGCCCCTCCCTATCTCTATAATATCCTCCAGCTGTATGGCCCTCCGAGATCGCGGCACCTATCTGATTCAGGCCTCCTGACCATTCCTCATTTTAATCACCTCCATTGGCAGACGTACCATCAGCGGCTGAAACTTTCAACTTTCACAGCAATTCTCTCCCTAAAACTCTTCACCTCTCTTTCATCCTTTAAGGTGCTTGATTAAACCTACCTCGCAGACCAAGCTTCTGGTTACTTGTTCTAATATTGTTCTGAATGGCTAATTGCCAAATTTTATTTGATAATGCTGTGAAATGCCGAGGAATATTCTGTTGCATTACATTGCCGTATAAATACAAGCGGTCTTAAAGTTATCATTGAGTATTTGATTGTTGTATGTTCTGGAATGCTGGAGTTTATTGTAGAGTATAATAATTGTTAGTGAGGGCACAGTTGAATGAGTTGATAACTCTGTATGGAATAATTTCACTAATCCAATTTGATATAACATTTTAAAGAGCATGTCATAGATGGATTCATGAGAGCTTCTGAATTATTAGCGAATCATCATAATTAGTAGGAGGAGGGTTGATTGAACTGCCTGGTACAGTCACTTAGTGATAAAGCGCTCATTACATTTCCTTTGCAAGCTTCCAATGCAAAGTGTAACCAACGAAATTCTAAAATGTACGATTCTTACTTCTTCTGAATTAGTTCTTCCAGTGCACAGACTAAGAATCTTTGGAGAGTTCCATATGGTGCTGAGATAGAAGAATCAGAGAGCAGGAGGTTCGTTTGAAATTGTGTCCATATGAGGAGAATGAATCAGATTAAAGAGTCTGCTCAAGTATTGATTCGTGGAAGCATTTCCAGATGATCTAAGGGTTTGGTGTCTGATCCGTCCGAAAACAGAGAATCAGCTGTTGGCCTATTCCTCATGTTTAACTAGTTGAAGGAGTGGGTTCATTTCGAACTGGTGTATTGATTTGACACAGACAGTGAAGCTCAGGCAGTTTTTCAGCGCAGCTAAAGTGGAGAATGATTTTGTGAAGCTGCACGATTGTGTATAAATCAGGTACGAGATGGTCTAGATTATGCTCAAACGTTCATGGTCCACGCCGACGTGCTGGAGCCTCTGAAAGTGAGGAGAATGAGGGTCAGGAAGAACTCTTGTCATTTATCGGAATCATGCACCATTGGTATCTGGCACAGCCTGACTCAGCAATTGAAAGGAAATGCTACACATTAACTGAGTGCTGCAGAAGCTACAGCGACACTTCCAAACGTGCATTCTGACCACCATTCCTGAGGGCTACTTTTAACTATTAAACATCGTTTCAAATGTGGGGAACTATAAGGGATTCCATTCCATTAAATATATGCATTGGAACAAGGCTAAACAAGTAAATGGCAACCATCCAGGAAGAAGCTTGATGCCTTCATTTTTGGCAAATCGATTGTGCTAGGATGAGTTGATAGAGTAAAAAGTTTCTAAAAATGGCTTCTAGGAAACCTTGGCTATCATTTCCCCTCCCCGTGGGTCCTAGCACATGTAGGTTCTGCTGCTTTATTGAGATGGAAGCTATCAACGGTCCAAGCAGGTCTAAGTGACTGTCAACTTAGTCCAGGACTAAACTTTCCTAATGTATGTGTCCCTCAAGATTGGTCGGAAGAATGGCACGGGATTTCTTTTTTTAAATTAGGGATGTGATTTTTACACAAACTTCAGTCTTAATTCTCAATCTTCAGTGTTCAGCCTTACTTTAATTTTAGTTCTGTTGGTGCGTTGCTCATTTTACTGAGTGTGCTTTACACTCAATTGGCTCTGTTTTATTCCTTAGCTCTAGAGTTGCCAGGTATCCTTATGATACCGCCACAAGGTTCAAGTTCAGATCAATGACTCAATACACCAGTTAGTAAGGTTCAATCAAACACATTTATTATTACACAGTAAATCGATACTCATGCAACTAATACTAATGGACTAAACTATTCCTACCACTATAAGCCAATACTCATCTTCGATAAGGGAACACACTGGATCAGGGAACAATGGCCTCTTGTTCTGTCCTGAGACTGCAGGCTTCCCAGTTGGTACGGGCTAAGGGGTCAGGAGTGTCTATTCTCGTAGCAGGCGTTGTATGACACTTACTTGATGGTGCAGCAATTGGCCAGGCCTCTCCTTCTCACGTTCAAGTTCTTAGAGAGCGGCTGCAAAGGTGTTCTGCTGGGAGGGCCGGCTAAGAGAGAGAGCTGGACTTGGGATCTGTCCTTTATAGGTCACAGGGGCTTCGCGCCCATCTGGGCAGACCCTATACCTGTTTGCAATCGATTGGACCTCATACCAATCGATTGATTTGAATTCACCAATACTGGGGCTGTTTCCCGATCGCTGGGCGGTTCTTGGGGCTGTTTGTAACTTATTGTTTCAGACTCCCGTTGGCGCCGGGAAGTCTGACCTTCTATAGAATGTCCCAATTGTAGCTAATCGTTGTATCCATTGTTCCCGGGGATCGCTTCATTAATATGCAAACTTGTTAGTTTCAGTGCTGTCTGGTTTCTCTGCAGACAGAATACACAGAGACATTCTGCAGCCTGCTTGTCTTTCTGACATTGTCCAATTTTCCCTGCATGCATTTCAATTCTCCATTTTATGTCGGGCAGTGGCCAACTTCGGGGCTACAGGTGATAGTATTTCTAGTTTATGTACAAAGTGTTTCTGTAAAATTGAAAAGCACATTGCCAACAGAGGGAGATTACAAATGCCCTCCCATTCTGAGAGTGGTTTGCTTACAAGTACCAGGTACAGGCAGATGTTCCAACCTCTCAGACAACAACACAGAGGCCAGGCAGATGTAAGAGTGTAAATTAGCTGCACAAATTTCTCTGAGACGAGGGAAG
The DNA here is from genome assembly GCF_902713615.1 of Scyliorhinus canicula. Taxonomy (NCBI): domain Eukaryota; kingdom Metazoa; phylum Chordata; class Chondrichthyes; order Carcharhiniformes; family Scyliorhinidae; genus Scyliorhinus; species Scyliorhinus canicula. The sequence goes on along the minus strand of NC_052153.1, from coordinate 2,315,003 downwards.
GTGAGATTTATCTGGTTAAATGGGCTTGGTGAATCTTCCCAGGAACTAAGGTTACAGGAGGGATCGATAGTGCTTCAACCAATTGTGGTTCGTCTCTCTGACATTTCCGAAGACCAATTCCATTCTCCCAGGAAAGACCATGTAACCAGTTCACCCCCTATGAGCAAATGGTCCAAAAGTGTCAAGAAATATTGTGAACTGAAACACGCAGAGTTATTTATCTAGCCAATCTACGAATTATTTCTATATTCAATGTTTATGTGCTGTTAACTAAGATTCTATGAATAATAAATCATTTTAAGCCACACTTTTGTTGCCTGGCTTCTTCTTTGATCAATTATAAGGAGTTAATTCATTCACTCATGTTCAACAGGGGAAGAAGGTTAATACTAATCGAAGACAATCTGGAGGAATTTCTTCAGCCAGAGGGTGGTGAATCTGTGGAACTCTTTGCCGCAGAAGGCTGTGGAGGCCAAATCACTGAGTGTCTTTAAGACAGAGATAGATAGGTTCCTGATTAATAAGGGGATCAGGGGTTATGGGGAGAAGGCAGGAGAATGGGGATGAGAAAAATATCAGCCATGATTGAATGGCGGAGCAGACTCGATGGGCCGAATTTCCTAATTTTGCTCCTATGCAAATTTGCTCTTTGTTCCTGGGCTGTGGGTAGATGGTAAATTCAGACAGAATTCAGAATTCCCCCTCCGTGTACCCGAACAGGCGCCGGAATGTAGCGACTAGGGGATTTTCACAGTAACTTCATTGCAGTGTTAATGTAAACCTACTTGTGACAATAAAAATTATTTCTTTTATTTAGTTACCTGGTCAGCTTAAGGTAAAAGGTTAAGAATCTGTCTGCTGCATTTGATAAATATTCTTGTCAGGTCATTGACAATTTAAAAAAATATTTTATCGGTCTTAATTATTTAATACATTAAGCAGAGTGCATTTAGCATGTCAGGATATTTATCTGTTTTTCAACTTGTTTGTTTTGTCTCTTATTGTGCCAAGCACAGACCTTTAGTGCACAGTCATGTGGTGAATATCTCTGAGACCTATATCCTCTGCTTTAATGACCATGTGGCCGTACAGTATTGCTCGTGTAGGGAGTGGCTAGACCATCCAGTGTGACAAAGAATGATGGTGATGGGCCAGCTTCCTGGTCTGCTCCGAGATTCAACTTCCCGGCGAGCTGGGACTCACGTCCCAATGATGGGCTCAGGGATAAAAGGGAAATCAAATACTTATCGACTCAGCCCAGCACTCCTGTGAATCACCCCTCCGCAGAAAATATAAGGAGAGCAGATTCAAGACACTCATTTGTCTGTAAGCAGTGTGAACATGGCAACAGACAGCTCAAGAAAGGACCATCCTGATTGGAGAAAGAAGCTAACTCATGACAAGTTACTGAGGGGAGGAGTTGTTTGATCTCACCCATCATTAGTGAGAATTGAATCTCAAAGGTTGCGATTTTCTTTTTGCTAACTAAGGATGGATCATTTCCTGATGAAAGCTGTCACCTATGGGGACAGCACCTAGATCTTCCCCAATAACATGCCAGTCATTGTCATGGAGACAGTAATAATCATCCTTATGTTCATATAGCACTGTTCACACTGAAAAGATTTTACACAATGAATGACTTGTGGAGTGAAGGGATTGTTGTGCAGACAACACCTCACAAACAGCCATGAGTTGAACAGGTTTATAAGTAGTGTCAGTTGAGGGAAAAATAAAATCCGGTTCACTGACAGTCTTGTTAATAATATCCGGGTCACTGACAGTCTTGTTAATAATATCCGGGTCACTGACAGTCTGGTTAATAATATCCGGGTCACTGACAGTCTGGTTAATAATATCCGGGTCACTGACAGTCTGGTTAAATGGCTCAATTGATGAATCATTCGTTCAATAGTGCAGCATTAGCTGTGTTTCACTACAGTCTTAGCCCAGTTTGTACCCCTAAATCCTGACACTCAAATCCACTAAGCTCTTGTCAGTGTTGAGAGTGCAACCATCTCCGTATCTTCGTCCTGCCGCATAATCCTTCTAGATGTCAGTGTTACTCCAATTCTGGCCTCATGCACATCCTTGGCTTTCATCACTTGCGGCCATGACTTCAACATCTCAGTTCCTTTAAGTTTTGGAGTTGCCTTCTACACCTCTCCGTCAAACATACACAGACACTCCCTCTTTAAGATACTTCTTAAAACCTACGTCGTGCAGCAGACTTTAGGTTACCTATCCTAATATTGTCACATTTTGCTTCACTATGCTCCCAGAAAATGCCTAGAAATGGCTAAAAAGGCTTAAAGGGTCTTTTCCCCCTGAAAACGTTTTTGACACTGGGGTGAATTGTGTTGTATCTGCTAAATCTCAGATACTTTGACCGGTATATCAATCAAGGTGCCCTTAGTTGCAAGATGGACAAAGGACGAACACAAGTGAAAGTTCAATAAGTTTATTAATAATAATACTATTCACCCTTAAATTCCCCACATAAAACAAGAGGAGACCCCAGATTCAAGTATACTACCCACAGAGATGGCTTGGTAGGCTGTGGTTCTGATGCTGGAATTCCTCTGGCCCGTCTTCACAAAGGTGTTTCTCGCTAGCGATCTCTTACTCGCTTCCTTCCTCCCTTCTGGTCTGGTCAAGGTCACCTCGCACACCGGGTCTTTGCTGCTGGTGTGTCTGAGATGCGTATCTTTAACCCCCTCTCTCCCCGCCTTTCCAGAAACTTCTCTAGCTTCTGGCCAATGAGGCCTTCGGAGGGGGCCCCAATGCCCAGCGGGTTTCTTGATGTCTGCCTGACAGGACCCCCGCCCCAGGTGTCCATCTCCATGGTGTTTCTTACATGTGACCTGTGGCCATATAAGGTCACGGCAGGAACACCAGGTGACAGAAAGTCTGGCTCAATCTGGGCTGCAGACAATAGGCCGGTGCGTTTCAATGGGGTGGGATGTCCTCCTGCTGGGTCTCCGTCGAGGGCGATGATCTTTGCTGGGTGATTGATGGGACAGGGCCAGACATGATTCTGGCAGCTTGCCTGTTGGTTGTGTATTTGACTTTGGTAAAGTCTGAATTCCAACTGCCTGCCTGAGGTTCGACTGCAATACGATTTTAAAATGTCCAATTCTTTAATTTTGGATGATGTGGAGATGCCTGCGTTGGACTGGCTAATAATATCCGGGTCACTGACAGTCTGGTTAATAATATCCGGGTCACTGACAGTCTGGCTAATAATATCCGGGTCACTGACAGTCTGGTTAATAATATCCGGGTCACTGACAGTCTGGTTAATAATATCCGGGTCACTGACAGTCTGGCTAATAATATCCGGGTCACTGACAGTCTGGTTAATAATATCCGGGTCACTGACAGTCTGGTTAATAATATCCGGGTCACTGACAGTCTGGTTAATAATATCCGGGTCACTGACAGTCTGGTTAACAATATCCGGGTCACTGACAGTCTGGTTAATAATATCCGGGTCACTGACAGTCTGGTTAATAATATCCGGGTCACTGACAGTCTGGTTAACAATATCCGGGTCACTGACAGTCTGGTTAATAATATCCGGGTCACTGACAGTCTGGTTAATAATATCCGGGTCACTGACAGTCTGGCTAATAATATCCGTGTCACTGACAGTCTGGTTAATAATATCCGGGTTAATTTTGGATATCCAAATTAATCGGGCCTAAATCTAGGCCTTGCTAGGTTAATACAATTGAATATGCCAAAATTGAATGTAATAGATTTTTGTTAGGCAAGCTCTGTTCCCTCACCACTAGTAGGACAATAGCATTAGTGGCTAGCACTGTGGCTTCACAGCACCAGGGTCCCAGGTTTGACTCCCCACTGGGTCACTGTCTGTGCGGAGTCTGCACGTTCTCCCCGTGTGTGCGTGGGTTTCCTCCGGGTGCTCCGGTTTCCTCCCACAGTCCAAAGACGTGCAAGCTAGGTGGATTGGCCATGATAAATTGCCCTTAGTGACCAAAAAGGTTGGGAGCGGTTATTGGGTTACGGGGATAGGGTGGAAGTGAGGGCTTAAGTGGGTCGGTGCAGACTCAATGGGCCGAACGGCCTCCTTCTGCACTGTATGTATGCTCTATGTAACAGTCTTACATCAAGCTAATCTGTTCACATTAGATCCTGAGATGAGCGTTTGACCTCACATCCATGCCTTTACTAAGATCGCCTATTTCCACCTCTGTAACATTGCTAAACATTGTTCCAGCCTCAGCTCATCTGATGTTGAAACCCCTGTTCACGCCTCCATTATCTATGGACACAACTATTCCAACGTACAACTGGCTGGTTTCCCACATTCTACCCTCTGTAAACTTAAGGTCATCCAAAGATCTGCTGCCTGTGACTTAACTCACAAGAGGTTCCATTGCCCTCTCAGCCCTGTGTTCACTACCCACGTTAGCTCCCGGTCAAACCACATCTTGATTTTAAAATTGTCATTCCTGTTGACAAAACCCCTCATGACTTTGAACCTCCGTATCTCTGTAAACTCCTCCAACACATAACCCTCCATGGTATCTGTGCTCCTCTAACTCTGGCCTCTTCTGCATTCTTCCAATCCCCATGAAGACTGAAAACTTTGAAAAACAAACGATGTGGAGATGCCGGCGTTGGACTGGGGTTTCATCTGAGGAAGGAGCTGTGCTCCGAAAGCTAGTGATTCGAAACAAACCTGTTGGACTGAGAGCTGCCGTTGTAAGACTTCTTACTTGAAAAAGAAAGCCAAACTTCCAGTTAATAGCTGAAAGAATGAAAAAAAGATTTCACATTTTAAGACATTTACTGTAGAAAAGACTAAAAGCACTAATGGCTAAACATTATCTTTGTAGAAACTTATACTGTAAACCACAGAACAGAATGCCCCCACTTCCTTCTTATTTTTAGCATGACCGAGAAAACACACTTTACAGTTTTATATTACACTATCCTTCCAATTGACATTCAATTCTCCCGGAATCAGACTAAAATGATTCTTTGCTTCCAAGGGGTTCTTTCTGTTCTTGTTCTTTCTCAGCCTGGAAAATTTTAACTCGAGAACTGTCTTTCATGGTCTGAGTTTCTCTGAAGGCTTCTTCCTCTAGTTAAAGCTAGGCAAATCTTCCATCCTTGTTTTAGCTCCTGACAAATTTGGTCTTTTTAATCTGAGCATAAGCTTCCACCCACGTTCCTGTCCATAAACCATATATTATTTTGGCTTCTAGCTGTCCCTCTCTCCTGCATCCAAGCCGACTCAAAAAAACATCTGTGATATGCAATTCTATTATAAGAAATTCTGTAATCTGGTGTTTAGAATGGTTTCCTCTAAATCCTTCCCTATAGCAATGTGAATCACATAGACCTTGTGCTGGATTCTCCGCACCCCGATGTCAAAATCGCGGCCGGCGTCGGGGCGGAGAATCCATTTCCTTAGAGAGTATCCCGCGCCACACATCCCCTACCTGCGGCCATTGCTGGAGGCCCGCCCCGTCAGTCTCCGCCCCCCCACAGGCTGACGCCCCGACGGCGTGGATCTAACATGGTCCTGTCAGTCGGGAAATTAGTGTGGTGGCTGCGGACTCAGTCCGTGGCTGCCATGGTTGGGAGCGGGCCAAACGGAGGGCGGGGGGGGGGGGGGGGGGGGGGGGGGCCTTGTATGCGGCTGGGCAATGTTTGTGTGGGCGGTAAGGGTCGGCTGTGCGGCCGATCGGGGGGGTCTATTTTTAATGACCAGTTCCATGGTCTGAGCCTGCGCTGTAAATTCTATGACAATGACTATGGAGCACGGTGCGTCCGTTGTTGGCCGCCGCCGTGCGTATGCGCGGCCTCTGAGCCAGAAATGTGGGGACCCGTATCTGCAGCAAAAGCTGCTAGTTTTACACCAGTTCCCTGTTAGCATCCTGCAAGGCTGTCCACAGTTTTTACGACGGCATGGGGACATAGTCCCAATAACGGAGAATCCAGCCCCTGCTATCTCGGGTGAAATACTAATTAGTTACACTTGAGTGCCAAACTGTACAGTTTAAAGCACAACTGTTTACAAACCAAATTTCTCAACATTCTGGGACTCAGGAGATTCATAAAGTGGAAGTTTCCCTAAATATGTCAGAGTGTTAGGTTCAGACCGAACCTGACCACGTTATCCAAGGGTATGCCATTAAATCGTGGTCATAGTCTATCCATTGTCAGCACAAAGGCTTCTGCCATTGTCTCTAATTGTAACTACCTTGCACCATCTACTGTAAAACAATCCAAGCCTTCCGTTGATCTGCGACAATCAAACCACTCAAGTTTACTATCGGGCAGACTTCAAAACAATAATAATAATAATAATCTTTAGTACTGTCAAAAGGAAGCTTACATTAACACTGCAATGACGTTGCTGTGAAAAGCACTGAGTCGCCACATTCCGGCGCCTATTCAGCCACCCGGAGGGAGAATTCAGAAGCATAGAATCATAGAATTTAAAGTGCAGAAGGAGGCCATTCGGCCCATCGAGTCTGCACCGGCTCCTGGAAATAGCACCCCACCCAAGCCCACACCCGTAACCCAGTAACCCCACCTAACCTAAGGGTAATTTGGCATGTCCAATTCACCGAACAAGCATGTCTTTCGGGGCTTGTGGGAGGAAACCGGAGCACCCGGAGGAAACCCACGCAGACACGGGGAGAACGTGCAGACTCCGCACAGACAGTGACCCAAACCGGGGATCAAACCCGGGATCCTGCCGCTGTGAAGCAGCCGTGCTAACCGCTGTGCTGCCGTGCCACATCACATGATTCATTTCATTTTACCGTAAAGTTAACGACACTGGGGCAGCATGGTGGCGCAGTGGTTAGCATTGCTGCCTACGGCGCTGAGGAACGGGGCTCGAATCCCAGCCCTGGGTCACTGTCCATGTGGAGTTTGCACATTCTCCCCGTGTTTGCGTGGGTTTCACCCCCACAACCCAAAGATGTGCAGGGATTGGCCATGCTAAATTGCCCCTTAATTGGAAAAATAATTGGGTACTCTAAATATATAAAAAAAGTTAATGACGCTGTCCCAAATCTAATATTGTGGACCTCAAGACCGTGAGAGTGCTCTCAATTATAATTGTTCATTGTAAATGAACGCGGCCTCAGTTTTCTGAGACCCAAATTCCCAGAATGCACCTCTATACCTGGCTTTCCTTCATTAAGACACTTAACTGGCCATTTTGGCTGGGTATTACACTTTGCTTTATAAAGCTCCTGTGAAGCCCCTGGGGGCCCTTCATTTCATTAAAGTCACTGTATGATTATAAGTTGTTGTTGTAATAAGTTTAAATCTGACATTTTTTATTGCATTAAGGAATGTAAAACCCAAGGCAGGTGGATGTAGTTAGGATACAGAACAGCCATAATTTTACTGAACGTAACTGACTCCAGGGACTAACAGACCTCCTCCTCCACCTACGTTCCAGTCAGGTCCGCAACTCAAGACTGGGCATCCAGGAGGCGCTGTGGGCCATTAGCAGCAGAATTGTACTCAATCACAATCTGCAACCTCATGGCCCGGCATTTCCCCCACTCTACCATTACCACCAAGCCAGGGGATCAATCCTGGTTCAATGAAGAGAGCAGGAGAGCATGCCGGGAGCAACATCAGGCAGACCGAAAAATGAGGTGTAAACCTGGTGAAGCTACAACACAGGACTACATGTGTACCAAACAGCATAAGCAGCAAGTAATAGACAGAGCTGAGCGATTCCATCTCAGCAAACACGTCAGATCTTAAGGGCAGCACGGTAGCACACGTGGCTAGCACTGTGGCTTCACAGTTCCAGGGTTCCAGGTTCGATTCCCCGCTGGATCACTGTCTGTGCGGAGTCTGCACGTTCTCCCCGTGTCTGCGTGGGTTTCCTCCGGGTGCTCCGGTTTCCTCCCACAGTCCAAAGACATGCAGGTTAGGTGGATTGGCCATGCTAAATTGCCCTGACTGTCCAAAAAGAGGTTCAGAGGGGTTATTGGGTTAAGGGAATAGGGTGGAAGTGAGGGCTTAAAAGGGTCGGTGCAGACTCGATGGGCCGAATGGCCTCCTTCTGCACTGTATGTTCTAAGATCTAAGTTCTGAAGTCCTGCCACATCCAGCCATGAAAGGTGGTGGACAATTAAACAACTCGCTGTAGGAGGAGGCTCCACAAATATTCCAATCCTCTTTTGTTTTTTAATTTGTTTTTATTCAAAACTTTTACAAAATTTTACAAACCATTACAGAAAGAAAACAACAAAAAACATAATAATAATAAAGAAAAGCGAATTAACAACTTAACAAAGCAAGGTGGGGTATCTGCCCTTTACAAGTAAAATCTATCCACCACCCATGCCCCCCCCCCCCCTCCCCCCCCCCCGGGGTGCTGCTGCTGCTGACCTCCACTTAACGTTCCGTGAGAAAGTCAAGGAACGGTTGCCACCACCTGGAGAACCCCTGCAAAGACCCTCGCAAGGCAAACTTTATCTTCTCCAACCTGAGAAACTCCGCCATGTCATTGACCCAGGCCTCCACACTTGGGGGTTTCACGTCCCTCCACATTAACAAGAGCCGTCTCCGGGCTACCAAGGAGGCAAAGGCCAAGATTCGGCCTCTTTCGACTCCTGCATTCCCGGATCTTCTGACACCCCAAATATCGCTATCCCCAACTCGGTTTTACCCAAGTATCCAAGACCTTGGACATGACCTTTGCAAAGCCTCTCCAAAATTCTGTTAGTGCCGGGCATGCCCAGAACATATGGACGTGGTTTGCTGGGCTCCCTGAACACCTCACACACCTGTCCTCCACCCCAAAGAACTTACTCATTCTCGCCACTGTTATAGCCGCCCGTTGCACCACCTTAAACTGAACCAGGCTAAGCCTGGCACAGGATGAGGAGGAATTGACCCTGCCCAGGGCGACAGCCCACAGGCCCTCAGCCAGCTCCTCACCCAACTCCTCCTCCCACTTGCCCTTCAGCTGTTCCACCGAGGCCTCCTGCAGCTCCTGGTATATGTCCGATAGCTTTCCGTCCCCTCCCCACAAGCCCGGGGCCACCCTGTCCTGTATCCTCTGGGCAGGTAGCAGCGGAAATTCCCCCACCTGCTTCCTCACGAAAGCCCGGACCTGCAGGTACCTAAAGGTATTCCCTGGGGGCAACCCAAATTTCTCTTCCAGCGCCCTCAGGCTAGCAAACGTCCCACCAATAAACAAGTCCCCCATCCCTTTGATACCCGCTCTGTGCCAGCATAGGAACCCACCGTCTAATCTACTTGGAACGAACCTGTGATTGTTCCGTATCGGGGTCCAGACTGAGGCTCCTACCTCCCCCCTGTGCCGTCTCCACTGACCCAGATCCTCAATGTTGCCATCACCACCGGGCGCGTGGTGTACTGTGTCGGCGGGAGCGGCAGCGGTGCCACTATCAATGCCCCCCCAAGCTAGTATCCCTGCAAGACGCCGCCTCCAACTGTTTCCACGCCGCCCCCCTCCCTCTACTACCCGTTTTTGAATCATGGATATATTCGCTGCCCAGTAATAGCTGCAGAAGTTCGGCAGTGCCAGCCCCCCCCCCCCCCCCCCCCCCCCCCCTGCGCTCTAAGAACAGTCTCTTAACACGCGGGGTCTTGTTTGCCCACACAAATCCCGTGATAATCCTGTTTACCCGCTTGAAGAAGGACTTGGGGATGAGGATGGGAAGGCACTGAAAGACGAACAAGAACCTGGGGAGGACCGTCATCTTCACGGACTGCACCATGCCCGCCAGGGAAAGCGGCAGCATGTCCCACCTCTTAAAGTCCTCCTCCATCTGATCCACCAGCTGCGCTAGATTGAGCTTGTGCAGGGCATCCCAACTCTTAGCCACCTGTATGCCCAAGTAGCGAAAGCTCCTCTCCACCATCTTAAGCGGGAGCTCTCCCAGTCTCTTTTCCTGGCCCCTCGCATGGATCACAAAAAGCTTGCTTTTCCCGACATTCAGCTTATACCCCGAAAAGTCCCCGAAATCTTTAAGGATCTGCATGACCGCCCCCATCCCCTCCACCGGATCCGAAATGTACAGGAGCAGGTCATCCGCATACAGGAAACCCGATGCTCCTCCCCCCCCCCCCCCCCCACCGAACCAGCCCCCTCCAGTTTCTAGACTCCCTCAACGCCATGGCCAGCGGCTCAATTGCCAGGGCAAACAGCAGGGGGGACAGGGGGCACCCCTGCCTCATTCCTCGATGTCGCCTAAAGTACTCCGACCGCAGTCGGTTTGTCGACACACTCGTTAACAGGGGCCTGATACAGCAATTTAACCCACCCTATAAATTCCTCGCTAAATCCAAATCTGCCGCACACTTCCCACAGGTACTCCCACCACCCGATCGAAGGCTTTCTCTGTGTCCATTGCCGCCACCACTTCTGCAACCCCTCCTTCCGAGGGCATCATGAGCCCATTCAGGAGCCTCCACACATTCGTGTTCAGCTGCCTGCCCTTCACAAACCCCGTCTGATCCTCATTAGTCGCTGCCGGGACACAGTCCTCAATTCTGGTGGCCAGGATCTTGGCCAACAGTTTGGCATCTACATTAAGGAGTGATATCAGCCTGTAGGAGCCACATTGCAACGGGTCCTTATCTCGCTTAAGGATGAGCGAGATCAGAGCCTGTGACATTGTCGGGGGAAGGGTTCCCCTTTCCTTAGCCTCGTTGAAGGTTCTCAACAATAACGGGCCCAACAGCTCTGAGAATTTCCTGTAAAATTCTACGGGATATACATCCGGTCCCGGGACCTTGCCCGACTGCATACCCTCCAAACCTTTAACCAATTCCTCCATCTCAATCGGTGCCCCCAATCCCTCCACCCGTCCCTCCTCCACCTTAGCGAACCTCAGTTGGTCCAGGAATTGCTTCATCCCCTCCCCCCCCCCTCCGGGGGTTCTGACTCAAACAGTTTACCATAAAAGCCCTTGAAGAACTCAGCACCGTGTTACCCCCCTGTCCCCAATTTCCCTGGCTGCCTCTCTCTCCCGCAGTTGGTGCCCCAGCATCCTGCTTGCCTTTTCCCCATACTCGTACACCGCTCCTTATACCTTCCTCCACTGAGCCTCTGCCTTCCCTGTGGTAAGCAAGTCAAACTCCGCCTGCAGACTCCGCCGCTCTTTTAACAACCCCTCCTCGGGGGATTCCGCATACCTCCTGTCCACCCTAAGTATCTCCCCCACCAACCTCTCCCTTTCCATCCTATCCCTCTTCTCCCTGTGGGCCCTGACTGAAATTCGCTCCCCCCTGATAACTGCCTTCAGCGCCTCCCAGACCACACTCACTGAAACTCCCCGGTATCATTGGTCGCCACATGGCTTTGGATACTCCTCCTTATCGGTGAAGCAATGGAATCTTACCACCACAGCTCTCGGCGGCTCATTCGCCCTCGGCCTCCTTGCCAGGACTCTGTGCACCCAATCCAGCTCCAGGGGCCGCGGGAAAGCCCTCGCGCCCATCAGCGTTCCCAGCATCGTGGTCACATACGCCCCAGTATCCGACCCCTCCACGCCTTCAGGGAGACCCAGAATCCGCAGGTTCTGCCTCCTTGACCTGTTTTCAAGGTCTTCCAGCCTCTCCTGCCACCTTTTGTGCAGAACCTCATGCGCCTCCAATTTAACCGGCAGGCAAAAATCTCATCCTCGTTATCAGAGGTCTTCCGCTGCACCTCCTTTTTTTTAAAATATAATTTTTATTGGAATTTTATATAAAACATAACGACAAACAATGAAATGCAACAAAATAACCCATAATAACCGTACCACCCCCAGACCGTATCGACGCATGTATCACATCCCCCCACCCCCCCAACCCCAATGAACAACAAAAGAACTTCAAAATAAATTTAAATAAAATAAACAAACATAGTCATCGTCCGCCCCCCCCCCACCTTTTCCTTCCCCCTTCCCCCCCTCCCCCCCCCCCCTTCCCCCCCTCCCCCCCCCCGGGTTGCTGCTGCTGCTGTCCCCGTACCCTATCGTTGAGCCAGAAAGTCGAGAAAAGGCTGCCACCGCCTAAAGAACCCTTGTACCGACCCTCTCAGGGCGAATTTGACCTTCTCTAGCTTAATGAAACCCGCCATATCATTGATCCAGGTCTCCACGCTTGGGGGCCTCGCATCCTTCCATTGTAGCAAGATCCTTCGCCGGGCTACTAGGGACGCAAAGGCCAGCACACCGGCCTCTTTCGCCTCCTGCACTCCCGGCTCCACCCCAACCCCAAAAATCGCGAGTCCCCAGCCTGGCTTGACCCTGGATCCTACCACCCTCGACACTGTCCTCGCCACCCCCTTCCAGAACTCCTCCAGCGCCGGGCATGCCCAGAACATATGGGCATGGTTCGTTGGACTCCCCGAGCACCTGACGCACCTGTCTTCACCCCCAAAGAACCTACTCATCCTTGTCCCAGTCATGTGGGCCCGGTGCAGCACCTTGAATTGGATGAGGCTAAGCCGCGCACACGAGGAAGAAGAATTAACCCTCTCCAGGGCATCTCCGCTGCACCTCCTTGATCGCCGTCCCCTGCATCTTCTGGGTCTCCACCACCCTTTCAATCCATGGCTTCATAGGGGCCAACATCTCTGCCTTTAACTCGGCGAAGCAGCTTCTGAGAAACTCCTGCTGCTCCCGTGACCACTGGGCCCACGCTGCCTGATCCCCGCCACCCGCCATTTTGTTTTTTCGCGCCCGTTCTCCTCTCTTCTCCAAAGCCGCTTTTTTGATCACCCCACTCCTGGTCCACTCCATACAGCGCTGGGGGACCCTCACTGTTTCCTTCCCACACCGGGAATCATCGTCAAAGTACGGCTGGAGTTCCGTACAAGGGCCCAAAAGTCCGTTATCGGCGGGAGCTGCCGACCGTGCGACCTACCTAGGCATAGCCGCAACTGGAAGTCATATCTCCATCCTCAATGACGGAGGAGCCCAGCCCATCTGTGCAAAAGACAAGGCTGAGGCATTCGCAACAATCTTCAACCTGAAGTGCCGAGTGGATGATCCATCTCCATCTCCTCCAGAGGTCCCCAGCATCACAGACATCAGTCTTCAGCCCATTTGATTCACTCCAGGTGAAATCAAGAAACGGCTGAAGGCACTGGAAAGGCTATGGGTCCTGACAATATTCTGGTAATAGTGCTGAAGACTGTGCTTCAGAACTTGCCGTGCCCCGAGTCAAGCCGTTCCAGTACAGCTACAACACTGATATCTACTTGGCAATGAGGAAAATTGCCCAGGTGTGTCCTGTACACAAGAAACAGGACAAATCCAACCCAGTCAATTATCAGTCTACTCTCCATCATTAGTAAAGTGATGGAAGGGGTTATCAGCAGTGCTATCAAGCGGCACTTACTCAGCAATAAGCTGCTCACAGACACTCAGTTTGGGTTCCGCCCAGGGTCACTCAGCTCCTGACCTCATTATCTGGACAATATCCACTATGGCTGGCAAGTGGCAAGTTACATTTGCACCACAGAAGTACCAGGGAATGACCAACTCCTACAAGAGAAGATCTAACCACTGCCCCTTGACATTCAATGGCATTACCATCGCTGAATCCCCACAATCAACATACTGGGGCTACTATTGATCAGAAACTGAATTGGACTAGCCACATTAATACTGCGGCTACCAGCGGGTCGAGTACAGGCGGTTAAAATGAATGTACTGCCGTGATTCCTGTTTATTTTTTAATGTCTGCCGATTTTCCAAAGGCATATTTTAGAGAGATTGAAGGGATGATTACCTCATTCATATGGGGAGGGAAGGTGGCCAGAATTAAAAAGGTGCTACTACAGAGAGGAAGACAGGCAGGGGGTTTGGGTCTTCCGAACCTGATGTATTATTACTGGGCAGCGAATGTGGAGAAGGTACGGAGCTGGGTCAGAGGGGTTAACTCCCAATGGGTCAGAATGGAGGAGGATTTGGGTAGGGGGTCGGGATTGAAGGCGCTAGCGACAGCGCCACTCCCGACGGCCCCTGGGAGATACTCAGGGAGTCCGGTAGTAATAGCTTCCTTGAGAATTTGGAGGCAGTTTCGACAGCACTTCGGGTTGGGGCCAGCGTCAAGGGAAATGCCGATTCGGGGGAACCATAGATTTGAGCCAGGGAAATGGGATGGAAATTTTCGGAGAGGGGAGGAGAAAGGAATTTGGACACTAAAAGATTTGTTTCTTGGGGTTCGTTTTGAAGATAGAAGGACCTGGGAACAAACTATGGGCAGGGGGAAATATTTAGATACATGCAGGTTCAAGACTTTGCCAGAAAGGAGTTACAGAGCTTCCCAGTAGAGCCGGTATCCACATTACTGGAGGAGGTGCTGGCGACAGCGGAACTGGAGAAGGGGGTAGTAGTATCGGCGGTTTACGGGGCAGGAACCGCGTTCATATGTTCTGGTCCTGTCCAAAGCTGGAGGATTACTGGAAGGAGGTGTTTAGGATAATCTCTAAAGTGGTGCATGTGAAACTGGACCCGGGCCCTCGGGAGGCCATACTCGAGGTATCGGACCAGCCAGGGTTAGAAACGGGCACGGAGGCAGATGTTGTAGCCTTTGCCTTGTTGATCGCCTGAAGGCGGATCCTGCTGGGATGGAGATCAACCTCTCCACCCTGTGCCCTGGTGTGGCGGGGAAACCTGCTGGAATTCTTGATGCTTGAAAAGGTCAAATTTGAACTGAGGGGAAGGATGGAGGGGTTCTACAATTCATGGGCATTATTCATTATGCACTTTCGAGAATTGGATCACATTGAACACTAGTGGGGGAGGTGGGGCGGCTGGGAGGGTTGTGGGGAAGGGGACTGTGTGCGTTAATGGTGACTATGGCTGATTCCTGATTCCTTTTTGTTATTTGTTTATGTTAACATGCGGGCTAATGTCTGGGGTTTGGTGGGAGGATGGGATCGTTGTTATTGATATGGGGATTGACATTACATTTGTTACTGATTATTGTTTGTTGTTGGGTGTAAATTTGGGAGAAAATGTGAAGGAGGAGGATAAAAAATATTTTTTTTAAAAGTACTGTGGCTACCAGAGCAGGTCAAAGACTAGGAATCCTGCAGAGAGTAACTCAACTCCTGCCCCCCAAAGCCTGTCTATCATCTACAAGGTACAAGTCAGGGGTGTAATGGAATGCTCTCCACTTGCCTGGATGAGTGCAGCTCCAACAGCACTCAAGAAGCTCGACACCATCCAGGATTTGATTGATTGTTCCTCCTTCCACAAACGCTCAATCCTACACCACCGACGCACAGTGGCAGCCGTGTGTACCATCTCCAAGATGCATGCAGAAACTCACCAAGGTTCCTTAGGCAGCACCTTCCAAACCCATGACCATCTAGAAGAACAAGAGCAGCAGATACCTAGGAACTCCACCACCTGTAAGTTCCCCTCGAAGTCACTCACCACCCTGACTTGGAAATATATCGGCTGTCCCTTCATTGTTGCTGGGGCAACATCCTGGAACTCCCTCCCTAACAGCACAGTGGGTGTACCTACACCTCAGGGACTGCAGCGGTTCAAGAAGGCAGCTCACCACCACCTTCTCAAGGGCAACGAGGGATGGGCAATAAATGCTGACCTAACCAGCGATGCCCAGAACCCGTAAATGATTTTTTAAAAATTGGTATGAATTGATATTAAAACTGATATTATTCACAGGGTTAATTAAGAGTAAAAACTATTTCGCAATTGACCATTGATAAGAATGATGTAAGTAGTAACTGTATTGCATGCTAGTGATCCAAAATTTAAAACAAGGATCATAAGGACAATCTTGGTTTTAATGTTTTCAGCTGTGAGGGCCAGGCAGCGTGCTGATCTTGCAGCTTTCAATCCTCTCTATCATTGTCCATTGATGGGTTTCTGTGGTTCGGAAAGAGCTGCAAACCTCTACACTTCTGGGGGAAGTCTGATAGTTAGTCAATAGCATTAGCCAGCAATCTGGCTCGCACTGGTGTAGAACAGGATCAATACTGGAAAGTAAAAAGTCTAATAAGTTGACATGACCATCCTCAGCTGGTCTCACATTACCAGAAATGAGTTTTTGTAGGGAATCAGCGTCAATGCCAGTTATTCACCCCACACTGTGATTTCTTGACTAAGATTTATTGCCCTCTCGCTTTGCGGGCAGTTCAGAATAAGATAGTGAACAGGGGGGGGGGGGGGATCACTTGGGTTAAATGAACACAAAACTTAAGCACTAGACTGAAGCTATAATTGTGGCTTTGACTCGGTGTAAAGCATTGGAGCTTTTTATCTGCTTTTCTTTAAAGAAACAATTCTACCTTAAGGGTGCCAGTGTCGATTGAGCACATTACTCAAAAGACAAATTTGAATTTATAGATTGTACATTGTGGACTTATCACAGCGCTTAAAACTCCAGAATTACTTCATTTAAATGCTGCTTCAGGGCACGCCTTTGTTAACTCAACACAGCTATTGTAAGAGGAAAGATCAGCTCTGAGCACGGCGCATGACAAAATCATCAAATTGCTCTTTCTAAATTGACTCCTGATTCTGCTGTAAAAAGAGAAGCACAGAGGGAATCTTCCCCCATAACAATTATCAAACCAACAGGTTCCAAAGAGTATTCTGCATAGCAACCTGTAAATCAAATATTTCAGGAGAGGGCAGATTAAAAATCTCTGACAGGTCTGTCAGACTTTGAGGGTTGCCATTTTAGCAAAGGTCAGTTTCAAAAGTCACCGCTTTACTTTGAGATAGTAATGTTGTGTTTCTGAGCATCTGCTGAAACTGATCAACTAAATTGAAGCTGATACTGAACTGGAAACATTTTGTGTTGCGAAAGAATGTAAATCACCAGGTAATTAAACATGACCGGGGTACTGAGAGAGTCAATAGAAACTTCAACCAGAATGTTTTCCTAAGTGGGATTTATGAGGTAACAAAATAAAGGTGAAAGGGACGGTTACAATTCTTCAATGTGAGGTTTGAACACCTTCTTCATCATCGAGGACCAGGGCTCGTACATTTGCTTCACTTTAGGGACTGAGTTGATGGGAATATTGCTAGGTTGTCACAAGCGTGTCAAAAATGGTTCTTAGCTTGGGAATTGTCAAAAGTGCTTCCAGAGACATTTCATTCAAAGGTCACCTCAGATGTGCAATGTTTCTCCAGCAAATCAATTTTGAGGTGAAGAACATGATAACTCTTGTGTAGATCTGCACTGTACAACGGCCCCCGAGCTCCCCCCTCTCACTGAAGCCTTATCAGTATTCTTTAAGACTGTAAGCAAATTGAGCCAGTCGCCTGTGACTAATCAATAGACAGGTTCAGTGCACACATTCTCATGTAGGGTGAATGTGATTGGCTACAAAGGCAAGTGAACAGTTCCTTTCATGCAAGATCAATCAAGAATTTCTCAAAATACACAAACGTTTACATAATGTTCTCAGTTTAATGAACTGACTAGTATGTGTGAAAAGGTACAATGCCAATATTGTACCTATCCTGGCAGAAGCTGTGCTAAAGGAAGGACTTGGAAAGAGTAATAATGCAAGATAATTGGCATTTCTAACTGATGGGAAGACAATAGAATCATAGAATTTACAGTGTAGAAGGAGACCATTCGGCCCATCAAGTCTGCACCTCAACCCTATCCCTGTAACCCAAGCCAACCTTTTTGGACACTAAGGGCAATTTAGCATGGCCAATCCACCTAACCTGCACAGCTTTGGACTGTGGGAGGAAACCGGAGCACCCGGAGGAAACCTACGCAGACACGGGGAGAACGTGCAGACTCCACACAGTGACCCAAGCCGGGAATCGAACCCAGGTCCCTGGCACTGTGAAGCAGCAATGCTAATCACTGTGCTACCATGCCGCC
This sequence comes from Scyliorhinus canicula, assembly GCF_902713615.1. Lineage (NCBI taxonomy): Eukaryota > Metazoa > Chordata > Chondrichthyes > Carcharhiniformes > Scyliorhinidae > Scyliorhinus > Scyliorhinus canicula. The sequence goes on along the minus strand of NC_052153.1, from coordinate 2,297,138 downwards.
CTAATGATAGTAAGAAGTCTTACAACACCAGGTTAAAGTCCAACAGGTTTGTTTCAAACACGAGCTTTCGGAGCACTGCTCCTTCCCCAGGTGCATGGAGAGGTATGATCCAGAAACATTTATATAGACAAAGTCAGAGATGCTGGACAATGCTTGGAATGCGAGCATTTGCAGGTAATCAAATCATTATAGATCCAGGGAGAGGGATAATCACAGATCCCTGGATCTGTAATGATTTGATTACCTGCAAATGCTCGCATTCCAAGCATTGTCCGGCATCTCTGACTTTGTCTATATTAATGTTTCTGGACCATACCTCTCCATGCACCCGAGGAAGGAGCTGCGCTCCGAAAGCTCGTGTTTGAAACAAACCTGTTGGACTTTAACCTGGTGCTGTAAGACTTCTTACTGTGCTCACCCCAGTCCAACGCCGGCATCTCCACATCATGGCCCTAATGATAAGCAGACAATGTTTGCCAACTGTTACTTTTTACATAAACGTTTTAACATATGTTCTGCTATCAAAATCCAGTTGTTTACTACAAGTATAATTTATCCTCTTCTAAAACCCAATGGTAATAAAGCGTTCCCTATGTCACTGCTTATATCTGCCCATTGATTTGTTTTTACATGTTATTGTAAAGAATTGAGCACATAGATGATACTTTACATGGCAGGGTGTGTAGTAGGGTTCTTCATTGCCACTATCAGGTACCGAGCCACTATGAGGCAAATCGGCTTCCACATTTGTCTCAATAGTGTCATTGGTATTGTAGTCATTGTGGTGACTGTTTCTTTAAGACAGTGCAGCAGAAGAGGGTCACCTGACTTGAGGGACCAATGGGAACCAAGTGCAAGCGATCATCCCAGAGTGCGGTGTCCTCTCCTGGGCAGAACGCATCTAGCAGCCATGTAGTAAGTATGTAAGGGCTCTCAGGCAGGTTAGTGTAGGAAACCTCCTGTACCAAGTTAACCGATATTAATAAACACCTCTAGTGCCCAATGAAGTCTGTCATGTGAGAGTACCTTTAAAAAATGGGTGTTTATTACTGCAGTGATGTCAGAGTTTGGGTGGAGCTGGGCTGTCTGTCAGCTTTTTACTTTAGTTTTAGGCTGTTTGCTGCAGGGTGTGTTTTAGTTTCGTTTTCAGAGCTGGATAGCTGCAGTCACAGCCAGAAGGTGTATGAATCTCTCTCTGTAATCTAAAGACTGTAAATCGATCCTGGTGATTTAAAACTAATAACAGTAGTGACTTTAACCTGATGTGCTTCTGGTAAAAAGGTGTTTTAAGTCTTATGGATGTTAAAAGGAAAGCTTAAAGGATTACTTAGTGTTGGGGGGTTGTATTTGAATTGATGGTTGCTAAGATGTTCACTGTATGTTTTAAAAAGGTTAATTTGAGTTCATAGAATAAACATTGTTTTGCTTTTAAAAAATACTTTTCCATTTCTGCTGTATCACACCTGTAGAGTGGGCCGTGTGTTCCCCATGACCGCAATCTATTAAAAGTTGTGGGTCAGGTGAACTTCACGATACACTTTTGGGTTCTCTAAACCCTTGGGTTCTCTAAACCCTGGCCCAAAGCAAGTCTGAAATCTCTTGACAATGCCAGGAGTGTGCCACAATACACAACATATTGGCGATGAGGATGGCATCAATTGGATGGCGCAGCCTACCTGTGAGTATCCAAATTAATTGAAGTTTGGAAAAGAGGGATAGCCACCCGATGTGGGGTGAATGGACTCAGAGATTGCTGGTGAGGTAGTGTCACACCCTGAGCGGTAGACAAAGTAATGAACCTGGTGTGGCCGGCGATTCAAGAGGTTTAGAAAGATATAGAAAATGAAAATGGAGAGAGATTAGCCTTTAGGAGCAAGAGAAGGAAAACGAGAGCTAAAAAGAACCTTAACAAAAAAGGACAGGAGTGTTTGGAGTAAAAGAAGATGTACCCAGCTGGAAGGGAGCAGAGGTTCAGATTTACAAAGAGGAAATAGAAGGCAGAAGTTTTCCACAGTTAAATAGGTTCAGAGACTAAACAGAGAATTGGGGGAAGAAAATCCTCAGGGAGCAACAGCAGGTTTCCAATCTGGACAGAAGATGCAGGGGTTCCGGGGAGAGAGACACCTGCACTGAAATCAGAGCAGAGTTATCATTTAGCACAGCCATTATTGGGGATTATCCAGAGATCCAATTGAATGATCAAACTACCAGTCATGTGGAAAACACAAATGAACTGGAGAAATTGGCATTCTGCAGAGAGGCAGAAATTGTCTGGTTTGAGGACTTAGTGATGGACAAACTCAAAGACAGAACACAACTGTTGGGACAAGTTAGCAATTCAGGAGAATCGTCTAATAAATATAACAAGAAGAAGGAAGAAATGTTGAATGTAGAACAAGAGTTCGACGCAACCACAAAAGGAATGTGTCAGTTCTCTGAAAACATGTAAAGCACAAGAATAGAGAGATTGTTATCAAATGTTGTTCGAAGGGAATAATGGATTCACCTTGGAAGAAACTCAGGAATGAATAAACTGAATGGATACAGTCGGCAGTTAGGAAGGCAAATGCAATGTTAGCATTCACGTCGAGAGGGCTAGAATACAAGAGCAGGGATGTACTTCTGAGGCTGTATAAGCCTCTGGTCAGACCCCATTTGGAGTATTGTGAGCAGTTTTGGGCCCCGTATCTAAGGGAGGATGTGCTGGCCTTGGAAAGGGTCCAGAGGAGGTTCACAAGAATGATCCCTGGAATGAAGAACTTCTCGTATGAGGAACGGTTGAGGACTCTGGTCTGTACTCATTGGAGTTTAGAAGGATGAGGGGGGATCTTATTGAAACTTACAGGATACTGCGAGGCCTGGATAGAGTGGACGTGGCGAGAATATTTCCACTTGTAGGAAAAACTAGAACCAGAGGACACCATCTCAGGCTAAAGGGATCCTCTTCAGCCAGAGGTTGGTGAATCTGTGGAACTCTTTGCCGCAGAAGGCTGTGGAGGCCAAATCACTGAGTATCATTAAGACAGAGATAGATAGGTTCTTGATCAATAAGGGGATCAGGGGATATGGGGAGAAGGCAGGAGGATGGGGATGAGAAAAATATCAGCCATGATTGAAGGCGGAGCAGACTCGATGGGCCGAGTGGCCTAATTCTGTCCCTATGTCTTATGGTCTTATGATTGCAAAAGCAGAGCGATGGACGAAAGAATGATTGTGATGCTCTTCGACTAGAGAAAGTTATTCTGACGGAAACAAGAACTCCAGTGGTTTGAGGAAGAACTCCGATGTGCTCAGTAACAGAGAGTTTAACTGGCAAAAAATGTCAGTCGGCTGGAAATGTCTTGTCAAGAGCTGGAAATCAAGGTTGTAACGCTGACGGGGCAGCGTTTCCACCAGACAAATGGACGAAGAGTAAAACCTGCGCATTCTGAGAATGAGAATCAGAAACCAAGAAGAACAAAGTTTCATCATCGCAAACAAACAAATCAGCTCTCGCCTGAGTGAGAGATCCGCAAGGCAAGAGCTGGCACATAAAGCTGAGTTGGAACAAATTCGGAAACAGCTTGAAGATGGTGATCGCTGCAGAGAACCTTTTTAACAAAGATGGGCCAGTTAAAGCTGTCTGTTCATCGAAGGGTTTTTCAGTTCTTTGAGATGGAGCTGGAACTGGCTCAGACTAAACTGCAACTCGTGGAGGCTGAGTGCAAAGTACAGGCGGAGGAGAAAGTGGACGTGTTAAATAAAGACCTGCTCAGTGTTACGTTCTAGTCAGACGGAATCAGTGCACTAGAGAACGTCTAATTCGTCACTAATTGAATGTTTATTGATTGACAATAATGTGGGTCAGATAACAATATGAAAGCTACTAAAATCTACTAACTATAAATTACTGTTATACAATTACGTAAGAGCTACTACAAATGCGACTATCCACTCCGGCAACTATCTCCCAACTCCCTGAGGTAACTGCGTCACATGGTTGTTCTTTACTGCCACCTGCAGGTTGGAGGACGCGATTCTCTGTCCCGCCGCGCCACATTTCTGCTTCACCCCGTCGGCGGGATGCTGCGTTACGCGGCCGGTCAATGGGGTTTCCCATTGTGGGGCAGCCCCACTCCATCGGGAAACCCCCGGACTGCCAGCAAAATGGAGCATCCTGCCGGCGGAACATATCTGTTAATAATTACATGACTGCTTATGCATAGAACTGCTCAGGTCCAAGCCGAAGATTGGCTGATGCAGAAGACGGAAGGAAGAGATTGGAAAATGAAGCAGCCCAGTTGAAGGAAGTTGTGCCGAGAGAGAAACAGACAAACAGCAATTCAGGCAGAGAAGGAAACTGAGATTGCACGCAGAACAAGTTTGCTGAAATGGTCAGACTAATAGAAAAGCGCAAGAACTAATATAACATGGTCGATGGAAAAGATGCTGGAAAGAGAAGGAACATTGTCACATGGCCTAAGCACCAGAAACAGAGAACCAAGATTGTTCCTTAACATCTGATAGACCGAGTCTGTGAATGAGCTGTCAAGACATAAGACTGTGTTGTGTTGTGATGATGGTATCTGCGTGCACTGTAGAGTCAGGTGTTTAACAGAGAAAGAGGATCAATGGAGGATTGGAGAGCGACACCATCCATAGAGTAAAGTATGTTGTCCTTGATCAGCGCAGAGTCTAGAACAGAACTCTGAAAGGAGCAACCTATGTGGAAGAATCCGATGCAAGATCATATTTGGAACTATGCATAGTTAACACTGACCAATAGAAGTGTAATGTTAAATGCAAGCCTCAAGATCTCATCATTGAACAATCGATAAATTGATTTACAAAATGTCTAACACGTGTGTATAATGATTATTTAGAATTTGGGTTTGAGTAAATCGATTTTGAAGATTTGATTTTTAAAAATTAAAGGGGTAGGAAGGTAATGCCGGTGCGCATTGGCGGCGGTGCCACTGTGCATGTGTGGACCCCACGGCGCCAAGTTGACGGAATCAGCAGCTGGAGCGGTGACGGCATTTCCGACGGTGTCAACGCTTAGCCTCAGGATGAGAGAATCCCGACCTGAGTTCCGTGAGCTGCCAATTTTCTTACATTACACTGCAATGAAGTTACTGTGAAAAGCCCCTAGTTGCCACACTCTGGCGCCTGTTCAGGTACACTGAGGGAGAATTCAGAATGTCCAATTCACCTAACAAGCACGTCTTTCGGGACTTGTGGTAGGAAACTGGAGCACCCGGAGGAAACCCACGCAGACATGGGGAGAAAGTGCAGGCTCCGCACAGACAGTGACCCAGCGGGGAATCGAACCCAGGTTCCTGGCGCTGTGAAGCAGCAGTGCTAACCACTGTGCGACCATGCAATGTCGACCCACTAGAAGTTAAAATATTATTGTCAGTGATAATGGGGAAATGGCAGAAATGCTGAACAATTACTTTGCCTGAGTGTTTACAGTTTAAAAGGAGGATAACTTAGTGGAAGTCCTGAAAAGATTGATAGTTGATAGAGGACAGGGAGGTAATACAATTAATGTAAGTACAGCATCAGTAACTAGGATTTTTATTTTCTTTGTTCATGGGATGTGGGTGTGGCAGGTTGTGTCAGCATTTATTGCCCATCCCTAATTGCCCTTGAGGGGGCAGTTATGAGTCAACCACATTGGGTCTGGAGACGCGTGTAGGCCAGACCGGGTAAGGACGGCAGATTTCTTCCCAAAAGGACATTACTGAACCAGATGTTTTTTTACAAAATGAACAATGGTTCATGGTCACCATTGGAGTTTTAATTGAATTCAAATTTCACCAACTACTGTGCTGGGATTTGAACCTGGGTCCCCAGAGCATTACTCTGGGTCTCTGGTTTACTAGTCCAGTGACCATACCGCTACGCCATCGCCTCCCCTTAATGGCACGAATGAGTGACAAACCCCCAGCACCTGACAGTTTCCATCCGAGGGTGTTCAAGGAAGTCGGGGGGCACATTGCAGATGCCCTAAGTATAAACTTCCAGAGTTCCCGAGATTCAGGAATAGTCCCTGTGGATTGGAATGTTGCTCACTCCACTCCGCTTTTTACGACGGGTGAAGGGGGAAACTAGAGAATTACTGACCAGTTAGTCTGACGTCTGTGATGGAGAGATGTCTTACATTTTAGAAAATTCATTTATGGGATTCCCCAGCTGCAACCCTGCGACTCACCGGGTGACAGGGCCCCCCCCTCCCCCCCACTGGGTGACAGGGCGAGACTGTCCGCCCCCCCCCCCACTGGGTGACAGAGCCCCCCCTCCACCCACTAGGTGACAGCCCCCGCCCCCACCGGGTGACAGGGCCCCCCCTCCCCCCCACTGGGTGACAGGGCGAGACTGTCCGCCCCCCCCCTCCCCCCCACCGGGTGACAGGGCCCCCCCTCCCCACCCCCACCGGGTGACAGGGCCCCCCTCCTGCCCCCACCGGGTGACAGGACGAGACTGTCCGGGCCCCAACCCCCCCATTGGGTGACAGGGCACCCCCCTCCCCGCCTCCACTGGGTGACATGGCCCCCCCCACCCCCCCACTGGGTGACAGGGCGAGACTGTCCGGGCCCCACCTCCCCACTGGGTGACAGGGCCCCCCCCCCCACTGGGTGACAGGGCACCCCCCTCCCCGCCCCCACTGGGTGACATGCCCCCCCCCACTGGGTGACAGTACACCCTCCCCCACCCGGTGACAGGGCCCCACCCACTGGGTGACAGGGCCCCCTCCCCCACCCGGTGACAGGGCCACCCCCCCCCCCACTGGGTGACATGGCCCCTCCCTCCCCCCCACTGGGTGACAGCCCCCCCCCCCCCCACAGGGTGGCAAGGCGAGACTGTCCGGGCTCCCATGACCCCCCCCCCCCTCCCCATCCCAATGCCGCGACACCCAGGGGGGGGGGTGCCAAACAATGTGGATGATTACGAATCGCTTGCATAGACAAGCTGGCTGAATGGACAGACAATTGATCGACGGGATTTAATATAAAGAAGGGTGAGGCGATGCATTTTCGACTATCCATACACCATTGCCAGGCTGAGGTTAACTGACCACATGAGCTGTTCTATTCTACCCTGTGAGGATATGCGGTGGAGGCACTGAGCTTCAAAGCAATGGACGGTGCTTCTTCCTCAGATTGTCCCTTCCTCTCTCCCTCCCAACGTGAGGCTGCACCGACTGGGCAAAGTGGCAGGTCTTGGAGGAATGCAGAAGAGCAAAGTTGGGGTGAGGGGTAAGGAATTGGTGAGGTTTATGGCTGCACCATCGGCAGTCAGATGGCAGGACGAGGATGAGGTGGGATTTCAGACGGTGCATGAGGCAGGGACATATTGAATGTTCTCCGTGATGGGGGCAGCAGGGTAGCATGGTGGTTAGCATAAATGCTTCACAGCTCCAGGGTCCCAGGTTCGGTTCCTGGCTGGGTCACTGTCTGTGCGGAGTCTGCACGTCCTCCCCGTGTCTGCGTGGGTTTCCTCCGGGTGCTCTGGTTTCCTCCCACAGTCCAAAGATGTGCGGGTTAGGTGGATTGGCCATGCTAAATTGCCCGTAGTGTCCTAAAAAGTAAGGTCGGGGGGGTGTTGGGTTACGGGTATAGGGTGGATACGTGGGTTTGAGTAGGGTGATCATTGCTCGGCACAACATCGAGGGCCGAAGGGCCTGTTCTGTGCTGTACTGTTCTATGTTCTATGTCAGATACAATAGTTCCTGCTGCCTAGTGATGCAGGAAACTGTTTCCTCGGAGAGGTTAAGGAGATGCAGGTGTGCCTGTCCCCTGCCACTTCTCTGCTGCCCCCGCCCATTATGGGCCTCCTGGTCCTGCGAGAGGACGGAAGGGGTGTCAGTGAGTGTGTTTGGGTGATGTGCTGACCACAGCTGAATAGCTGGCAGTATGTGGAAATCGAGAGAGGTGGATATCAGGCTGTCAGACTCGGTGGGTGTTTGAGGGTGAAGTGAAGTCTCAGAGTATGAGCCATGAGTCCTGGTTACTGCCGATTTCTGCTGGGTGAGTGGTGGGACTTTGGCGAATTGAGCTGTGTGAGAGGTCGGTGGTGTAGTGAACAGGACATGAACTGTGAAGGTGTATTCACTGACCTCGACAACCCAATGAGGTCATTGAACATTTTGCCGTTCTGCAGTCAGGCCCTTGAGATAAGACTCCTGGAAGTGACCTCACTGACCGCCTATCTCCCCTTCACACGGACTGTCTGGAGGACCTCCTGGGCCCCTGTGGACACAGGGCCTCTCTTCACCCCCCTTTTGGCCCCATGGACTGAAATGAAAGTCTCCCTTGTCCCCGAGGGCCAGAGGCTGCTCTCCCATTTTGAGAGAGTTGGCTGGTGGTGATTTAACCTGAGAATCACCACACCTCAGGCCAGGAGCAAGCTTGAGAAGGCGGGGCCTTCATGGATAACCTCAGCCGGTCCGGGAATTGAACCCGCGCTGTTGGCCTCGCTCTACATCATAACTGAGCCAACAGAACCCCCGTGGACTGAAGCCTCTAGCGCTGCAGCAGAAAACCTGTGGACCCTCTCTCTGACCTGTTACTCCATCAATATTCTCCTTTATTCCCTCAAAGACTTTTACAAAGACCTCCACCTGCTGTTGATGGGCAGGTTGCCTTGATGAAGTGCAGAGTAGCTGTGACTGTCACACAGATACCTGATCCCCAGTTGAGCCTGTACCCAGACAGCTGTGGGTCAACACTGGACTAAACACAACAATCATCAACAGGAACTGGTGGCACAAAGTTTGGGTGTTGATATCACCATCAGGCAGGGGTTAATCGTGCATCGAGATTCCTCAACCCACTTACGGGCTACGTCAATTTTTTTTCCCCCAAATCACACTTGCTCGTGGGCCATCTTCTCTAAACATGGGCGGGATTCTCCGACGGGGGGTCGGAGAATCGCCCGGGGCCGGCGTCAATCCCGCCTCCGCCGTGTCCCAAATTCTCCGCCCCCCCGAGATTCGGCGGTGGTGGGAATTGTGCCGCGCCGGTCGGCGGGCCCCCCACGGCGATTCTCTGGCCAGCAATGGGCCGAAGTCCCGACGCTGACAAGCCTCACCCGCTGGCGTGGATTAAACCACTTACCTGACCAGCGGGATTGGCCCGGGGTCCTGGGGGGACCATGGGGCGATCTCACCCCAGGAGCTACCCCCACGGTGGCCTGATCGTGGGGCCCACCGATCGGCGGGCGGGCCTGTGCCGTGGGGGCACTCTTTTTCTTCCGCCTCCGCCATGGCCTTCACCATGACGGAGGCGGAAGAGACCCCCTCCCCTGCGCATGCGCCGGTATGATGTCAGCAGCAGCTGATGCTCCAGCGCATGCACGGACTTACACCGGCCAGCTAAGTCCTTTCGGCCCCGGCTGGCAGGGCGCCAAAGGCCGTTCACGCCAGCTGGCGGAGTGGGAACCACTATGGCGCGGGCCTAGCCCCTCAATGTGAGGGCTTGGCCCCTAAAGGTGCGGAGAATTACGCACCTCTGGGGCGGCCGACGCTGGAGTGATTCACGCCACTCCGACATGCCGGGACCCCCGCCCCGCCTGGTAGGGGAGAATCCCGGCCGTTATTAGAGGAAGGTAATTTTCAATATTGTGGATAGCACTGTATTCCCTGCATCTGGCTGCCAGGTACAAATCCTGCTTCTAGTGTTTAAATTCCTCCATGGCCTCACAATTTTTTTTTTTTTGCTGTTGTTGGAAACCTACTAACACCCACGATGCAGATTTTCCCACATAATTCTGCAAAACAAATATTTTTAAAAATAAATTTAGGGTACCCAATTATTTTTTTTCCAATTAAGGGGCAATTTAGTGTGGCCAACTGACCTATCCTGCACATCTTTGGGTTGTGGGGGTGAAACCCACGCAGACATGGGGAGAATGTGCAAACTCCACACGGACAGTAACCCAGGGCCAGGATTTGAATCTGGGTCCTCAGCGCCATAGTCCCAGTGCTAACCACTGCGCCATGTGCCGCCCTTGCAAAACAAATATCTAAATGCCCCTTAATTTGTTCTCCTAAACACAGTTTATTGTCAATGTGCTGCAGTCGTCTGGCCCACTGTCTCAATTGTTTATTTATTTGTTTTATTTTTTGTTGGAACCTTTTCTTCAAGTTCAAAGATGAGCTGAAATGCACAGCTGGAGCCTTGATTGATTGAAAGTGGAGCTGTCCTGGGAGACTAACCTTGTTTGCTGCACTGGGCTGAGTTTAAGACCTGTCTCCCTTTCCCTCAGCATCTCACATGAACAAGGAGACAAACATGAAGCCGGTGGGCTTGGCAGTATTATGAGGGGTTTCGGTAGGGTATGTGTGGATGAGGTGTATCCACCGCCATTGAAACCAAAACAAGGGTTGTGACTGTAAAAAGGTCAATAATAAATTCAATGTGGAATTCAGGAGAAACATCTTTACCCAGCGAGTGGGGAGAATGTGGAACTCACTCCTACAGAGAGTGGTTGAGGTGAATAGTAAAGATACATATAAGGGAAGCTGGATAAACACATGAGGCAGAAAGGAATAGAGGGATGTGGTGGTGGTGGGGAGAGGCTCATATCGAGGGCAGAGTCCAACTTAAACCCATTGGGTCATTGGCCTCTTTCTGTGCCGTTGACTCCACATAATTGTGACTGACTCTCCTCCAAGCTATCATCAACTGAAACCAACAGAGCAGCCACTGCTATCACTGTTTCACACCAGGAGCAACAAGCTCGAACAACCAATCAAAAAGCTTGTTGGGCCATTACTGGACCATTAGACCTCAAAGCCTGTCAAACCTTAAAACAAAAACCAACACTGGAAGTTTACAACTGCAATCTGAGTGTCCCACACAGGGAGAAGGTTCCAAAAATGGCTGGATTTATAGTACCAGGTGCAATTACGAAGTGATAATTAAACAATAAACATTGGATTCCCTAAGTCTACCAGGCAATAATAACCAATCCCTCCCTTGCGCAGTAATTAACAGTCAGCATGAGGGAGCTAGATTTAAGCTAGGAATCTTGTAAGAGACTTGAGCTGATTATTGTTGTGTTTGAATGATATTTCCGAATAGAATTTATGTATGTGTGTGAGTGCATCTGTGTGTCTGGGTGTGTGAGTATGTGTTTGAGTTTATGTTGGTGTGTGTGTGTGAGTGGGTCTGGGTGTGTGAATGTATGTGGCAGTGTGTGTGTGCATGCATTTGTGTCTGGATGTGTGTGAGAGCATAATAATAATCGTTATTGTTATTGTAATAATCCTTTATTAGTATCCCAAGTAGGCTTACATTAAGACTGCAATATGGCCCTAGTCGCCACACTCCAGCGCCTGTTCGGGTACACAGAGGGAGAATTCAGAACGTCCAATTCACTAACAGCACGTCTTTCAGGACTTGTGGGAGGAAACCGGAGCGCCCGGAGGAACTGCACGCAGACATGGGGAGAACATGCAGACTGCACCCAAGCTGGGAATTGAACTCGGGTCCCAGTGCTAACCATGGTGCTACCGTATCGCATGTGTGTCAGTGCATGTGGGTGTCTGTGTATGTATGTCAGGTTTTGTCTGTATGTGGCAGTATGTTGGTGTGCAAGTGCATGTGAGGCTATGGGTGTGTTTATGTGTGTTGGTGTGTGTGTGCGTGTGTGTGTATATCGGTGTGTTTGGGTATGTGTGTGTGTTGAGGTGAGGATGTGTGTCTGCCTATCTGTGTGTGATTGCATATGTTTGTGTGTGTGAGTGCATACGTATGAGTGTACCAAGGTGGGTCTGTGTGAGGGAGTGTCTGTAGTGGTGTCAGAATAAGTGTGTGAGTGAGTGTGTGCGTGAGTGTGTGCATGACTGTATGTGAAAGCATGTGTTTCAGTGTATCTGGGCGTGTGTGTATGTGAGTGTGTTGGTGTATTTGGGTGTGCGTGTGTGTTAGAGAATGTATATGTGTTAGTGTGTCTGGGTGTGTAGTGTGTCAGTGTGGGTGATAGAATCTGTGTGACAGTGTGTCTGTGTGAAAGAGTGTATAATTATGCATTGTATAATTGTAATTTTTAAACAGGATAGCTTGCAGAAAAATGTTGGTGTTGGCAAATTGGCAAGAGACTTCAATATTGTTTCGAGGTTGTAACATTCTAATACAATATAAAGATGATCAAATATAACTTTATATTGGGACTGTCACTCTCCAAACCATGAGAACTTTCCCTCACAGGACTTTGATTTGGAGCATGGCACAACACCTTTGGAAACGTTGGTTTGGCCAACACTTCCTTTAATTGCCATTCACAGCTGGATCACTGTGGGTAATTGTTGAGGAGACAGCTGTTGTCTCCCTCCTCAGTGCCCCGTGGAGAGGAGCAGGAACAGGTCAAATATGACCTGAAATTATGGTCATGAAGGTGAGGGGATCGTTGACGAGATACATACCTGTTTGAAAAACATCCACTTTCTCTCAATCATTCCTTACCCAAGCCTCGAAACAAAGGTCAGATCAATCAAAACGCACACAGAAAACGTGACCACACGTTGTTTTCTTCAGAAATGCTACGTCTTTGAAATCAGACCAAATATTTTCAATTAGTTTTTCAGGAGCACATTATTTAATTGAATTTTCTGAAATTAAATACCTATGAATGGCCGTGTTCCTGCAGTTTTTAATTGAATCAAGTGGATATGCCCTGCCAGTCTGGTATGCAAACACTCTGCATTTTATTCACTTTTGATTTATTTTAGCTCAGTCTTAATGTCAGAACCAAGGAGTGGGAGAATTCCTCCTGTTTACTGAACTTCAGCCTGGAAATGGCAATGGAAGCAGAAAGGAGACAGACAGTAAAAGATTGCATTATGTGCAGAGAGTCAGTCAAGTGGACAAATCCCAATCGATCGGGGAATGAATGGAACATTAAAATAAACAAAGGTGGAGGGTGAGAGCGGGCAGCCAGCAGCACCAGCCCACCCAGAAAGATTTAAAAAGGGACAGGATAATCCCTCAGGATAATCCCAGGAAAACACGGGGTGATATAGTCCCAGTGAGATGTAGGAGGGTCCACACTGTCAACAGCTGCCCTCAACACTTGAAACACTCGGAATCTTTTGAGGGAAGAAGCTGCTGACAAGTATTGAAACGGGAATAGATAATATCCCAATGAAATCGTTCCAGTTACCATCACAAAATTCCCGAGTTTGGAACAAGCTGAGTGGGTGCCAGTTCTGTGAATGTCCTCACAAACAGCCACTTTATGTTGCTAAACCATTGTTGCTTTAAAAACTGCCTGTGTTTTTTTTGTTGCGGTGGGTAATCACTGTGCTGTGACATTACACTTGGCAGCAGCAACCCCCCAATAATACAAACTGATTCAAGTTTGATTCGGTGCCCGGCCGAACAAATGCTAATGTGGCTAGAGTGTGAGATGTTTATACTCTGGTTATCCACGGCATTTTATTAGATCAGCAGGTTTACAACGACTTCGCCAAATGTTGTTTTTAATAATGTTGGAATTCAGGATTTTTGCCAGTCTGATGAAGATTGTATTCCATGGTTCTGTCCATTTATGGCGACTGAATTAGTCTAATTTGGTTTTTATTACACGACATTCAGGAATTCTGACATTTTGGGATCACGTTCTTCAATCCCGCCTTTTTCACGAGTATTAATTGTAATTTATAGCAAAATGGGCTGGATTGTGAATTTATCACGCGGCTTTGGGAGTCAGCCTGTGCAGTTAGCAGAAAGCATTCCCCTTCTTATTCAGCTGAAGGACTCAGTAAATCCATGTGATGATATAACGTCAGGACCAAGATTGTAACCCCGATTAGAATCTTTTATCAAAACGCCAGCAGATGCCGTGGAGTTTTTTAACTGTACATTTCGGATCAGTGCTGGATACTGACACTTGTTCAGAGGGTTTAATGCCTTTAATGATTTAAGTTCCACCGTTATCATTGAAGCAAATGTTTCCACAGTGCGCACAAATGTACTGTTGCTTTTTTCTCTCCTAAATATGCTCAGCATCGCTCGGCTTACTGAAATCGGCCTGTCAAACGGAAATATGGGATATTGGGCATTGTCTGCGAATGATGGGGGGGGGGGGGGGGGGGGCAATAGTAGAAAGGAACCAGCAAAAAACTCAATGTCTACATAGCGAATGTTTCTTGAAGTAAGTCTCCATCAAGTCTCACCTTAGCACAGGAATCAATCTGCAGCTCAGGTATCTGAAACACATGTCGACATACATCACTGCACCATCTGTTTGGAGGAAAGTCAAGATATGGAATATGTTTCAGCGCTCCTGATCAGATGGGAGACAGTTACCTCCAGGAAATACCCACCCTTTCTGGGTTTTTCTTTTAAAAAGCCAGGGACACATCTGCCAGTGACTGATAAATCTTTAATATAAAAATTGTACAAGAATTCTGATACAAATTACAAGAGGTATTTGGACAAAATATGAATAAAATTCCATTTACATCCCAAACCCTTATGCATTTTATGCAAAAAAAACCAGAGACAGAATATAATACAGAAATTACAAGGAAAACAATTTCAAATAAAAAGAGGACTTTTCTCCAAACTACTAAATGGAAAAAAAAACTTGTTCTGTTCTTCAGTACATACAGTATTTATGAAACTACCAATGTCATGATTATTAGATCAAAGTGAAGCAGGTTTTTCAATTCCCCGGGTACAGCCATTCTTTGTCGAGCATACTGTGGCTACTCAAGCATTAGAAGCAGTGCATCAACTTTCACATACAATCGAGCAAACAAACTGAAAACAGCATTAAACAAGAGAGAATTACAATGAAAAGTTCCTGGAAAAGAAGCAATAGGACTTTTGGAATTTTATTATTATTTTTTGAAAAAAGTCTGGAAGAATTCTTAAATTGCAGCCAATGAGAGAAACGGTCTTCCTTCAACATCAATTCTGTGACCAACATTACGTTGTTTGAAAATAAAGAGTTGGAAGGTGTGTAGTAGCACAGCACCTGCCCTGTCCTGTGAGCACATCAGTCTGGGGGAAGCTTTATGCCGAAAATAGACATAACTAACTGCCTAAAAATAATTGCACTAGATTCATAGCTGCATAATATGAGAAACACTTAATAGTACAACGTGTAGAATACAGTTTTATAAGTTATTAGGAGTCGTTTTATAAAGTTCACTTTTAGTTACTTCAGCAAAACTAAAACATATTCCAGGAGGTCCGGTGTTTTGTTTTTTTGGGAGAGGAACCACACAGGGAAAATCGAACTGTATCCCAGTGTATCATTCATTAAAAATACTGAAACAAGGTTTAGGTGCGGAGTGGAGTCTCGTGTTTCGGAATGTCTTCTGTTTATTATCACCCCCCCCCCCCCCCCCCCATATTTCAAGGTGTGACGATTTAGCATTTCTGGGACAAGGTGGGTGACATTGGGCTGATATTAATAACTCCTTCCCGCCAAGAATGTTGCTGCCTCCGAGCAATCTGCTGCATGCAATGGCAGCGAGGAGCTGTGGCTTTACCCCTGAAAGATCAGCTTCCCCCTTTATCCGTCCAGATGGGGAATTAATGCAAGTTACCGCCGGACATGCAGACTGTGAGAGTCTCTGATGTCGGAGTGGGGCATTCAGTGTCAGCTGAAGGGCAGGTTCTGAAATCTCAGCTACACCGGTTCCATGTGGGCAGTGCCAAACAGCTGGCATTGCAGATTCAGTCTCTATCGATCCACTTTTTAAAACAAAATACATTTGCACTGCTGTCCCTGAAGTTCAAACGGACACCCCCCCTGCTTGAAGCCCACGTTCCAATCACATAGGGGCGCATTCCTAACCCCTTGTTGGCCCCTTGACCATGAGCAGCCCATCCAGCCACACACTGGACAAGCCTGGCCGGAGCCACCCCATCACTCTGAACTCTAATCCAACAGCAGCTTCACACTCAGACAGGCGCTGTCAACCGCAGCATTTCTCTGCGGAGCTTCGCCTAACAAGTCATCTTGTTACTGTCTGTCTAGCCATCAGACAGGAGCGTTCCTGGCAGCCCCTGGGTTGCAGAGGTATTCTCCCCAAAGTTCGAACTGGGACCTCCGATCGCTCACCGTATTGCAGATGCACGCATCAGTGAGCTTCAGGGACAGGCTGAGTTCCTGGACTCAATTTTCCCTTCAGATACGATAAACAGGCAATTATACATCCTCTTGTACTTGATGGCCGCATGCTGAACTTAAGTGTACACTATTAGGCTGTGTCCCTGTAGGGCTGACTGAGTGAGTATGTAGAAGAGCTGGGAGAAGGGGAGGAGGGGGGGGGGGGGGGGAAGATGCCAGAATGTGTCAGAATCTCGCCATCAACATTCACATCTTTCACTGCAATAAAGTGACACGTGAATAATTAGAATTGGGGTTGGATGACAGGAAATACTAAACTCCTCCAATCTTCCAGCTTCAGATTCCTAGTTTGCTCAGCACTTGCTCCCGTTGACCCCCCCCCCCCCAAAATTCACTCAGCCCCATGACAGCAGTTGCTTTTTAAAAAAAAAACCCCCATCAGATTGTTGAGGAGTAGTGAGGCGCCTCTTCACTTAAAATAACCCCCCCCCCCCCCCCCCCCCCCGCCACAATACAGAAGGAAACAGCTGAGGAGAGCGGGAGATTACAGATCTAACAATCCACTTCGGCAAATTCATCCAAGCGAAAGGTTTTTCGTGCACATACAAAATAAAACGTGTTTCTGAAACGCACAGTTTTATATTTGGATGCAGAAACGCACACACCCCGTTCAAGCACTGAAATGAGACACCAGGACAATAAGGTGAATTAGTTTAGCACAGGGCGTGGGGCCGAGTAGTTTTGGAGATTAATTAACTGAGAAATAATCAAGTGTTTAAGATATTAGTGTTACTCATTTTCACCTCTACTGCATAAGGTGCACTTGACAATGAGCCTCAGACATACACACCAATAGTTTGATACAACACTGATGGTAACTGATGAATTCAGTGAACGAGGGGAGGACATGGAACAGGTTATTGGGGGGGGGGGGGGGGGGAGGGAGGAACAGGTTATTGGGGGGGGGGGGAGGAACAGGTTATTGGGGGGGGGGAGGAACAGGTTATTGGGGGGGAGGAACAGGTTATTGGGGGGGGAGGAACAGGTTATTGGGGGGGGAGGAACAGGTTATTGGGGGGGGGGGGGAACAGGTTATTGGGGGGGGGAGGAGGAGGTTATTGGGGGGGGAGGAGGAGGTTATTGGGGGGGGAGGAGGAGGTTATTGGGGGGGGAGGAGGAGGTTATTGGGGGGGAGGAGGAGGTTATTGGGGGGGGAGGAGGAGGTTATTGGGGGGGGAGGGAGGAGGATGGTTATGGGGGGGGGAGGAGGAGGAGGTTATTGGGGGGGAGGAGGGGGTTATTGGGGGGGGGAGGGGGTTATTGGGGGGGAGGAGGTATTGGGGGGGGGAGGAGGTTATTGGGGGGGGAGGAGGTTATTGGGGGGGGGGGGAGGAGGTTATTGGGGGGGGGGGAGGAGGTTATTGGGGGGGGGAGGAGGTTATTGGGGGGGGGAGGAGGTTATTGGGGGGGGGGAGGAGGTTATTGGGGGGGGGGGGAGGAGGTTATTGGGGGGGGGGGGAGGAGGTTATTGGGGGGGGGAGGAGGTTATTGGGGGGGAGGAGGAGGTTATTGGGGGGGGGGGGGTGATTGGAGTAAAATCCCCTTTCTGGAGGATACGAAGCACCAAATGTGAAAAAACAAATGACATTGACTGATGTTGTTCTTTATGTGTGGTCCTCTTCAATCAACACAATTTGCCACACTCACTGTGTGAGCATGTCCAGCGTGGCTGCCTCTTAAATTTCTATTTGATTCCGGTACAAAATGCCTCTCCCTCTCCCAACATTTCAATAATAACAAAACATCTGGAACATACCCACTCCCTCACGTGCGGGAATCAGGACAA
Organism: Scyliorhinus canicula; assembly: GCF_902713615.1. Taxonomy (NCBI): domain Eukaryota; kingdom Metazoa; phylum Chordata; class Chondrichthyes; order Carcharhiniformes; family Scyliorhinidae; genus Scyliorhinus; species Scyliorhinus canicula. The sequence goes on along the minus strand of NC_052153.1, from coordinate 2,279,218 downwards.
ACTTACTGATTTTAAGACTAGGGGTGCCTTCTACCCACTAAGACACTATGATTAGTAACTTTCTGAGAATTGATCAGTCTTGATACCAAATCTCTGGAGTTCGGCCCCAGTTAGAGTTCATAGTCTCAGCGATGGGGGGGGGGGGGGGGGGATCTGGACAATTTGCGGAGTTCCCACTAGGAAACTGGCAATATCTCCGTCCCTTCACCACCTTCCTTCCTTTTGATTGTGTTGCTGTTGGTCCCAACCAACCAGAGTAATGGGTTGAATTTGAATCGATTGAAAAGTTTAGATATTCTGGATTGAGAATAGCTCCTTTGTTTAAGGGTCGTTATCCGTTTTGAGGCTAATAATACACTTTCAATATTTGCCAATATAAAATTTCTCTGACTTTTTCACACGTGGGACATGCTCACATAATATCGACTTCAACCGACAACACTCTAATTGTAACACCATGTGTTATGTCACAGAATCCACTGAAAAGTGTTTGTATCTGGGCTCCGTCATTAAGGAAGAACTTATTTTGGACATTGTGTTGAACTCTACACATTGAAACATGCAGCTCCACAAAGGCAGCCCGTCCCAGCTGAATCAAAACTTGTCCCCCACACACACAGCGCGATCATGTTCGCTGCAAGTAACCCTGGACTCCCCTGCATCATTCAAAAGACATGCTCTGAAATGGGACATTTATGAACCTGCAGCAACATTGGCCCTTGCAAACGCTTCAGGATTTGGTAGCTTCAGAGGAGCAGGAGTTCGGATTTGCTTTTTGGACGAATTTTTGTTCTTGGTATTTAAGTAATTGTATCCTAACAATCAAGAGTTTTTTTTTAAATAGGTTACCATCGCCTTCCCTCCAGAATCTGTGCAAAGCAGCAAGATTTTCGAACTGTGTAAAATAGTTAATACTTTAATTTCCCTTGGTGTGCAGTCCACCAAAGCTTGTGCTGGTCACAATGGGGGCAATCTTTTGGAACTGAATGGACCTCCTGTAGTGGGGGGGGGGGGGGGGGGGGTGGGGGGGGGGGGGGGGGGGACCAAAGGGGTGAGGTTGGGAGCTAAGGAAGAGCATTGTATAAAATGACAGATTTCACCATGTAGCGTTGAAAAGTGCGTCAGTGGATGCAGCTAAAAGTACTACAGATAAACTACTTGTCTAACGGCTGCTGAAGCATGCCAGCAATTCAATGTCGTTATTTCTAGTAAGTAATTGAAGCAAGCCGGGTTTCATCTTATTTTAAAAATAATAGCAAAATAGCGAAGGAAAGGGGAATAAAGAAATAACTTTAAAAAACGAATATCACCAAACCTCCCAGTGAACAAATAATTCTGTTCACTTCCCTCCTCACCTTCAGTGACAGGAATCATTCCCCCAACAAGATTTTACAGTCTGACAGGGCAAAAGAAAAAGCGAACAACCATCATAAAAATGTAATACTGATGAGCCAAAGGCCTTATTTTGAGATATTTAGAGTTTATTTCAGAAAGCATTTCCTCTTGAGTTAACTGGGAGGGTAGAGGTTCCTGTAATAATGGGTCCCCGACATCAATCACTCTCAATGTACTCTCCCTTTAAATCTATACTCGGTTAGTTTGGATAAAGACTGTTTCGACCAAATGGGACCCTTTAATTCTAGTTCTGAGTAATAAAACTTGCTTTGAAAAATTAAAGTGAAATCATCTGCAACGATTAGGTGTCAGGGACACAAGAGTGAGTCAGGCTGAAGACTATTGAAGTGAGTAATAGAAGTGGGTTGGAGACAACTGACGTAGTTCTGGAGTGAGGAGAAATTGAGGCATTTGGTAAGGGGGCAAGGTGGTAGGGCAAGAGGTCGGGGGGTAGGACAAGAGGTCAGGGAGGTTAGGACAAAAGGTCAGGGGGGTAGGGCAAGAGGTCAGGGAGGTAGGACAAAGGTCAGGGGGGTAGGGCAAGAGGTCAGGGGGGTAGGGCAAGAGGTCAGGGAGGTAGGGACAAGAGGTCAGGGGGGTAGGCAAGAGGTCAGGGAGGTAGGACAAGAGGTCAGGGAGGTAGGACAAGAGGTCAGGGGGGTAGGGCAAGAGGTCAGGGAGGTAGGACAAGAGGTCAGGGAGGTAGGACAAGAGGTCAGGGGGGTAGGGCAAGAGGTCAGGGGGGTAGGGCAAGAGGTCAGGGGGGTAGGGCAAGAGGTCAGGCAGGCAGGAGGTCAGGAAGGTAGAGCTAGAAGGTATTAAAGAGAACATTTATTGGATTGATGCCCTTTTATCAACCTTAAAACTGAATCCTATGTTCTAGTCAGCTAACTCTGTTTATACCTTTGGTATGGGATCCTGATCTCTGGTATCTACTCCAGCTTGACATTCATATATTCATCTGGAGCTAATCCAGCAGCAGGGTAACACCGGGTTAGCACTGTCGCTTCACAGCGCCAGGGTCCCAGGTTCAGATTCTTGGCTTGGGTCACTGTCTGTGCGGAGTCTGCCGTTCTCCCCGTGTCTGCGTGGGTTTCCTCCGGGTGCCCCGGTTTCTCCCACAAGTCTCGAAATAGGTGTTTGTTAAGTGAATTGGACATTCTGAATTCTCCCTCCGTGTACCCGAACAGGCACCGGAGTGTAGCGACTTGAGGATTTTGACAGTAACTGCAATGCAGTTAGATAGAATTCAGAATTGTGACTTACTTTTTAAAGTGGACCAGTTATTCAGAATAATGCTGCTGACAATAGTTTGCAGCAAAGCTACAATATTTCTGTACTCCTGTCCAGTGTTTATGTTGGGCCAAAGAGAACATTTCTAAAATGAGGAACCATGAACTAGAGGCAGAACTACCAAAACACAGAACTCTGTCACTGGCTGTGATGGTTAAATGCATGTCTCTGCGGAGAACTCACTCTGACTGACACATTACAAACTGCAATAAGGGTTCACGGGGTATGAGAGCAGTGTAACAGACCCAGTCTGTGTGTTCCACACATCTGCCTCAGCAATATGAGTCCTCTAATACTGATCAATGAGAATTAAAAGTATCTAGTGTCATTGTGACTGCCTAGCTCATCATTCCCTTGTATCCTGTACAGAGAGAAAAAAAACAACACAATTGATAGCAGCATTGTGTTTGAAAAGAGATAAGAAACACTGCCTTGTAAGGAGAGGTCTATTCATTTTTAACCAGCCAGAGTGCTATTAGCACTATCCTTGCAATCTCAGCTATTGCATTAATCAAAGAATGGTAGCATTCGCTAACACCCCATTCTATATCTGACAATAAACTGTTCCTAATTCTGGCCCTTTACATAGTGTGGAGGTATAACAACAACAACCTGTGTTTATATAGTGCCTTTAGCATTGCAAAACTTCCCAAAGCACATTGCAGGAGCATTATCAGACAGCAATTTGACACCGAACAATGTATGGAGATATTAGCGTGGGTGATCAAAAGCTTGGTGATAGGCTTTCAAGGAGTGTCTTAAAGGGAATGAGTTGGGGAGGTGTATGGGGCAATTCCAGAGCTTAGAGCTTGAGGCAGCTAAAGGCAATGCTACCAATGTGTAAATTGGGATACACAAGATTCCAGAGCCTGGAGGAGGTTATAGGATGCAGGGGGTTAGAAATAGGAAGTAATGTATCCTCATCGCAGAGGACCCTTTGATGTAATACATCCATCTCTTAGGCAGAGGACCACAAAGCTATTGATAAAACACAATACAGTATTAATACAGAAAAGGCCAGGCCGGCTGTTCTAGTTTATAAATAGTGACACAGTGACAAAAGAAAAAGCTACTGATTTTAACTCATTGGAACAAAGGAACAGGGGGAGGCCATTCAGCCCCTCAAGTCTCTTGAACCATACATGGTTCATCTGTACCTCAACCCCATCTACTTGCCTTGGTTCCGGGAGGCTAATATCCTCACCTGATGATAATCCAGCCTACTAAATGTTGATGCTTTCAATTGCCTCCCTACACCATGGCCTCAGCAGCTTTTTTTTTGGGAGGGCGGGGGGGGGGGGGGGGGGGGGGGGGGAAGAGGAGGTTGCAGATTCCCTCTCTCCTTTCTGTGTGAGGTGCTCCCTGACATCACCCCAAAAAGGCCTGACTCTAATCACAATGTTGTGCCGTCTTACGGGAATAAAAGGACCTGGTTACAAAACGGCATCATATGCCCAAAATCTGCACAGGTGGCAGATACATATATCCCAAATCTGACAAATTAAAAGAAGCGTGAATTTTACTTTATAAGTTCCATGTTGCTGATTTTGGAGGAAATTTTCACAACCCACAAATATTATAAAAAGAGGGCCTTGGCTTATCAGAATGACAGTATAATAGATTTACATCATTGGCCTTTTAACGGCACAGTATTTACAAAATAAGCCGCCATGCTCAATCAAAGTCTCTTTCAAAAGCTGACAAGTAGTTAAGTACACAATGACAACGAGAAGGTACTTTTATTTTGCAGGCAACAGTCACAGTTAGTTCAAATTGTCTCTTTGGAGATGAATTAAGCATGAGCATTTCAATAAGAGCTGGGGTTTCAATCTATGGAGCTGAAAGAATTGCTCCTCATGTCCAAACCCCAGGTTCGGAGGGCAAAACTGCAGAGTAAGCACCCGATGTCAAAAAGGCTTGGCAGTTTCCACAGATCAGGGCCACCCGGAGTAGAGGCCAGCATTAATCTATGGAGGTGAAGGGAACATTTTTGTGTAGATTAGGGTTCTGGCTGTGTCGGTTTCGGCTGCGCAGGGAGGAGAACATCATGTTGCAACCAGGAACTTTGCATTTGTGCATTTCACGGAGATGGACTGTCTTGTAGTGAACCCTCAGAGTGCCTTTGTTGCTATACATTTTGTGGCAGATAATACACATGATTCCACCATTGCTAGTTGATGCTGCCTGCAGTACGGAGGCTTCTAGAACTTCATGGCTGGAAGCGGCAGCTTGGGACTGGGCTTCTGATCTGTGAGTGAATTCACCACTGTCGCTGACCCCATCGATCTCGTCCAGCAGGATCCCCTCGTCGCTTTCTGCCTCTGATTCCCGTGATGAGTGAATGCTGCTGCTGGACTGGACGCTGGAAGTAGTGCTGAGGTCCAGCACCATGTAATCATCTGCTGTGACCCTTGCGTAGCCATTGGTGTGAGAATCTTCTGTTCCTGCCGGCGAACTGGCTTCGTCCCTCATATCCAGTCCCATTCCGTGGTGCCCACCATAGATCTTGGCCAAGAATTCTTCCCGGAGGTCCTTGGCGAGTGGCGGAGCAGGATCCAACCCCATTTCATCCAGTTCTTTGGTGAGAAGCTTACGGTGAAGGTTTATGTTGGCGCTGTGCCTGGAAAGAGCAAGAAGTGGGTCTGGTTAGTACAGTGTATGTCTATTGCAATCTTAGAGTTCTAGCCTGCAACAGAACTTAATAGGTAGCAACAGCAATGAAAAATAACCAGAAAGAACTCAGTGTTCACCATTTCCCACTCATTAGTTATTCAAATATGGGAATACACCTTTAAGCAAGACTCAAAAGTGTAGAGAACAGAAATTTGTTGTTGAAAACTCCCCGACTATTGTGAAGTTTAACAGTTGGTTTCGATGCTACTGGAGCCCCATGCAGTGAGTTCCCAATCTCAGCCGGTGATGTCTGGAAGAGCTGCTGAACGAAGGGGAGCTATTTCACTACAGCAAAGGAGGGATAATTAAAGGATCGTGGATTTTTGCTGCGCTATGCAATTGCTCAAACATGTTGAAACAAGTGGCCTGATCACAGATTCAACCAGGTGGCCGCCTTTGGCGTTTCAGTGACCATTTTCCATGGATTCCACAATTTACATGGAAATGTTGGGTTTCCAAAGTAAAAGTGTAATCACACAGTTGGCCGATAACAGTTTGGTTGTTAGGTTATTTCATCAAAGACTGAAAACAAACAGTTTCTAAGCCAGCCTTGATTCTGATAAACGTCCATTATCTTGAAGTCCCTGATTATGTCGCTCAGCAGGTTGTGTGTGACATCTGCCTCTGATCTGGTTAAAGTGGGATGGAAGCCTACATTTAGACTGTCAGATATTCAAGCAGAACACTATGGTTGGCTTTTCTCCAGAACTAGACAATTAGGAGCAGGAGAGGTCTAAAATCTTTTTTGGCTTAAGACAACACACTGATTGGGGGCTAGGGATGGTGGTGGGGGGGGGGGGGGGGGGGGGAGAGAGAGAGGGAGCATTGCATCTTCGTTATTGTGTAACATGCAAAAACAAATTGTACTGATTAAATGAAGTAAGCCTGATCACAATTGTTGGTCCGTATGTTCAGCTACAATCTGAGGAATGGAACAACTTTCACTCTGATCCCGACAGGATTCATTAATAATCTCGTAATAAAGGATCTCTGGGCAACACAAACAAATTTCTCATTGATCTTGAGGGTGAGAAATTTGAGACTGAAACTAGTCTCACAAACATAAATAAAGGCAATGGCAAGGGTGCAAGGTCAGAGTTGGCTCAAGTGGATTGGGAAAGTAGGTTAAAAAGTAAAGAAGCAGTGGCAGACATTTAAGGAGATATTTCGTAACTCTAACAAAAATATATACCATTATGAAGGAAAGACTCTATATAAGAATGCAGCACATGCGGCTAAATAAGTTAAGGACGGTACCAAATTGATAGAGAACTGAGGATTAATGGTAGGCCAAAAGAATGGGGAAATTTTGGAAAAATCAAAAGGTGATTTAAATAGAATAAAGACAGATAAATTAGAGCATGAGAATAAACTAGCAAGGGAAATGGTGGTGGCGTATTGGTGATGTCACTGCACGTGTAATCCAGATGTCTAGGCTGATGCTCTGAGGGACAGTGGTTCAAATCTAACCACAGCAGCTGGGCAATTTAAATTCAATTAATACTAAAGCTGGAATTAAAAGTTAGTAGAAACCACTGCCGACGATCAAGATCACTTTAGGGAAGGAATTCTGAAGTCCGTCCATGGTCTGGCCTACATTTATGGGCGGTACGGTGTTTAGCACTGCTGCCTCACATTGCCGACGGTACGGTGTTTAGCACTGCTGCCTCACAGCGCCGGGGACCTGGGTCTGATTCCGGCCTTGGGTGACTGTGTGCGGAGTTTGCACGTTCTCCCCGTGACTGCGTGGGTTTCCTCACACAGTCCAAAGATGTGCAGGTTAGGTGGGGTTATGAGGTTACGGGGATAGGAAGGGGGGGGAGTGGACCTAGGTTAGGGTGCTCTTTCAGAGGGTCAGTGCAGACTCGATGGGCTGAATGGCATCCTCCTGCACTGTAGGAATCCAAAAGGAAATTGAATGTTGTCCTTTATTGCCAGTGGTATGGAGTGTAAAAGTGGGGATGTCTCGCTACAATTGTACAGGGCATTGGTGAGACCACATCCAGAGTATGGTGTGTAGTTCTCTCTCCTTGAGGGATATTTGTATTGGAGGTAGGTTCAGAAAAGGTTCACTGGACAGTTTTCTGAAGTGAAGGGATTGTTTTGTGCAGAAAGGTTAAGCAGGTTGGACCCACACTCGTTACAGTTTAGAAGAATGAGAGGCGATCTTATTGAGACTTTCGAGGGGATTTGACAGAGTGGGTGCTTCCCTCATGGGGGAATCTAGAACTGAGCGCACAGTTTGAAAATAAGAGGTTTCCCATTTAAGACAGAGATGAGGAGCAATTTCTTCTCTCGGAGGGTTGTTAGACTTTGGGAATGTCTTTCTCAGAGAGCAGTGGAGGCTGGGTCATTGAATTTATGGCCCAGCCCCAAATGGGGCCGTTTAGCATCAGGCTAAATCGCTGGCTTTGAAAGCAGACCAAGGCAGGCCGGCATCACGGTTCAATTCCCGTAACAGCCTCCCCGAACAGGCGCCGGAATGTGGCGACTAGGGGCTTTTCACAGTCACTTCATTTGAAGCCTACTTGTGACAATAAGCAATTTTCATTTCATTTTATCCCAGGCTGAGTGCATAGATTTCTGATCGGCAAAGGACTGGAGGGTTATGGTGGGGGGTGGACTGGAGGGTTATGGTGGGGGGGGGGGACTGGAGGGATATGGTGGGGGGGGGGGACTGGAGGGTTATGGCGGGGGGGGGACTGGAGGGTTATGGTGGGGGGGGGGACTGGAGGGTTATGGTGGGGGGGGGACTGGAGGGTTATGGCGGGGAGGGGGCTGGAGGGTTATGGCGGGGAGGGGGCTGGAGGGTCATGGCGGGGAGGGGACTGGAGGGTTATGGCGGGGAGGGGGCTGGAGGGTTATGGCGGGGGGGGACTGGAGGGTTATGGCGGGGGGGGCTGGAGGGTTATGGCGGGGGGGCTGGAGGGTTATGGCGGGGGGGGGCTGGGGGGTCATGGCGGGGAGGGGACTGGAGGGTTATGGCGGGGGGGGCTGGAGGGGTATGGTGGGGGGGGACTGGAGGGTTATGGCGGGGGGGGGACTGGAGGGTTATGGTGGGGAGGGGACTGGAGGGTTATGGTGGGGAGTGGACTGGAGGGTTATGGCGGGGGGGGACTGGAGGGTTATTGCGGGGAGGGGGGACTGGAGGGTTATGGCGGGGGGGGACTGGAGGGTTATGGCGGGGAGGGGGCTGGAGGGTTATGGCGGGGAGGGGGCTGGAGGGTCATGGCGGGGAGGGGACTGGAGGGTTATGGTGGGGAGGGGGACTAGGGGTTATGGCGGGGGGGACTGGGGGGTTATGGCAGGGAGGGGACTGGAGGGTTATGGCGGGGGGGGGACTGGAGGGTTATGGCGGTGGGGGACTGGAGGGTTATGGCAGGGAGGGGACTGGAGGGTTATGGCGGGGGGGACTGGAGGGTTATGGCGGGGAGGGGACTGGAGGGTTATGGCGGGGGGGACTGGAGGGTTATGGTGGGGGAGGGACTGGAGGGTTATGGCAGGGGGGGACTGGAGGGTTATGGCGGGGAGGGGGGACTGGAGGGTTATGGCGGGGAGGGGGGACTGGAGGGTTATGGCGGGGAGGGGACTGGAGGGTTATGGTGGGGAGGGGACTGGAGGGTTATGGTGGGGAGGGGACTGGAGGGTTATGGCGGGGGGGGGGACTGGAGGGTTATTGCGGGGAGGGGACTGGAGGGTTATGGCGGGGGGGGGACTGGAGGGTTATGGCGGGGAGGTGGGACTGGAGGGTTATTGCGGTGGGCAGACAGGAAATGGAGTTGAGGCTAAATCAACCATGATCTTACTAAATGGCACAGCAGACGCGAGGGGCCGAATGGACAACTCTTGTTCCTATTTCATGCCTTCTTCTCTCAAATCTGCCTGTGAAGGGCAATCTATTGCTTCACTGAGTTACAGCAGTGTATAAGTTGAGCTCTGTGAGTTCATGGCAGTGTGTAAGATTCACTTACTGGAGGGACTGTGGTGCTGATTAACCTGAGAAAGTATTCACTGAAGGGGGAAATGTATAATAAAGATCCGGTGCACAAGGGAAGGAGGAATATGTTCAGAGTTTGGGGAGAAACAAGGGGAGGGGAAAGCTAACTCGATAGTTATAGTTATTCAGTCTAACTAGGTGGACTGGTTAAGTTAAAATGTATCCCAAATGTGTGAAGCATGAATTTGAAGGAAGCTGAATTTTAACAAAGTACCCAGACCCCAGACAGAAACCTGGGTAACCTGCGCTCCCCATCATCATATTTTTGAAATTTTTTCAATATCATCAATCTCCATTCTGTTATCATAGATTATTAACCTCTGCTCATTTTATCTTGGGGCCAGGTGGTCAGAGAGAAGAGGAAGTTTGATAATTAAGGAACGTGACTTGTTTATTCAAATGTCTAGTTTGCATCTTTAACCAATCAGGGTGTAATGCAATAAGTTGTCAAATTGTTCCGTCATTCTCAGATATGAATGAAGGAAACCGTTTTAGATTTTAATATGTGCACAAACCCATAACGTCCAGTGGAGAGTTTAGACATCTGGACATTAGACACACAGAAAGCAGTGAAGCACACGACAATCCGTTGATGACGTTGACTCCCTTTTAAGTAATGGCTTCCCACTGGTCATTTAATCAACATCTTTGCACTTGTTTACTTCACAACTTTTCTCACCTAAACTCAGCAAATTCATCATTCACTCAAGCTAACAGGGTTTACAAATTAGTAGCTCCACAGACACCCAAGTCGCACAGATTTTGAAAATTAAACTGTGTAAGTGCCTCGGACAAAATGTCGAGAGAACAGCAATATTCTGAGCTCCCAGTGATGTGTGTGAAGCACACTGGTGTTCCTGCTTATGATGTCTCCCGATTGAATTACAGCCGTATAACTCGCTTCCAGCTGCGTCTTGTTCTGTGTAACAATATCCTCATGTCTGTTTAATGTCGGCCATGTTTACCCATGTCAGGGTAAATGTGGCACACATCTGTCCTGGGGAAAAAAGCTCCAAGCACAGCACAAATCTGTCAACTCCAACTAAAGGGAGTTGAATCATTGGCAGAGCTTACTCCTTTCCTGAGTTTGAAAACATGTTACGATGGAGCCAGGTGTGAGAAAACATGGAGCTAAATTCAGACTTTCTCAGACCTGTACAATTGGCCCAGAATGGGATTAATGGATGATATAGCGCAGGCACCGAATTGGGGTAGTGTTGGAATATTGTGATTACCTCCATGACAATTGTAGCATTGATACAAAAATCATCTTGTGACATCTCTAAAAGGCACTTCTAAAGATAAAGGCAGGATTGATCAAACGCTTTGTAGAGCTCTTTGTCGGTCAGATGCCAAATGATATTTGAATTAGATTACACCTTGTCGCAGCCTTCAAACTCTGGTTGGCTGACTGACGTGCTGAGATGGGTTATTATTGCGGGGGACTCAGCTCCTACACGTCCCCCTGTCCTTTATCCGTGGTGCAGCTAGCTTCATCTAATCCATTTATATTGACATTTACTCAATTTGATGCTCCCGAATACTGTAACAAATCGCTCCATTGATGCAGGTGTAATGTAATAACTAAAATGAACTCTGAAGAGTGCATTAGTGCTGGATGCAGTGGCCAGTTAGTGATGTAGAAAGTTCGAGCTCAAAGGCTTTCAATTTGCTAATGGAGAAGTGTCTGAAAAACTACTATTTGCAGAAGCTAGTGCTCACAAAAGAAGTTGTTTCTGGGAGTATACGGTCAAAATAAGATGGGAACTGTATCTCTAACCTCCCCTCCAGGTCTGTTAACAAAGGTGTCTTAGTAACAATCACAAAAGAATATGTGACAAGGAGCAGACAGATTCTTTTTCACTTGGTGCTCCCTGGAACATTGTACATGACAACCAGCAGCTTGTAACATGAACAAAATACAAAAAGACCATTTCTCTTTTTAACAGGGAACCCCGTGGTCACTTCAGCAGAATGTTTGGTCATGTTTTAGCAGAGAACAGCAGCAGTCGATGGGCAGACATGAACATGGTCAAATCCAGGAAGACAATGGAGGTTCCATGCATGGAGCTGTCTGGACAAGGGGCACCTGTTTTACTATAGCAATGAGAGATTGTGTACTCTTTAGTCTGTTCAATGCAGCTTTGCTTATGCAAAGATTGGAATTTCAGCTCAAAGACAGGGTGAGGGAGAAACACATTTTCTTCTTGTAACACACTCTGGACAGATTTGAGCTCGATGAAGGCTGCTGATTGCTGAGGGGGACTCGTTGATTGGTAGCCTGGCCACTCACCGCCCAAAACCTGCAGGTTCCTCCCGTGGTCCCATCTGAGATGACAGGGGCCCAGAATAGACTGAACCCTAAAGAGAGGTTCAATTCTCATGTTTTGAGTTACAAGGGCAACAATTAGACTGAATTCATTTTACGAAAAGCCTTTGAAATAAAGGAAGGAAATCAATCAGATCTCCCCTGCCTGAAAAGTGTTTAGGAGTGAGTGTCAGAGTGAGTGAGTGAGTGTCAGAGTGAGTGTCAGAGTGAGTGAGTGAGTGTCAGAGTGAGTGAGTGTCAGAGTGAGTGAGTGAGTGTCAGAGTGAGTGAGTGAGTGTCAGAGTGAGTGAGTGTCAGAGTGAGTGAGTGTCAGAGTGAGTGAGTGAGTGTCAGAGTGAGTGAGTGAGTGTCAGAGTGAGTGAGTGAGTGTCAGAGTGAGTGAGTGAGTGTCAGAGTGAGTGAGTGAGTGTCAGAGTGAGGGAGTGAGTGTCAGAGTGAGGGAGTGACAGAGGGAGTGTCAGAGGGAGTGTCAAAGTGAGTGAGTGTCAGTGAGTGAGTGTCAGAGTGAGTGAGTGAGTGTCAGAGTGAGGGAGTGACAGAGGGAGTGTCAGAGGGAGTGTCAAAGTGAGTGAGTGTCAGAGTGAGTGAGTGTCAGAGTGAGTGAGTGTCAGAGTGAGTGAGTGTCAGAGTGAGTGAGTGTCAGAGTGAGTGAGTGTCAGAGTGAGTGAGTGAGTGTTAGAGTGAGTGAGTGACTGTCAGAGTGAGGGAGTGACAGAGGGAGTGTCAGAGGGAGTGTCAGAGTGAGTGAGTGTCAGAGTGAGTGAGTGTCAGAGTGAGTGAGGGAGTGGGTGTCAGAGTGAGTGAGGGAGTGAGTGTCAGAGTGAGCGAGTGTCAGAGTGAGTGAGTGAGTATCAGAGTGAGTGAGTGAGTGTCAGAGTGAGCGAGTGAGTGTCAGAGTGAGTGAGTGTCAGAGTGAGTGAGTGAGTGTCAGAGTGAGTGAGTGTCAGAGTGAGTGAGTGAGTGTCAGAGTGAGTGACTGTCAGATGAGTGAGTGTCAGATGAGTGAGTGTCAGAGTGAGTGAGTGTCAGAGAGTGTGAGTGAGTGTCAGAGTGAGTGTCAGAGGGAGTGAGTGTCAGAGTGAGTGAGTGTCAGAGTGAGTGAGTGTCAGAGTGAGTGAGTGTCAGAGTGAGTGTCAGAGTGAGTGAGTGTCAGAGTGAGTGAGTGTCAGAGTGAGTGAGTGTCAGTGAGTGAGTGTCAGAGTGAGTAAGTGTCAGAGTGAGTGAGTGTCAGGGTGAGTGTCAGAATGAGTGAGTGAGTGTCAGAGTGAGTGAGTGTCGGAGTGAGTAAGTGAGAATCGGAGTGAGTAAGTGAGTGTCAGAGTGAGTGAGAGTCGGAGTAAGTGAGTGTCAGAGTGAGTGAGTCAGTGTCAGAGTGAGTGAGTGAGTATCAGAGTGAGTGCCAGAGTGAGTGAGTATCAGAGTGAGTATCGGAGTGAGTGAGTGTCAGAGTGAGTATCGGAGTGAGTGAGTGTCAGAGTGAGTGAGTGAGTGTCAGAGTGAGTGAGTGAGTGTCAGAGTGAGTATCGGAGTGAGTGAGTGTCAGAGTGAGTATCGGAGTGAGTGAGTGTCAGAGTGAGTGAGTGAGTGTCAGAGTGAGTGAGTGAGTGTCAGAGTGAGTGAGTGAGTGTCAGAGTGAGTGAGTATCAGAGTGAGTGTCAGAGTGAGTGAATGTCGAAGTGAGTGAGTGAAGTGTCAGAGTGAGTGAGTGAGTGTCAGAGTGAGTGAGTGTCAGAGTGAGTGTCAGAGTGAGTCAGTGTCAGAGTGAGTGTCAGAGTGAGTGAGTGTCAGAGTGAGTATCGGAGTGAGTGAGTGTCAGATTGATTGTCAGAGTGACTGAGTGAGTGTCAGAGTGAGTGTCAGAGTGAGTGAGTGTCGGAGTGAGTGAGTGTCAGAGTGAGTGAGTGTCAGAGTGAGTGTCAGAGTGAGTGTCAGTGAGTGAGTGTCAGAGTGAGTGAGTGTCAGAGTGAGCGAGTGTCAGAGTGAGCGAGTGTCAAAGTGAGTGAGTGTCAGAGTGAGTGAGTGTCAGAGTGAGTGAGTGAGTGTGTGTGAGGGAGTGAGAGCCAGAGTGTGTGAGTGAGTGAGTGTCAGAGTGAGTGAGTGTCAGAGTGAGTGAGTGTCAGAGTGAGTGAGGGAGTGGGTGTCAGAGTGAGTGAGGGAGTGAGTGTCAGAGTGAGCGAGTGTCAGAGTGAGTGAGTGAGTATCAGAGTGAGTGAGTGAGTGTCAGAGTGAGCGAGTGAGTGTCAGAGTGAGTGAGTGTCAGAGTGAGTGAGTGAGTGTCAGAGTGAGTGAGTGTCAGAGTGAGTGAGTGAGTGAGTGTCAGAGTGAGTGAGTGAGTGTCAGAGTGAGTGACTGTCAGATGAGTGAGTGTCAGATGAGTGAGTGTCAGAGTGAGTGAGTGTCAGAGAGTGTGAGTGAGTGTCAGAGTGAGTGTCAGAGGGAGTGAGTGTCAGAGTGAGTGTCAGAGTGAGTGAGTGAGTGTCAGAGTGAGTGAGTGTCAGAGTGAGTGAGTGAATGTCAGAGTGAGTGAATGAATGTCAGAGTGAGTGAGTGTCAGTGAGTGAGTGTCAGAGAGTGAGTGTCAGAGTGAGTGAGTGTCAGAGTGAGTGAGTGAGTGTCAGAGTGAGTGTCAGAGTGAGTGTCAGAGTGAGTGAGTGTCAGAGTGAGTGAGTGTCAGAGTGAGTGAGTGTCAGTGTGAGTGAGTGTCAGAGTGAGTGAGTGAGTATCAGAGTGAGTGCCAGAGTGAGTGAGTGTCAGAGTGAGTATCGGAGTGAGTGTCAGAGCGAGTATCGGAGTGAGTGAGTGTCAGAGTGAGTATCGGAGTGAGTGTCAGAGTGAGTGAGTGAGTGTCAGAGTGAGTGAGTGAGTGTCAGAGTGAGTGAGTGAGTGTCAGAGTGAGTGAGTGAGTGTCAGAGTGAGTGAGTATCAGAGTGAGTGTCAGAGTGAGTAAATGTCGAAGTGAGTGAGTGAAGTGTCAGAGTGAGTGAGTGAGTGTCAGAGTGAGTGAGTGTCAGAGTGAGTGTCAGAGTGAGTCAGTGTCAGAGTGAGTGTCAGAGTGAGTGAGTGTCAGAGTGAGTATCGGAGTGAGTGAGTGTCAGAGTGATTGTCAGAGTGACTGAGTGAGTGTCAGAGTGAGTGTCAGAGTGAGTGAGTGTCGGAGTGAGTGAGTGTCAGAGTGAGTGAGTGTCAGAGTGAGTGAGTGTCAGAGTGAGTGAGTGTCGGTGTTAGTGAGTGAGTGTCAGAGTGAGTGAGTGAGTATCAGAGTGAGTGAGTGTCAGAGTGAGTGAGTGAGTGTCAGAGTGACTGAGTGAGTGTCAGAGTGAGTGAGTGTCAGAGTGAGTATCGGAGTGAGTGAGTGTCAGAGTGAGTGAGTGAGTGTCAGAGTGAGTGAGTGTCAGTGAGTGAGTGTCAGAGTGAGTGAGTGTCAGAGTGAGTGAGTGTCAGAGTGAGTGAGTGTCAGAGTGAGTGACTGTCAGTGTGAGTGAGTTAGTGTGAGAGGGAGTAAGAGCCAGTGTGTGAGAGTGAGTGAGTGTCAGAGTGAGTGAGTGAGAGTCAGAGTGAGTGTCAGAGTGAGTAAGTGAATGTCAGAGTGAGTGAGTGAGTGTCAGAGTGAGTGAGTGAATGTCACAGTGAGTGAGTGTCAGAGTGAGTGAGTGTCAGAGTGAGTGAGTGAGTGTCAGAGTGAGTGTCAGAGTGAGTGAGTGTCAGAGTGAGTTAGTGTCAGAGGGAGTGTCAGAGTGAGTGTCAGAGTGAGTGAGTGTCAGAGAGAGTGAGTGTCAGAGTGAGTGAGTGTCAGAGTGAGTGTCAGAGTGAGTGAGTGTCAGAGTGAGTGAGTGTCAGAGTGAGTGTCAGAGTGAGTGAATGTCAGAGTGAGTGAGTGTCAGAGTGAGTTAGTGTCAGAGTGAGTGAGTGAGTGTCAGAGTGAGTGAGTGTCAGAGTGAGTGAGTGAGTGTCAGAGTGAGTGACTGTCAGATGAGTGAGTGTCAGATGAGTGAGTGTCAGAGTGAGTGAGTGTCAGAGTGAGTGAGTGAGTGAGTGTCAGAGTGAGTGAGTGAGTGTCAGAGTGAGTGACTGTCAGATGAGTGAGTGTCAGATGAGTGAGTGTCAGAGTGAGTGAGTGTCAGAGAGTGTGAGTGAGTGTCAGAGTGAGTGTCAGAGGGAGTGAGTGTCAGAGTGAGTGTCAGAGTGAGTGAGTGAGTGTCAGAGTGAGTGAGTGTCAGAGTGAGTGAGTGAATGTCAGAGTGAGTGAATGAATGTCAGAGTGAGTGAGTGTCAGTGAGTGAGTGTCAGAGAGTGAGTGTCAGAGTGAGTGAGTGTCAGAGTGAGTGAGTGTCAGAGTGAGTGTCAGAGTGAGTGTCAGAGTGAGTGAGTGTCAGAGTGAGTGAGTGTCAGAGTGAGTGAGTGTCAGTGTGAGTGAGTGTCAGAGTGAGTGAGTGAGTATCAGAGTGAGTGCCAGAGTGAGTGAGTGTCAGAGTGAGTATCGGAGTGAGTGAGTGTCAGAGTGATTGTCAGAGTGACTGAGTGAGTGTCAGAGTGAGTGTCAGAGTGAGTGAGTGTCGGAGTGAGTGAGTGTCAGAGTGAGTGAGTGTCAGAGTGAGTGAGTGTCAGAGTGAGTGAGTGTCGGTGTTAGTGAGTGAGTGTCAGAGTGAGTGAGTGAGTATCAGAGTGAGTGAGTGTCAGAGTGAGTGAGTGAGTGTCAGAGTGACTGAGTGAGTGTCAGAGTGAGTGAGTGTCAGAGTGAGTATCGGAGTGAGTGAGTGTCAGAGTGAGTGAGTGAGTGTCAGAGTGAGTGAGTGTCAGTGAGTGAGTGTCAGAGTGAGTGAGTGTCAGAGTGAGTGAGTGTCAGAGTGAGTGAGTGTCAGAGTGAGTGACTGTCAGTGTGAGTGAGTTAGTGTGAGAGGGAGTAAGAGCCAGTGTGTGAGAGTGAGTGAGTGTCAGAGTGAGTGAGTGAGAGTCAGAGTGAGTGTCAGAGTGAGTAAGTGAATGTCAGAGTGAGTGAGTGAGTGTCAGAGTGAGTGAGTGAATGTCACAGTGAGTGAGTGTCAGAGTGAGTGAGTGTCAGAGTGAGTGAGTGAGTGTCAGAGTGAGTGTCAGAGTGAGTGAGTGTCAGAGTGAGTTAGTGTCAGAGGGAGTGTCAGAGTGAGTGTCAGAGTGAGTGAGTGTCAGAGAGAGTGAGTGTCAGAGTGAGTGAGTGTCAGAGTGAGTGTCAGAGTGAGTGAGTGTCAGAGTGAGTGAGTGTCAGAGTGAGTGTCAGAGTGAGTGAGTGTCAGAGTGAGTGAGTGTCAGAGTGAGTTAGTGTCAGAGTGAGTGAGTGAGTGTCAGAGTGAGTGAGTGTCAGAGTGAGTGAGTGAGTGTCAGAGTGAGTGACTGTCAGATGAGTGAGTGTCAGATGAGTGAGTGTCAGAGTGAGTGAGTGTCAGAGAGTGTGAGTGAGTGTCAGAGTGAGTGTCAGAGGGAGTGAGTGTCAGAGTGAGTGTCAGAGTGAGTGAGTGAGTGTCAGAGTGAGTGAGTGTCAGAGTGAGTGAGTGAATGTCAGAGTGAGTGAATGAATGTCAGAGTGAGTGAGTGTCAGTGAGTGAGTGTCAGAGAGTGAGTGTCAGAGTGAGTGAGTGTCAGAGTGAGTGAGTGTCAGAGTGAGTGTCAGAGTGAGTGTCAGAGTGAGTGAGTGTCAGAGTGAGTGAGTGTCAGACTGAGTGAGTGTCAGAGTGAGTGAGTGTCAGAGTGAGTGAGTGTCAGAGTGAGTGAGTGTCAGTGAGTGAGTGTCAGAGTGAGTAAGTGTCAGAGTGAGTGAGTGTCAGGGTGAGTGTCAGAATGAGTGAGTGAGTGTCAGAGTGAGTGAGTGTCGGAGTGAGTAAGTGAGAATCGGAGTGAGTAAGTGAGTGTCAGAGTGAGTGAGAGTCGGAGTAAGTGAGTGTCAGAGTGAGTGAGTCAGTGTCAGAGTGAGTGAGTGAATATCAGAGTGAGTGCCAGAGTGAGTGAGTGTCAGAGTGAGTATCGGAGTGAGTGAGTGTCAGAGTGAGTATCGGAGTGAGTGAGTGTCAGAGTGAGTGAGTGAGTGTCAGAGTGAGTGAGTGAGTGTCAGAGTGAGTATCGGAGTGAGTGAGTGTCAGAGTGAGTATCGGAGTGAGTGTCAGAGTGAGTGAGTGAGTGTCAGAGTGAGTGAGTGAGTGTCAGAGTGAGTGAGTGAGTGTCAGAGTGAGTATCAGAGTGAGTGTCAGAGTGAGTGAATGTCGAAGTGAGTGAGTGAAGTGTCAGAGTGAGTGAGTGAGTGTCAGAGTGAGTGAGTGTCAGAGTGAGTGTCAGAGTGAGTGAGTGTCAGAGTGAGTGTCAGAGTGAGTGAGTGTCAGAGTGAGTATCGGAGTGAGTGAGTGTCAGAGTGATTGTCAGAGTGACTGAGTGAGTGTCAGAGTGAGTGTCAGAGTGAGTGAGTGTCGGAGTGAGTGAGTGTCAGAGTGAGTGAGTGTCAGAGTGAGTTAATGTCAGAGGGAGTGTCAGAGTGAGTGTCAGAGTGAGTGTCAGAGTGAGTGAGTGACAGAGTGAGTGAGTGTCAGAGTGAGAGTGTCAGAGTGAGTGAGTGTCAGTGAGTGAGTGCCAGAGTGAGTGAGTGTCAGAGTGAGTGAGTGTCAGAATGAGTGAGTGTCAGAGTGAGTGAGTGTCAGAGTGAGTGAGTGTCAGAGTGAGTGAGTGAGTGTGTGAGTGAGTGAGAGCCAGAGTGTGTGAGTGAGTGAGTGTCAGAGTGAGTGAGGGAGTGGATGTCAGAGTGAGTGAGGGAGTGAGTGTCAGAGTGAGTGAGTGTCAGAGTGAGTGAGTGAGTGTCAGAGTGAGTGAGTGAGTATCAGAGTGAGTGAGTGAGTGTCAGAGTGAGTGTCAGAGTGACTGAGTGTCAGAGTGAGTGAGTGTCAGAGTGAGTATCGGAGTGAGTGAGTGTCAGAGTGAGTGAGTGAGTGTCAGTGAGTAAGTGAGTGTCAGAGTGAGTGTCAGAGTGAGTGAGTGTAAGAGTGAGTGTCAGAGTGAGTGAGTGTCAGTGAGTGAGTGTCAGAGTGAGTGAGAGTCAGAGTGAGTGAGTGTCAGAGTGAGTGAGTGAGTGTCAGAGTGAGTGAGTGAGTGTCAGAGTGAGTGAGTGAATGTCAGAGTGAGTGAGTGTCAGAGTGAGTGAGTGTCAGAGTGAGTGAGTGAGTGTCAGAGTGAGTGTCAGAGTGAGTGTCAGAGTGAGTGAGTGTCAGAGTGAGTTAGTGTCAGAGTGAGTTAGTGTCAGAGGGAGTGTTAGAGTGAGTGTCAGAGTGAGTGAGTGTCAGAGAGAGTGAGTGTCAGAGTGAGTGAGAGTCAGAGTGAGTGTCAGAGTGTGTGAGTGTCAGAGTGAGTGAGTGTCAGAGTGAGTGTCAGAGTGAGTGAATGTCAGAGTGAGTGAGTGTCAGAGTGAGTGAGTGTCAGAGTGAGTGAGTGTCAGAGTGAGTGAGTGAATGTCAGAGTGAGTGAATGAATGTCAGAGTGAGTGAGTGTCAGTGAGTGAGTGTCAGAGAGTGAGTGTCAGAGTGAGTGAGTGTCAGAGTGAGTGAGTGTCAGAGTGAGTGTCAGAGTGAGTGTCAGAGTGAGTGAGTGTCAGAGTGAGTGAGTGTCAGAGTGAGTGAGTGTCAGTGTGAGTGAGTGTCAGAGTGAGTGAGTGAGTATCAGAGTGAGTGCCAGAGTGAGTGAGTGTCAGAGTGAGTATCGGAGTGAGTGAGTGTCAGAGTGATTGTCAGAGTGACTGAGTGAGTGTCAGAGTGAGTGTCAGAGTGAGTGAGTGTCGGAGTGAGTGAGTGTCAGAGTGAGTGAGTGTCAGAGTGAGTGAGTGTCAGAGTGAGTGAGTGTCGGTGTTAGTGAGTGAGTGTCAGAGTGAGTGAGTGAGTATCAGAGTGAGTGAGTGTCAGAGTGAGTGAGTGAGTGTCAGAGTGACTGAGTGAGTGTCAGAGTGAGTGAGTGTCAGAGTGAGTATCGGAGTGAGTGAGTGTCAGAGTGAGTGAGTGAGTGTCAGAGTGAGTGAGTGTCAGTGAGTGAGTGTCAGAGTGAGTGAGTGTCAGAGTGAGTGAGTGTCAGAGTGAGTGAGTGTCAGAGTGAGTGACTGTCAGTGTGAGTGAGTTAGTGTGAGAGGGAGTAAGAGCCAGTGTGTGAGAGTGAGTGAGTGTCAGAGTGAGTGAGTGAGAGTCAGAGTGAGTGTCAGAGTGAGTAAGTGAATGTCAGAGTGAGTGAGTGAGTGTCAGAGTGAGTGAGTGAATGTCACAGTGAGTGAGTGTCAGAGTGAGTGAGTGTCAGAGTGAGTGAGTGAGTGTCAGAGTGAGTGTCAGAGTGAGTGAGTGTCAGAGTGAGTTAGTGTCAGAGGGAGTGTCAGAGTGAGTGTCAGAGTGAGTGAGTGTCAGAGAGAGTGAGTGTCAGAGTGAGTGAGTGTCAGAGTGAGTGTCAGAGTGAGTGAGTGTCAGAGTGAGTGAGTGTCAGAGTGAGTGTCAGAGTGAGTGAATGTCAGAGTGAGTGAGTGTCAGAGTGAGTGAGTGTCAGAGTGAGTGAGTGAGTGTCAGAGTGAGTGAGTGTCAGAGTGAGTGAGTGAGTGTCAGAGTGAGTGACTGTCAGATGAGTGAGTGTCAGATGAGTGAGTGTCAGAGTGAGTGAGTGTCAGAGAGTGTGAGTGAGTGTCAGAGTGAGTGTCAGAGGGAGTGAGTGTCAGAGTGAGTGTCAGAGTGAGTGAGTGAGTGTCAGAGTGAGTGAGTGTCAGAGTGAGTGAGTGAATGTCAGAGTGAGTGAATGAATGTCAGAGTGAGTGAGTGTCAGTGAGTGAGTGTCAGAGAGTGAGTGTCAGAGTGAGTGAGTGTCAGAGTGAGTGAGTGTCAGAGTGAGTGTCAGAGTGAGTGTCAGAGTGAGTGAGTGTCAGAGTGAGTGAGTGTCAGAGTGAGTGAGTGTCAGAGTGAGTGAGTGTCAGAGTGAGTGAGTGTCAGAGTGAGTGAGTGTCAGTGAGTGAGTGTCAGAGTGAGTAAGTGTCAGAGTGAGTGAGTGTCAGGGTGAGTGTCAGAATGAGTGAGTGAGTGTCAGAGTGAGTGAGTGTCGGAGTGAGTAAGTGAGAATCGGAGTGAGTAAGTGAGTGTCAGAGTGAGTGAGAGTCGGAGTAAGTGAGTGTCAGAGTGAGTGAGTCAGTGTCAGAGTGAGTGAGTGAATATCAGAGTGAGTGCCAGAGTGAGTGAGTGTCAGAGTGAGTATCGGAGTGAGTGAGTGTCAGAGTGAGTATCGGAGTGAGTGAGTGTCAGAGTGAGTGAGTGAGTGTCAGAGTGAGTGAGTGAGTGTCAGAGTGAGTATCGGAGTGAGTGAGTGTCAGAGTGAGTATCGGAGTGAGTGTCAGAGTGAGTGAGTGAGTGTCAGAGTGAGTGAGTGAGTGTCAGAGTGAGTGAGTGAGTGTCAGAGTGAGTATCAGAGTGAGTGTCAGAGTGAGTGAATGTCGAAGTGAGTGAGTGAAGTGTCAGAGTGAGTGAGTGAGTGTCAGAGTGAGTGAGTGTCAGAGTGAGTGTCAGAGTGAGTCAGTGTCAGAGTGAGTGTCAGAGTGAGTGAGTGTCAGAGTGAGTATCGGAGTGAGTGAGTGTCAGAGTGATTGTCAGAGTGACTGAGTGAGTGTCAGAGTGAGTGTCAGAGTGAGTGAGTGTCGGAGTGAGTGAGTGTCAGAGTGAGTGAGTGTCAGAGTGAGTTAATGTCAGAGGGAGTGTCAGAGTGAGTGTCAGAGTGAGTGTCAGAGTGAGTGAGTGACAGAGTGAGTGAGTGTCAGAGTGAGAGTGTCAGAGTGAGTGAGTGTCAGTGAGTGAGTGCCAGAGTGAGTGAGTGTCAGAGTGAGTGAGTGTCAGAGTGAGTGAGTGTCAGAGTGAGTGAGTGTCAGAGTGAGTGAGTGTCAGAGTGAGTGAGTGAGTGTGTGAGTGAGTGAGAGCCAGAGTGTGTGAGTGAGTGAGTGTCAGAGTGAGTGAGGGAGTGGATGTCAGAGTGAGTGAGGGAGTGAGTGTCAGAGTGAGTGAGTGTCAGAGTGAGTGAGTGAGTGTCAGAGTGAGTGAGTGAGTATCAGAGTGAGTGAGTGAGTGTCAGAGTGAGTGTCAGAGTGACTGAGTGTCAGAGTGAGTGAGTGTCAGAGTGAGTATCGGAGTGAGTGAGTGTCAGAGTGAGTGAGTGAGTGTCAGTGAGTAAGTGAGTGTCAGAGTGAGTGTCAGAGTGAGTGAGTGTAAGAGTGAGTGTCAGAGTGAGTGAGTGTCAGTGAGTGAGTGTCAGAGTGAGTGAGAGTCAGAGTGAGTGAGTGTCAGAGTGAGTGAGTGAGTGTCAGAGTGAGTGAGTGAGTGTCAGAGTGAGTGAGTGAATGTCAGAGTGAGTGAGTGTCAGAGTGAGTGAGTGTCAGAGTGAGTGAGTGAGTGTCAGAGTGAGTGTCAGAGTGAGTGTCAGAGTGAGTGAGTGTCAGAGTGAGTTAGTGTCAGAGTGAGTTAGTGTCAGAGGGAGTGTTAGAGTGAGTGTCAGAGTGAGTGAGTGTCAGAGAGAGTGAGTGTCAGAGTGAGTGAGAGTCAGAGTGAGTGTCAGAGTGTGTGAGTGTCAGAGTGAGTGAGTGTCAGAGTGAGTGTCAGAGTGAGTGAATGTCAGAGTGAGTGAGTGTCAGAGTGAGTTAGTGTCAGAGTGAGTTAGTGTCAGAGTGAGTTAATGTCAGAGGGAGTGTCAGAGTGAGTGAGTGTCAGAGTGAGTGTCAGAGTGAGTGAGTGACAGAGTGAGTGAGTGTCAGAGTGAGAGTGTCAGAGTGAGTGAGTGTCAGTGAGTGAGTGCCAGAGTGAGTGAGTGTCAGAGTGAGTGAGTGTCAGAGTGAGTGAGTGTCAGAGTGAGTGAGTGAGTGTGTGAGTGAGTGAGAGCCAGAGTGTGTGAGTGAGTGAGTGTCAGAGTGAGTGAGGGAGTGGATGTCAGAGTGAGTGAGGGAGTGAGTGTCAGAGTGAGTGAGTGTCAGAGTGAGTGAGTGTCAGAGTGAGAGAGTGAGTGTCAGAGTGAGTGAGTGTCAGAGTGAGTGAGTGAGTGGCAGAGTGGGTGAGTGTCAGAGTGAGTGTCAGAGTGAGTGAGTGAATGTCAGAGTGAGTGAGTGAGTGTCAGAGTGAGTGAGTGAGTGTCAGAGTGAGTGTCAGAGTGAGTGAGTGTCAGAGTGAGTGTCAGAGTGAGTGTCAGAGTGAGTGTCAGAGTGAGTGAGTGTCAGTGAGTGAGTGTTAGAGTGAGTGAGTGTTGGAGTGAGTGTCAGAGTGAGTGAGTGTCAGAGTGAGTGTCGGAGTGAGTGAGTGTCAGAGTGAGTGAGTGTCAGAGTGAGTGAGTGTCAGAGTGAGTGTCGGAGTGAGTGAGTGTCAGAGTGTGTGTCGGAGTGAGTGTCGGAGTGAGTGAGTGTCAGAGTGAGTGTCAGAGTGAGTGAGTGTCAGAGTGAGTGAGTGTCAGAGTGAGTGTCGGAGTGAGTGAGTGTCAGAGTGTGTGTTGGAGTGAGTGTCGGAGTGAGTGAGTGTCAGAGTGAGTGTCAGAGTGAGTGAGTGTCAGAGTGAGTTGGTGTCAGAGTGAGTGTCAGAGTGAGTGAGTGTCAGAGAGAGTGAGTGTCAGAGTGAGTGAGTGTCAGAGTGAGTGTCAGAGTGAGTGAGTGTCAGAGTGAGTGAGTGTCAGAGTGAGTGTCAGAGTGAGTGAATGTCAGAGTGAGTGAGTGTCAGAGTGAGTTAGTGTCAGAGTGAGTTAGTGTCAGAGTGAGTTAGTGTCAGAGTGAGTTAATGTCAGAGGGAGTGTCAGAGTGAGTGAGTGTCAGAGTGAGTGTCAGAGTGAGTGAGTGACAGAGTGAGTGTCAGAGTGAGAGTGTCAGAGTGAGTGAGTGTCAGTGAGTGAGTGCCAGAGTGAGTGAGTGTCAGAGTGAGTGAGTGTCAGAATGAGTGAGTGTCAGAGTGAGTGAGTGTCAGAGTGAGTGAGTGTCAGAGTGAGTGAGTGTCAGAGTGAGTGAGTGAGTGTGTGAGTGAGTGAGAGCCAGAGTGTGTGAGTGAGTGAGTGTCAGAGTGAGTGAGGGAGTGGATGTCAGAGTGAGTGAGGGAGTGAGTGTCAGAGTGAGTGAGTGTCAGAGTGAGTGAGTGAGTGTCAGAGTGAGTGAGTGAGTGTCAGAGTGAGTGAGTGAGTGTCAGAGTGAGCGAGTGAGTGTCAGAGTGAGTGAGTGTCAGAGTGAGTGAGTGAGTGTCAGAGTGAGTGAGTGAATGTCAGAGTGAGTGAGTGAGTGTCAGAGTGAGTGAGTGAGTGTCAGAGTGAGTGTCAGAGTGAGTGAGTGTCAGAGTGAGTGAGTGTCAGAGTGAGTGTCAGAGTGAGTGAGTGTCAGTGAGTGAGTGTTAGAGTGAGTGAGTGTCGGAGTGAGTGTCAGAGTGAGTGAGTGTCAGAGTGAGTGTCGGAGTGAGTTAGTGTCAGAGTGAGTGAGTGTCAGAGTGAGTGAGTGTCAGAGTGAGTGTCGGAGTGAGTGAGTGTCAGAGTGTGTGTCGGAGTGAGTGTCGGAGTGAGTGAGTGTCAGAGTGAGTGAGTGTCAGAGTGAGTGTCGGAGTGAGTGAGTGCCAGAGTGAGTGTGTGTCAGAGTGAGTGAGTGTCAGAGTGAGTGAGTGTCAGAGTGAGTGTCGGAGTGAGTGAGTGTCAGAGTGTGTGTCGGAGTGAGTGTCGGAGTGAGTGAGTGTCAGAGTGAGTGAGTGTCAGAGTGAGTGTCGGAGTGAGTGAGTGTCAGAGTGTGTGTCGGAGTGAGTGTCGGAGTGAGTGAGTGTCAGAGTGAGTGAGTGTCAGAGTGAGTGTCGGAGTGAGTG
Source organism: Scyliorhinus canicula (assembly GCF_902713615.1). Lineage (NCBI taxonomy): Eukaryota > Metazoa > Chordata > Chondrichthyes > Carcharhiniformes > Scyliorhinidae > Scyliorhinus > Scyliorhinus canicula. The sequence continues at coordinate 2,254,716 of NC_052153.1, read as the reverse complement.
AGTGTCAGAGTGTGTGTCGGAGTGAGTGTCGGAGTGAATGAGTGTCAGAGTGAGTGAGTGTCAGAGTGAGTGTCGGAGTGAGTGAGTGTCAGAGTAAGTGAGTGTCAGAGTGAGTGTCAGAGTGAGTGAGTGCCAGAGTGAGTGAGTGTCAGAGTGAGTGAGTGTCAGAGTGAGTGTCAGAGTGAGTGTTAGAGTGAGTGAGTGTCAGAGTGAGTGTCAGAGTGAGTGAGTGTCAGAGTGAGTGTCAGAGTGAGTGAGTGTCAGAGTGAGTGAGTGAGTGTCAGAGTGAGTGAGTGTCGGAGTGAGTGAGTGTCGGAGTGTATGTCAGAGTGAGTGTCAGAGTGAGTGAGTGTCAGAGTGAGTGAGTGTCAGAGTGAGTGAGTGTCAGAGTGAGTGTCAGAGTGAGTGTCGGAGTGAGTGAGTGTCTGAGTGAGTGTCAGAGTGAGTGTCAGTGAGTGAGTGTCGGAGTGAGTGAGTGTCAGTGTGGGTATCAGAGTGAGTGAGTGTCAGAGTGAGTGAGTGAGTGTCAGAGTGAGTGAGTGTCAGAGTGAATGTCAGAGTGAGTGAGTGTGAGTGAGTGTGAGTGTGGCGTTATGGCACGGTTCACGCACATCTCCAGCCCTGGGCTCAGAGAATCACCCCTGTGTGTGTGAGACTGTGTGTGAGAAACTGTGTGTGAGAAACTGTGTGTGTGAGAGACTGTGTGTGTGAGACTGTGTGTGTGAGACTGTGTGTGAGAAACTGTGTGTGAGAAACTGTGTGTGAGAAACTGTGTGTGTGAGAAACTGTGTGTGAGAAACTGTGTGTGTGAGAGACTGTGTGTGTGAGAGACTGTGTGTGTGAGAGACTGTGTGTGTGAGAGACTGTGTGTGTGAGAAACTGTGTGTGTGTGTGAGACTGTGTGTGTGAGACTGTGTGTGTGAGAAACTGTGTGTGTGAGAAACTGTGTGTGAGACTCTGAGAGAAACAGTGTGTGTGAGACAGTGTGTGTGAGACAGTGTGTGTGAGACTGTGTGTGTGAGACTGTGTGTGTGAGACTGTGTGTGAGAGACTGTGTGTGAGCGACTGTGTGTGTGAGACTGTGTGTGTGAGACTGTGTGAGAGAGACTGTGTGTGTGAGACTGTGTGTGTGAGACTGTGAGCAACTGTGTGTGAGTGAGACTGTGTGTGAGAGACTGTGTGTGTGAGACTGTGTGAGAGAGACTGTGAGCAACTGTGTGTGAGCAAGACTGTGTGTGAGACTGTGTGTGTGAGACTGTGCGTGAGACTGTGTGTGAGCGACTGTGTGTGAGCAACTGTGTGTGTAGTAAGACTGTGCGTGAGACTGTGTGCGTGAGACTGTGTGCGTGAGACTGTGTGCGTGAGACTGTGTGCGTGATACTGTGTGTGAGCAACTGTGTGTGAGCAACTGTGTGTGAGCAACTGTGTGTGAGCAACTGTGTGTGTGTAAGACTGTGTGTGAGCAACTGTGTGATAAACTGTGTGTGAGCAACTGTGTGATAAACTGTGTGTGAGAAACTGTGTGTGTGAGGCTATGTGTAAGACTGTGTGTGTGAGACTGTGTGTGTGAGACTGTGTGTGAGACTGCGTGTGTGAGACTGCGTCTGTGAGACTGCGTGTGTGAGACTGCGTGTGTGAGAAACTGTGTGTGAGAAACTGTGTGTGTGAGACTGTGTCTGTGAGACTGCGTGTGTGAGACTGCGTGTGAGAGACTGTGTCTGTGAGACTGCGTCTGTGAGACTGTGTGAGAGAGACTGTGTCTGTGAGACTGTGTGTGAGAGACTGCGCGTGAGAGACTGTGTGTGTGAGACTGCGTGTGTGAGACTGCGTGTATGAGACTGTGTGTGAGAGACTGTGTCTGTGAGACTGCGTGTGAGAGACTGCGTCTGTGAGACTGCGTGTGAGAGACTGCGTGTGAGAGACTGCGTGTGTGTGAGACTGCGTGTGAGAGACTGTGTGTGAGAGACTGTGTCTGTGAGACTGCGTGTGTGAGACTGCGTCTGTGAGACTGCGTGTGAGAGACTGTGTGTGTGTGAGACTGCGTGTGAGAGACTGTGTGTGTGAGACTGCGTGTGAGAGACTGTGTGTGTGTGAGACTGCGTGTGAGAGACTGTGTGTGTGAGACTGCGTGTGAGAGACTGTATGTGAGAGACTGTGTGTGAGAGACTGTGTATGAGAGACTGTGATTCCAGCGGCCCGCGCCGCGTCAAACGTGCCGGCACAAATGGCGCCGATTCTCCGCACCTCGGAGAATCGTGCACTGGCGTCGGGGCATCGATGCACGGTTCGCGCGCATCTCCGGCCCGGCGCGGGGCTCAGAGAATCACCCCTGTGTGTGTGAGACTGTGTGTGAGAAACTGTGTGTGTGAGACTGTGTGTGAGAGAGACTATGTGTGAGAGAGACTGTGTGTGAGAGAGACTGTGTGTGAGAGAGACTGTGTGTGTGAGAGACTGTGTGAGAGAGACGGTGTGTGAGAGAGACGGTGTGTGAGAGAGACTGTGTGAGAGAGACTGTGTGTGAGAGACTGTGTGTGAGAGAGACGGTGTGTGAGAGAGACTGTGTGAGAGAGACTGTGTGTGAGAGACTGTGTGTGAGAGAGACTGTGTGAGAGAGACTGTGTGAGAGAGACTGTGTGTGTGAGAGACTGTGTGAGAGAGACGGTGTGTGAGAGAGACGGTGTGTGAGAGAGACTGTGTGAGAGAGACTGTGTGTGAGAGACTGTGTGTGTGAGAGACTGTGTGTGAGAGAGACTGTGTGTGAGAGAGACGGTGTGTGAGAGAGACTGTGTGTGAGAGAGACTGTTTGTGTGAGAGACTGTGTGAGAGAGACGGTGTGTGAGAGAGACGGTGTGTGAGAGAGACTGTGTGAGAGAGACTGTGTGTGAGAGACTGTGTGTGTGAGAGACTGTGTGTGAGAGAGACTGTGTGTGAGAGAGACGGTGTGTGAGAGGGACGGTGTGTGAGAGAGACTGTGTGAGAGAGACTGTGTGTGAGAGACTGTGTGTGAGAGAGACTGTGTGTGAGAGAGACTGTGTGTGAGAGAGACTGTGTGTGAGAGAGACTGTGTGTGAGAGAGACTGTGTGTGAGAGAGACTGTGTGTGAGAGACTGTGTGTGAGAGAGACTGTGTGTGAGAGAGACTGTGTGTGAGAGAGACTGTGTGAATGGCCGCGAGTGTGAGTGGCCGAGTGTGTGTCCGTGAGTGTGTGTCCGTGAGTGTGAATGGCCATGCGTGAGTGGCCATGCGTGTGAGTGGCTGAGCGTGAGCGGCCGTGCATGTGAATGTGCGTGAGTGTGAATGTGAGGGAGTGTGAGTGAGTGAGTGAGTGTGAGCGTGCGTGTGTGAGTGACTGTGTGTGTTAGTGTGAGTGTGAGTGAGTGAGTGAGTGTGAGCGTGCGTGTGTGAGTGACTGTGTGTGTTAGTGTGAGTGTGAGTGAGTGAGTGAGTGTGAGTCAGAGTGTGTGTCAGTGAGTGTGAATGAGTGAGTATGTGACTGACTGTGTGTATGTGAGTGGGTGTGCGTGTGTGTGAGTATGTAGCAGAGCAGAAATTGTAGGGGTGGATAACAAACATTAGTGACACTGATTATTGCCTCACCAGTATTATTTGCAATAACATTATTTTGAAAAGTGCATGAACACTGAGCTGTTGACAGCTCTGGTATGAGCATAGTTTTTTAGACTATCTGCATGAATTCGGCAGAAATCCAAACAATCAACATAAACCAAAATCACTTGAATATCTCCTGAAGGTTTCAGCTGTGACTCAGTGGGGTAGCATTCTCTCCTTTGAATCTGAAGGTTCTGGGTTGAAGTCCCACCTCAGAGATTTGAGCGCACGATCTAGGCTGACATCCCAGTTGCAATGCTGAGGAAGTGCTGCACTGCTGGTGGTACAGAATTTCAGATGAGATGGTAAACGGATGTCCTGCCTGTGTCCTCAGATGGATATGGAAGATCCTACGGCACTATTCTGAAGGAGGGGGGTAAACTTTCCCCGGTGTCCTGATCAATATTTACCCCCTACGCTCTCTCACTCAAACAGGTTAGACTTTGCTGTTTGTTATCCAAATCAGCCTCCACATTTCATACAACAGTGACAAACCTCAGCAAAGCGTTTCGTTGGTTTAAAGCATTTTGGGGCATTTGAAGGTCATGAGGAACACAAAAAATGACAAGTCTTTCTCGCAACATGGACCAAAGCAGCAGTAACATGAAAAAGAAATATAAGAAACTGAGAGTTTAGAATGATAAGTAAGCAGTGAGATATAACAATGAAAGAATGACGGTGGATAGTTTGACCCATACATTGCTACACCATCTGAACTTTTAAACAATGCAAATTGTTTGAAAATGATGCCCTTGGCTTTCCCTTTAGCCGTGTTATGGTCAATATTAAAATTGCCGCAAACACAACCAGTCTATTGATTCATTTTTAAGAATTTTAACTAAAGGAGACCATTCAGCCCATCATGCCCCTACTAGCCCTTTAAAGAAACTGCCCGATTCAGACCCAGACCTCATAACAGCACAAATGCTCTTGCCTTTTTTAATAAATTAAAGTCGGGAACATTTCCTCCAGCAACTGACTGTTGGCAATCTGATCCAAAGTGCAAGTTTGCTTTCTGGTTGAGTTGGCAACTGTTGAATTGATTTGAAACTGACACACGAGATAATTGAGGGGAGGGGAGGGAAGGGTTTGCGGACATTTAAAGAAAGATAACGTTAATTTCAGGTTGTGCAGAAGCTCAGGCAGTTTCTATGACAGAAGATGATTATATCAGTATGTGAATCAGAACTGGGATGGGAGGGCCTCTGGAAATACGGGAAGCTTCAATAAACTGTTGTTAATAATAGACTTCCCTTCAAATCAGTGGAATATCAACACTCCCTTAGCACAATCCCCAAACATTACTCAAGTTTCTTACATCCATTGATATGAAGCTGTATTTTACTCAATAAAATAGCAGTTTTAATGTGCCAATTATCTTAACATCAGACAGTTGTTAGAAAATACCTCGGAAAGTTGCATTTCATTCAGAGTTCATCTGGCATTGAGTTCAAAGGTATGTTTGAAACACAATTTTAACACACTTTTACCAATTCTACATCGGGGTGTACTTGCAAGTATTTCATTCAGCCGTTTACAGTTTCACAATCAGCTACAACTACGTGTAAGATTAGTAAATGGTTTTATACCTGTGCGTTATTCTGTGTATGAGATGCCTGAGAAATGGGTTAAATAAAAAAAAAAGAAAGAAAAATTAGTTATGTCTTCAGTCACATAACAAACCAGGAAACTAATGCTTTCATATTCAGTAATATAAGACCTGATAAATGGGCACCGTTATCAAGTCAATACACGCGAGGAAACAAAGCAGGGCCCCCCTTCCCATGCTTATCGGGGAAAGCAAAGTCCCCAGGGGATATGGCCCATGCAATATGGGGAAAATCTGTAAAGTAATTTTAGAAGTTAATTTTGCCTTGATCTTGGTCCACTTGGCTAAGGGCTTGAAGACCAACCTCTTTTCTATAACATGGCGTGATAATCCCAACCTCCCCCCCTCGAACAGAAACAGAGGGGAACATTCAAAATCGCCATTTCTGATTTTTTTTCTTCATCTAAAATACAGAGCCTGAGCAGGTGTTCTTCCAAAAAGTGTGTAAGATAAAGAATTGACCCCCATTTGCAAAATCACTAAGCTCCTTGCTAGTTTCACAATTGGGCTCCTGACTACAGAATGAATGGGGGGGAAGGCCATTGATGTAATTTTAACGAGTCACTTGAGATGGATTAATTCAGGGATGATAAAAAGCGGAACAGGAACTGCAATTTTTAAAGAAAACATTTTTCTGACATTTAGTTTTAAACATTGAAGCAATATATCAGTGTCAATCATCTTCCTCCCTGGCTGAGAAGAATCGCTCGATCATATTTTCATGTAATTGTCCAAGATTAAAAAGTCTTATTTAGTTATCCACTTGTAATACAGTACCAGCCACTGAAAATAGGCAGAAAACTTCTAAAAAATTTAAATTAAATGATAAAACGTCAGACTGGTTGGTACAGATTATAGAAACACCATAATCTGCATTTGAATCAAGCCCAGACGGAGATGAAAGTCTTCTCTCCAATGAAATAGCTTCTACATATTTTCCCTCGAAAGTCTATGCTGTACTCACCCAGTAGAACCAACCACACTCCCCACAAACAAACACAGTACCAAAGTTCAGTTGAGTTTCAAGCCGAGGGGCTGGTTTAGCTCAGGGCTAAATCGCTGGCTTTTAAAGCAGACCAAGGCAGGCCAGCCGTACGGTTCAATTCCCGTACCAGCCGCCCCGAACAGGCGCCGGAATGTGGCGACTAGGGGCTTTTCACAGTCACTTCATTTGAAGCCTACTTGTGACAATAAGCGATTTTCATTTCATTTCACAAGACCACATTATATAACTGCCTATAATTAAGCACAAATTAAACAAAGTTAGAAATTTCACTCCACTTGACCACAATACATGGCTGGCGTAAGAGATGGAAATATCAGACCAGCTCAGCGGGAAGCATTCTTCCAAACTCCAGCGACGGACTAGAGGGAGCTTTACTCTGTACCTGACCAGTGCACGTTCTGGGACTGATTGATGCTAATCGAGCATGCAAAAGGATGTCCAACTCTTTGTACATTGGCCACCTTGATAACCATAGGTTTATTAATCCCATTTTTTTTGATGTTCAGATGATAATTGCAATCAAGTCAGTTTGACAAGTCCAAACTTTCAGGAGCAGGGTGGTGAGATTGAGTTCTTTAGGTTAGGTTTTTAAAATCTTTCATGGGGTGTGGGTGTCGCTGGCTAGACCACCCTTTATCGCCCATCCCTAATTGCCCTTGCGAAGGTGGTGGCGAACTGCCTTTTTGAACCGCAATAGTCCATGTAGTGTAGGTACACCCACAGTGCTGTTAGGGAGTGAGTTAGTTCCAGAACTTGGATCCAGTAATAGTGAAGGAACGGTGAAATATTTCCAAGGATGGTGCGTGATTGGGAGGGAAACTGACTGGTGGTGGTGTTCCCATGGTACTGCTGGCCTTAACCTTCTAGATTGTATGTGGAAGGAGCCTTGGCGAATTGCTGCAGTGAACCTTGTAGATGGTACACACGGCTGCCTCTGTGCGTTAGATAGTGGAGGAAGTGATCGATTAAAGTAGTGAATGAGGTACCAGCCAGGCAGCTGCTTTGTCCTGGACGGTGTTGAGCTTCTTGAATGTTGTTGGAGCTGCACAAATCCAGGCAAGTGGAGAGTATTCCATTATACTCCTGACTTGTGGCTTGTAGATGGTGGACAAGCTTTGCAGAGTCAGGAGGTGAGTTACTCACTGCAGAATTCTCAGTCTCTGACCTGCTCGCGTAGTATCTATAGGGCTAAGTTATATTGAATTTAGGAAGTTAGGTTAGGAAGCTCAGATTCCTTGGCCGTGATTCTCTGACCGCCAGCCGGGTCGGAGAATCCCCGTGCAGCGCGTGAATCCCAACCCACCGCCCCGACGCCGGCTGCCGTATTCTCCGGCGCCGTTTTTTGGGCGGGTGCGGGTTTCCCGCCACGCGGTCGGAGGCCGTTGGCAGCGCCCCCCGGCGATTCTCCGGGCACCGATGCGCCGAGCAGCTGTCCATTATTGGCCAGTCCCACCGGCATGAATCCCTCAACTCACACACCAGCAGGACCTGGCAGGTGAGTATGTGTGGGCGGTCCTTGGGGGGGGGGTGCGGAGGGGATCAGACCCCGGGCGGGGCCCCCATGGCGGCCTGGCCCACGATCGGAGCCCACCGATCTACGGACGGGCTTGTTCCGTGGGGGCACTTCTTTTTTCTGCGCCGTGCCCCTGTAGGGCTCCACCATATTGCCCAGGGGTCGGAGCGGAGAAGAGAACCCCTCGCGCATGCGTGAAAATACGCCGGCCGGTCTGTGCATGCGCGGAATCATGGCGGCTGTTCCGCGCATGCGCGAACTCACCCCGTCCCTTCGGTGGTAGCTGGAGCGGCGCCAACCCCTCCGCCAGGCACCTCGCCCCTGCACTTTCGGGGGCTGTTGACGCCGGAATGGTTGGTGCCGGTTTTCCCGCCGGCGTGGAGACTTCGTCCCCAGAAAGGAGAATCTCAGCCCTTGTGCTCGTTAATAATAATTTAGCATTGTCAAAAATACTACATATGGATTTGCGAGAGGCTCATGCATTAGCAAGACTGGACATTTGAATTAGATGCTTTGGATTGCTGGTGAAAACCTTCTACAATTGTGTTTCTGTCTATATGAAAGAATCTTAAAACAAGGTCCACTGTGTAGAATCTTAAAAATAAGTCAGGAGCAAGGCTGCATTTAACTGTAAAATTTGCCCCAGTGTTAAATGTTTCCCGGATTTAGTGAAACCAGAACCAGGCATTTCCAAAGGTGAGACTGGGCCTCAGTGACGTGCAGTGCGCGAGACAGGGCAACTCACATCAAATAAAGGAGAGCCATGATCACAGGCTGAATAGAACCAGATTGTGGCCATTCTGCCTTTTAACAGCCCATATAGTTAAACTGAACAACTGTGGGGGAGATTTTCCCCAAAATTGCCGAGGGTTGGATGAGGCAGGAAAAGCTTTCACAGCTGCATTTTCTGCACCAGATCAAACAGCAATCTGCAGTTCCAAAGTGCTGCCACGGACTACACAGCCAGCTTGGGGGGGGGGGGGGGGGGTGTGAGTGAGCTAAACCCGCCGGCAAAGCTGCGATTCAGAGAACCGCCCCGCCCCCCGATCATCAGGACACCTAGCAGACAAGAACATCACCAACCCTCGAACCCAAACAGACAACCTCCCCTCACCCCTCAACAATTGGGTCACCCTCCCCACCCCATGCCATGCCCCCCCTGCATTCTCAGTGTCCACGTCCCCCTCACCCACCACCATGGAGGCACTACCCTCACCTCAAACGCTCCCCGTCGACATAATGAGAACCATCTTCAATATGGTGCACTGGAGGCCCTGTCCCTGGGCCCACCCTTCCCGGACCTGCTCACTGGAAGTGGGTGCCACATGCCCCTCACCACCCAGGGGCTAGCTATGGGGGTATCTGCACCAGTGGCCAACCAGGCCCTGGGAATCTCAGCCCCTATTTCTATTCCATGTAAATGTTTTGAGTACCAAATGGCCTCCCGTGCTTTTAATGTAACTGTGTCTCCACGATATAAAAGCTGCAATAATCTACTTCCTGGGCCTTCCCAAAGGTAATCATCATTAACCAGAATTAGCAGATGCATTGGAGTCACTGAACGTTCTCCAGTCTAGAACATTTTCTGTATGAACCAAAAGATGCTTTCAAGTATTATTCTAAATGGTGATTCATGAGATTTTAATATCGTAGCATGAAATTCGATTATATTCAGACACTCTGTCATCGGTGCTGATTAAGTCGCCAGGCCAACAATGTTTGTGTTTATTTCCGCTGCTTAATCTGAGGATTTAAAGTTTGGAGTTTTCAGCTTTCGTGATGTGGATTTCCTAAAAGTTTCACTACCATGACACTGCAGTGTGAAAATAACATAAGGGCACTTTCCCTTGTTTTTGCAAAACAACTTTCAATGAAATGCACCAAAGCAGTGACGGGAAACCTCGGATAGTGAGTGCCGGCCTCTCGAGCATCTTGGCAAGCCTGAAATCGGGGCTTGTTCACTCTCCATGACACTGGAATAAGCATAAATGCATTTAATGCACACCCAATATTTCAGAGCGTGTTATAGAAAATGCTTAACCATATCCGAATTAATGTAACTGCCATCAACTTCACTCTGATTGGCCGCAGAGGGAGCGCAGGGCTCTCCCAGTGTGAGCAATCGACACACACACACCTCACATCACTCGCCCTCGCTTTGTGTGTGGATCCCTTCGGCCAAACAGGTAAGAAAAAACTTGGATGTGAATCAGCTGAATGTGGCGACCCTGCGTGTGGGCAACGATCAACAAACTGTCTCGTGGGGGCCGCACTCAGGATCCAGATAGGCCGCATGTGGCTCCTGGGCCTCAGGTTGTCCAACACTGCACTAAAGGGTCAACCACACAGGAAGGAAATTAATAAATAAGCAAGATCGGAATGCCAGGCACAGTCATTTCATGGGGCCTGTCTTCTAAATGGCTGCTGATTCATAATTGAAGTAAATCTCAAAACAGATTTGTTCATCCAAGACTAGGACAATATTCAAATGTTCGGATAAAGTGTTTAAACTTTGGAATGCTTCAAAGAAAATACATATTTTTTTTAATCGCAAAGGACAAATTTACCTCTTTTATGCAGGTTAATCCAAAAATGACAGAAAAGGCTGGTAACGGATTGCATTGGCTTCATTGCCCTCATACAAGACAACATTGGCCATTCCCAACTCCCCAAGCCACCTGTTCCATAACACATTGAAAATTGCCATCCTTCTATTCAAATCCCTCCATAGTCTCATCCCTCCCTTTCTCTGGAATGTTCTGCGACTCGACAACTCTCTATGATGTGATAAATATGCTCCTTCAAATCTGGTCTCTTGGGTTTCCTGAATTTCCTTCCTTCCATCCTTGGTGGCTGTGTGGTCAGCTGCCTTGGCCCCAAGCTCTGGACTTCCCTCTGAAATCTCGCCACTTCCTCTGCTCCGTTAAGATGCTCCTTAGACCAGATTTTTGATGCCCTGATTTTTGATGCCCTGCACCAATATCTCCCGATGTGTCTCAATGTCCAATTTTGACCGTCAACTCCCATGAAGTAGTTTGGGACACTTAGCCATGTTATTGGCGATATTGAAATGCAAGTGTTGTTGAAATTCCAGAGCAGGAAAGATACATTGAAACTACTGTAGTTGGAGACAATGAATTTTAATCCAGCACAGGATTCCCTCCCACTCTTTTTTTAAATGTGTTTTTTATGTAGAACCCAAAAACCTTCCAAAGAGGATGTACTGTGCTGAGTAGAAATAGTGAGTTGAGCAGATAGCAGCATAACACACTGGAGCAAGGAGAAAGTAACATCGTACTATGTTACTTAAATAGAATTCCAAAAACCCAGGTTAATATTCTTGGGACACTAGTTAAAATCCCGCCTATATATCAATCTTTAAAGGTGGTGGAACATATTGAGAGAGTGGTTAGAGAAGTTTATGTGATCTTGGGCTTGATCAATTCAAGTATTGAGTGCATAATGGCAGGGAAACTATGCTGAGCCTGTCTAACTCTCAGCTTAAGCAACAACTAGAGTATTACATTCAGTTCTGATCGTCACTCTTTGGGGAGCATGTGACGGCCCCGGAGAGGGTACAGTGATTTCCCAGAAAAGTTCCAGGAATGAGTGATTTTAGCGAAAAGGTTAGGTTGAGAAGCTGGGGTTGTTCTTCTTGGAAGAAAGAAGACTGGAAGGTGATCTAACAGAGGTGTGCAAGGTTACAATAGATTTAGGTAAGTTAGACAGAGGAAAGTTGTTCCCATTAACTGAAGGGTCAAGGATGATGGACACAAATTTTTGGACAAGAGATACAGAGGGGGAGGGGGGGGGGGAAATGTGTGGAAGAATGATTTTTTAAAAAATAAATTTAGATTACCCAATTATTTTTTCTATTAAGGGGCAATTTAGCGTGGCCAATCCACCTACTCTGCACATTTTTGGGTTGTGGGGGCGAAACCCACGCAGACACGGGAGAATGTGCAATCTCCACACGGACAGTGACCCAGAGCCGGGATCGAACCTGGGACCTCAGCACCGTGAGGCGGTTGTGCTAACCACTAGGCCACCGTGCTGCTCCAGGAAGAATGATTTTTACACAGCGGGTGGTAATAACCCAGAACTCGCTGCCTATGAGGAAGGTGAAAGTGGAACCGGCGAATGATTTCAAAAGGAAATTGGACAGACACTTGAAGGAAATAAACTGATCGGGCTACTGGGATAGTGCAGGGGACTGGGACTGACTGGATTCCTCGACATAGAGCTAGCATGGGATCGATGGGCTGAGTGGCACAAGTCAAGAGTGTAATGAATATTCTCCACTTGCCTGGATGAGTACAGCTCCAACAACACTCAAGGCACTCAACAACATCCAGGACAAAGAAGCCCACTTGATTGTTCCCCCTTCCACAATCATTCAAGCCCTCCACCAGCGATGAACAGCGGCAACTGTGTGTACCATCTACAAGATTCACTGCTGCAACCCATAAGGCTTCTTCAACAGCACCTTACAAACCCACACCCTCTATCGGCTAAGAGGACAAGTACTGTGGACTCATGGGAACACCACCACCTGGAGGTTCCCCTCCAAGCCACTCACCACCCTGACTTAGAAATATATAGTTGTTACTTCACTGTCACTGGGTCAAAATCCTGGAACTCCCTCCCTAATAGCACTGTGGGTGTACCTACACACATGGTCTGCGGCGGTTCAAGAAGACAGCTCACCACCACCTTCTTGAGGGCAATTACGGATGGGAAATAAATGCTGGTCCAGCCAGAGTCATCCATGATCAAACAGAAAAAAGGTATGTTCGGAGCAATGAGGGATGGAGGGAGGGATGAACCAATGATGGATGGAGGGAAGGGTGGAGCAATTTGAGAATAAAGCACATGAGAAAAAAAGAAACATTTGACTAAAAGAGCAAAGAGGGAATGAGGGCAGATTGCATTATTGCCTCTGCAATACATGTGTTTAATAATATGACTGTGATTATTCAAAGGGATATATCAGAGGGAAGCTGCAGTTGTACATTAAAACAATATATATAAACTAATAATGACACTGAGCATTATACTGAAATTACACATGTACAGTTTAGTCAAAATATGTAGCAATAATCACTCAATTATGTAGAGATTATACAATCACTGCACATTATACAAACTGCAGTTATTCTTTATACATCACAATATATATTGTACAGATACTAAGATTTTGTTACTATTATAGACTATATTGGAAATATATATTCTCATCGTTTCTCCAATAGTAAAAAGTGATATTAAATATTATACTACTTCATTCATATATTCTGTTCAAGGGGTATTTTATTCGATCCTAAATACATGTTGGTAAAACAGAATTTGGAAACCACAATCTTTTCTCGCAGCAGAGGGACAATACACGTTCATATAATTTAGGAAGGAAGACAAGAGTCAATTAAAGCTGGTTTAATGTGAAACGAATCATTCACACTGGTCACGCACACTGCTCCCTTACCAGTCAAATTATTCACTTTCAGATAAGCTACTGCTAAACCCTTATGGGGTTTAACTAATTTACTGCACAGATACTGCATGTCTGTTATAATAACAGGTAGGATGTATTGGGGTCGACCATTTATCAGAATTAGACTCCTTTCCTCAATTCGCCGAGAATTGTTCTGCCCACACCGTTTCCTTCACTGTAACAAGGCAACCCCTCACGGCCTGTAATGTGGCAGCAAACAAAACTGACACGCTCTCCCTTTCCCCGTCAGAGAGAGCAGGAGAGGCTCTCTGGAGGAGCTCAGAAAAGTTTTGCAGAGGCTGGGAGCGACTAATGGAAAGTTAATCATTGCAACACTATTTCACATTTGACAAGCAGGTACGCTTGTTTACAAAGTTAACTATGTGTTAATGAATGTGTGACAAGTCGCAAATTTGTTTTCAAAATCAAATTTTGAGACAGGATAAGAAATATTAGAATCTGATTATTTTTTGTTCCTTCAGCTACACTGAAGGCGGAACCTGCATGACTCTGTAATAATTTTCTTAAACAATACCTCAATCAAATTATGCTTCCAACAAGAGCTAGCAGACATGATCTGGCACATTAAACTGATACATTCTGGGCTCAATACTGATTTTTACCATTGTGTTCTGTGAAAAAATGCAGTTTCTGTCAGCAGACGCATGTATCTGCTCCGAAACGTACACCCTGATCTGAAATTGGAATGCTGCAGAGCGAATGATGAATGTTTTAGCTTGACCACACTATCAGAGCACATCTCTCTCACGCTTCATTCAGCACCCTCATTGTCCAAGAGTTATCAATCATGCCTCCATGATGCCACAATATTACAAGAAACGAAATGAAATGAAATGAAAATCACTTATTGTCACGAGTAGGCTTCAATGAAGTTACTGTGAAAAGCCCCTAGTCGCCACATTCCGGCGCCTGTCCGGGGAGGCTGGTACGGGAATCGAACCGTGCTGCTGGCCTGCTTTAAAAGCCAGCGATTTAGCCGAGTGAGCTAAACCAGCCCCTGACAAGAGGAGGAAGAAGGTTTGAATAACTATCACAGCTCGTACAGGGAATGAACTCAACCAATAGGCTAACCAGCCCTTGCAGGGCATATTATTCAGGTTAAAACTCGGAGTCAAGTTTATCTGCAAGATTTGAAACTATACTGAAGCTAAAGGCAAACCGTGAATCTGATTGATGCTTTAAATTACATTGAAAGTAAAAAAAATGTTGTATATCTTAGAATCCTTTTCAGGATATTTTGACTGACACTCTCATAGTATTTCTTCAATCTGTGGTGTCCCATAGAATCTGCAGAAGGAGGCCATTCAGCCCATCGAGTCTGCACCGATCCCTCGAAAGAACCCTCTTCCCGGTTTCACTCGGCCGTTCCCCCCGCCCTATCCCTGTAACCCCATCAGTTAACCTGCACATCCCTGGACACTAAGGGGCAATTTAGCATGGCCAATCCACCCAACCTGCACATCTTTGGACTGTGGGAGGAAACCGGAGCACCCGGAGGAAACCCACGCAGACACGGGGAGAATGTGCAGACTCTGCACTGACAGTGACCCAAGGCAGGAATTGAACCAGTGTCCCATGCGCTGTGAGGCAGCAGTGCTAACCACTGTGCCACCATGCCGCCCCATATCAGCAGGAAATAGAGAAACATGTGGCTGAAGCAAGCCACCTGAAAGTTCAATATGGACAGCATCCCTTCTACTATTCTGAATGGGATTCAATGCCTCCTATCAAAGCAGTTATTTCCCACAAGGCAGGCAAGCAGATTATGAATCAATTTTACCACTCAGTTAGATTGTAGACTTCCGGTCTTCAGTGGGTTGATTGCTTTTGACCTTGACACACACATTAATTAGCTTTGCTGTCCTCAAACAGATAGCTTGGCACTGATATGATCCTGGAAGCACTGCATACATTAGCTCTCAAACAGGTAAGGGAATTGTACATGCAATTAACTGTTAAGAATGGGCAACCAACAAGACTGTGTGGAGCCATGTGGGCCTCCCTCCAAAGCCCGTGACTGTCTTTAGATCAGATTTATGTATTGTTTCAGATCTCCCATACTAATACAAATAATCCTTTTCCAATGACATCTGCCAGAGGTCCATTTTACAATTTAATATTTCATGTAAATTGTGTGAATGAGATTGAGGAATCTCTATTTCTATCATTGTGCATTCCTGCAATACACCCCATCAGAGCCTGTATTTGCTTCCTCCAATGATTCTTGCTATTTGTATGCTTCAATTTTCCATTTAAAAATCCAGGGCACAGTGGAATTGCCAATTCCTGAGTTAGCCAGAGTCAGCACAATCTATTTGCAGGTTAGAATACAAGCAAGCACATTCAGGTCCAAGTCTATTTTCCTGTGTGTTTGTCACTCCCCACCCACCCCATGATTAGTCTTTGACTTCGGCATGGAGCATGTATGCTCATACACCATCCACCAGCTCACATATCAACGATTTACAAATGGTTCACTGTCCATATGTTTATCCGGCTTCCCCCTTCCAAATGTATCCGTACTGTTCACCTCAACCACTCCCTGTGGGAGCGAGTTCCACATTCTCATCTCTCTCCAGGGCATAGAAGATAGTCCTGAATTCCCTATTGGATAAGAACAAAGAACAAAGAAAAATACAGCACAGGAACAGGCCCTTCGGCCCACCAAGCCCGTGCCGACCATGTTGCCCGTCTAAACTAAAATCTTCTACACCTCCGGGGTCCGTATCCCTCTATTCCCATCCTATTCATGTATTTGTCAAGATGCCCCTTAAATGTCACTATCGTCCCTGCTTCCACCACCTCCTCCGGCAGCGAGTTCCAGGCACCCACTACCCTCTGTGTAAAAAACTTACCTCATACATCTCCTCTAAACCTTGCCCCTCACACCTCAAATCTATGCCCCCTAGTAATTGACCTCTCTACCTTGGGAAAAAGCCTCTGACTATCCACTCTGTCTATGCCCCTCATAATTTTGTAGACCTCTATCAGATCTCCCCTCAACCTCCTTCGTTCCAGTGAGAACAAACCGAGTTTATTCAACCGTTCCTCATAGCTAATGCCCTCCACACCAGGCAACATCCTGGTAAATCTCTTCTGCACCCTCTCTAAAGCCTCCACATCCTTCTGGTAGTGTGCCGACCAGAATTGAACACTATACTCCAACTGTGGCCTAACTAAGGTTTTCTACAGCTGCAACATGACTTGCCAATTCTTATACTCAATGCCCTGGCCAATGAAGGCAAGCATGCAGTATGCCTTCTTGACTACCTTCTCCACCTGTGTTGCCCCTTTCAGTGACCTGTGGACCTGTACACCTAGATCTCTCTGACTTTCAATACTGTTGAGGGTTCTACCATTCACTGTATATTCCCTACCTGTATCAGACCTTCCAAAATGCATCACCTCACATTTGTCCGGATTAAACTCCATCTGCCATCTCCCCGCCCAAGTCTCCAAACGATCTAAATCCTGCTGTATCCTCTGACAGTCCTCATCGCTATCTGCAATTTCACCAACCTTTGTGTCATCTGCAAACTTACTAATCAAACCAGTTACATTTTCCTCCAAATCATTTACGAACAGCAAAGGTCCCAGCACTGATCCCCGCAGAACACCATTAACGACAATCTTGTATTGATATACCGGTTTCTGGTCTTGCAAGCAAGTGTCAGTTAATTAAATAAAACTGAAATTAAATAAAAAGTACCAGTAATGGTGATCATGGAACTACTAGATTGTTGTTAAAAACCCATTTTGTTCACTAACGCCCTTTCGGGAAGGAAATCTGCCATCCTTCTGTGGTCTGGCCTACATGTGACTCCTCAGTCCTGAATACCACTTGACAGAGTCAATGTGAGTAACGAGGGCACAGAATGTAGTCTGGGTGGGGGACAGCAAAATCCATCACCAAGGGGTGGCACAGTGGTGCATATTAGCCAAGTGGTTAGCACTGTTGCCTATGGCCGTGTGGAGTTTCCACATTCTCCCTGTGTCTGCGTGGGTTTCGCCCCCACAACCCAAAGATGTGCAGGGTAGATGGATTGGCTGCGCTAAATTGTCCCTTAATTGGAAAAAAAATAATTGGGTATTCTAAATTTATTTTAAAAAAACAAAGGTTCTTTGCAAGTTTGACACAACTTCTCTATTTTTAAATTCTATCCCTTTTCAAAATGGCCTCACCACTTTTAGCAACGCCGCTGCCAATGATTGGACAGATTTAAAAGTGATTGTGATTGGTTTCATGTTGTGGAATTCTGAATGTGGGGTAAGGAAAGAGTTGATTTCATTCTCATTGTGACCGTGAATTATATCTTAAGAGGAAACAATTATTTCTTTGTATAAACAGAAAAAGCTGAGACGAGGTAAAATTGCAGACTATTTCCCACTTTGACATTTAGGTGAAGTCGCAAATGTTAAACCAACGAAACATAGAAATCTGTAGGCAGAAGAGATTTACTCAAATGGTGCTGAGCATGGAGGACTTCAGTCATCTTTGGATATGGCTCTTCCCCATGTCTTTGATACCCTCAAAGTCCAAAGCTCTGCCCAACACAACCTTAAATATATTCAATGATGGAGCATCTTCCCGGTCAAATCCCTTCAGAATCTTGTAAATTTCAATGACATCACTTCTTATTCTTCTAATCTCCAGAGAATATAATCTCCATTTACTCAGATTTTCAACTCACTCAGCCCAGGGACCAATCTAGTGAACCTTCACTGTGCTGCTTTCAATGCAAGTATGTCTTTCCTTAAATCTGGAGATCAAACTGCACAAAGTATTCCAGGTGTGTTCGTACTAAAACTCTGCACAACTGTAGTAAGACCTCTTTATTCCTGTACTGCAATCCCCTTGCCCAATATGCCACCTGCCTTCAGAATTGCTTGCTCTATCTCTCTCCCTGTTTGCAACCTCTCTCTGTCCTCCTAACAACTTATATTTCCACCTAGCTTTGTGCCATCAACATAATTTGACATAGCCTCCGTGTGGACAAGTCTCAAACTACTCTGCCTCACTTTGCACCCATAAGGATGCAGCAAGATGCTTCCAAATCCATCAACACATGTCCAAAAATCCACCACCACACTTTCACAATCACCACCGAACATCCACAAACACTGCCGCACTTTCACAATCACCACCGAACATCCACAAACACTGCCGCACTTTCACAATCACCACCGAACATCCACAAACACTGCCGCACTTTCCCAAACACTGCCGCACTTTCACAATCACCACCGAACATCCACAAACACTGCCGCACTTTCCCAAACACTGCCGCACTTTCACAATCACCACCCAACATCCACAAACACTGCCGCACTTTCCCAAACACTGCTGCACTTCCCCAGAGCAGAAGTAAATCAAAGGCACGTCACCTGTAACTTGGATGATTAATAACATTACTGTTGGTGTCCCTCATGAAGCTGAACGCTTGGTTTGATGTGGTTAGCACACAGTGCTCACTGGATCTACATGGCGCAAGCTTGCAGAACATGCATCATATCCGCTGGGGAGGTTGTTTTGAGGTCACGATTCATCCACTTTCTGCTAAACCTTCCACACGTGGCTGCGAGGTTCACCTGTGCTGCCACCCTTTGCAGCTTAGGCCTTCTGTAGCCAACTGAATCTTGCAGCCATGTTTTCTACATCTAGTGTATACATAGGGCAGCAGGGCAGCACAGTGGTTGGCACAGTTGCTTCGCAGCTCCAGAGTCCCAGGTTCAATTCCCGGCTTGGGTCACTGTCTGTGCGGAGTCTGCACGTTCTCCCCGTGTCTGTGTGGGTTTCCTCCGGGTGCTCCGGTTTCCTCCCACAAGTCCCGAAAGACGTTCTGTTAGGTGAATTGGACATTCTGAACTCTCCCTCTGTGTACCCGAAAAGACGCCGGAATGTGGCGACTAGGGGCTTTTCACAGCAACGTCATTGCAGTGTTAATGTAAGCCTACTTGTGACAATAAAGATTATTATTATTAAATCTTTGCCTAAATCATCAGGCACACCTCAGCCTTTTCGTTTCTCCAGGGAAAAACCTGTTCAGTCTTTACTGAGGTTATAACCTCAGTTCTGATATCATTCTAGTAAATATTGTTTGCATTATCAGCAATGGCTCTATATCCCATTAGTAACACAGGGAACAGAATTGTGCAGAATGCCCCAATGACAATTTGTCTGGATTGAGGGGGCCAAGCTTTAGTGAAGCCAGTCTGGTTGTAGCATTGTCCTTTTGGGAGGTGTGAGAAGAGGAAGAGAGATGTTGATTTGTAATTCCCTCTCTAAACTTCTGAAAGGGCTTACCTCCAAGAATGAATTGGTACCTCCCTGATATTCCCTGGATTCTACACATCGTCCATTCATCACCCTTTCTGACTGGTTCACCCACATATTGTATGTGCGAAGGGCAACATTTTACCTTCAGGGAGATTATTATTCCTACAGTTAGAAGTGGTATTTGTGCTGGTCTCAACCATTGGGAAGGGTGGGGGTGTGGGGGGGGGGGGGGGGGGGGGGGGGGGGTATTCATAGAATTTCATAGAATCTACTCCCAGAAGGAGGCCATTTGGCCCATCAAGTCTGCACCGGCTCTTGGAAAGAGCACCCGACCCAAGCCCACACCTCCACCCTATCCCCATAACCCAGTAACCCCACCCAACACTGAGGGCAATTGTGGACACTAAGGGCAATTTATCATGGCCAATCCACCTAACCTGCACATCTTTGGACTGTGGAAGGAAACCGGATCACCCGGAGGAAACCCACGCACACACGGGGAGGATGTGCAGACTCCACATAGACAGTGACCCGGGCCGGGAATCGAACCTGGGACCCTGGAGCTGTGAAGCAATTGTGCTAATCACTGTGCTACCGTGCTGCCCGATGCTATTCACCTAGCAGATGCATCTAGCAGGTGTCACAGGGCTGAAGGGCCACTCAGGCCTATTTTACTCTGTGGTATTTGAATTATTCCTCAGAATGGTTGCCGGGAATCAGCAGAGAGATTGTAGATTTAGAACACTCAAGGCAACCAATGAGTTGGATTTACTCCTGTATGAAACCCACACAGATTAAAAAAGAAATGGCTTATTTAATTGTCCATTATACTAATACTGAAAAGTTAACTTGTAAACGAAATACTAAACAACCTCAATTTGTTAATTTGTTCTGCAAAACCCAGAGAAAGAGCGAAGATGAGAATCCACAATCTCTCTGTGAATTATCAGTGTTAATGTGAGTCCCGCTCTGGTGTTTCATATCTCTGTGATCCCAACCAGCGGAGGAAAGACATTTCAATAAAATACTTTTCCCATTTTAACAAGAAAGAACTCTTGGGATTGGCAAAGTGCTCAGGCTATTCCGAGGAGAGGGGAAATCAGCAGCTCAAATATAATTAACCTTACATTGTCAATGCAAACTGTCATTCTCTGGAGCTCGACAGTCTATTAGCCAAGTTTCTAACGACCACCACGCCAAACAACAATGGTCAAAGTTGGCTGCTGCCATATTTTTGGGGAATTATGATTAATGACGCTAATAATCTCGATGATTACTGATAAGTGTGTCTCGGGCAGTTTATCATATTACAGCAATTGCCAACATCCACAATAAACACGCTATCACTTCCATCAGGTCATCCAGGAACGTATGCAAATCACTCAGCAATATTCCCTCATTATATATTTTATCTGTTACAACCCACAATGGCTACAGATATATATTTTTTTTGGAACGCCTCTGGCTTTAACCCTTTCATGGATGTGCTGTTTATCTTGACCCTGTGCAGAAACAGATCATTAGCTAAATGAGTGTTGGGCCCTCAGTGAGGGGTTTTTGCGATGGCCACAATCGCACGCAGTATGCACCTGTCCTGAAATTGTTGCCGCAAATATTACGCTACGCAGTGGCAGAAAACGCTCAGTGCGTGGCTGTGTGGGCGCTTAATATGTTGCTCACTGCTTTCCCCCGATCTCACCACCCCCTCCAGCCCTACAATCCTCCGACATCAACACACTTCTCCAATTCTGGGTGATTGCACATCCCTGATTTTAATCGCTCCAATTCTGGTGGCTGTGGCTTCGACTGCCTGGGTCCTAAGCTCTGGAATTTCCTCCTTAAATTGCTGCCTCTCTCTCCACCTTTAAGACGCTATTTAAAACCTCTCTCTTAGACCAAGCTTTTCGTCACCTACCTGTCCTAATAACCCCTAGTGTGGCTCGGCATCAGGTTTTGGTTGTGAGCATTCTTGTGAATTACCTTGGGACATTTTACTGAGCTAAAGGTGCTATCAGGGCCGGCTCAAGGTACCGGCAACTCGGGCAGTCGCCCGGGGCGCCATGTGCTAAGGGGCGCCATCAGAACTGAGGTTGTAAGATTCTAAGGACGATCTGCGCATTTGCAACATGTTGCCTCCGCTTGATGGCAGCTACGCATGCTCAGTAGCTGCCCACGCGCAGCCCGGAGTCACGTGGGGTGCTCCTTCAGCCCCGGCCCCGGCTCCGCCCCCTGTGCGGCCGCCATGTTGATTGGCCTCGGCCGCCTGCCGGTCTGGTTCAGCCGCTGGCGGCTGCTCAGTGTCTGTGAGAGGCAGTGGCTGCATGCACGGAGGGTCCTCGGCGGGAGGAGGGCAGCCGAGGGGAGCAGGAAAAGGCTATCCGCAGCGGGGAAAGGTGATGGAGGCCTTTAAAATCGGCACTTGTAAGGGCGCCGAAGTTCAGCTTGCCCGGGGCGCCAGCAACCCTAGGGCCGCTGCTGGGTGCTATATAAATATAAGTCAACGCTGCTTTAACATTAGTTATCACATTTAATGTTAACGGCTGCAGTCCATTAATAGGAGATATGTTCAACGACGGTTCAGCACGAGGTTACCTGCCTGATACACTTGCACAGGCCTCCACCTCCCTTATTTTAAAGAAAGATAAGGGCCCCCACAGAGTGTGGTTCCTGCAGGCTCATTGCGCTTCTAAATGTGGATGCCAAGGTGCTGGCTTTGCGGTTAGAGCCACGTGGCCCGGGTGTAGTGGTAGAACATTATATTAGGGCAGCACGGTAGCATTGTGGATAGCACAATTGCTTCACAGCTCTAGGGTCCCAGGTTCGATTCCCGGCTTGGGTCACTGTCTGTGTGGAGTCTGCACATCCTCCCAGTGTCTGCGTGGGTTTCCTCTGGATGCTCCGGTTTCCTCCCACTGTCCAAAGATGTGCAGGTTAGGTGGATTGGCCATGATTAATTGCCCTTAGTGTTCAAAATTGCCCTTAGTGTTGGGTGGGGTTACTGGGTTATGGGGATAGGGAGGAGGTGTTAACCTTGGGTAGGGCGCTCTTTCCAGGAGCCAGTGCAGACTCGATGGGCCGAGTGGCCTCCTTCTGCACTGTAAATTCTATCTATGATAAACACCAGACGAGATTTGTGAAGGCAGCTGTGGTCTAATATACGGTGGGTTCTGAATATTATCCTCTTGCCTTCCTCAGCCCCCGAGCTAGAGGTGATTCTATCTAGGGAAGCACAGAAAGCCTTCGACAGAGTGGAGTGAGGTATTTGGAGGTTTGGGTTTGGGCAGCAATTTATTACATGGGTGTGGCTGCTGTTTGTACCACTGCGACAAGTTTGGATTGCTTCTCTCTGAACAGGGGTACAAGACAGGGATGCCCATGGTCACCGCTCCTCTGCGCTCTGGTAACAGAACCTCTGGCGATGGCACTGAAGGCTTCTGGGGATGGATCGAGGGGGAAGGGTGTTGCTCTATGCTGAAGACCTGCTCCTGTATTTCACGGACCCGGTCTCCTCTGCAGATGAGGCTATGAGGACTGCAGACAGGCTTTGGCTCCTTCTCAGGCTGTAAGTTAAACCTGGGGAAAAGTGAGTACTTCCCGGTTAACCTCCCCAGGGAGGGGAGCCAATCGAGAGGTATTGCTCTTCTGCCGGGCCAGAGGTAGCTTCCGGTATCGTGGTATCCAAGTGACATCTGAGTGGCTCAGGCTTCAAAGTTCAACTCGATAATTTTGTTTGATAAGGTGAGTCTGGATTTGCAGAGATGGAGTAACCTTCCGCTGATCCTGGCGGGGAGAGTTCAAACCATCAAGATGAATATTCTACTGAGGTTTCTATTCTTGTTCCAATGCCTTCATATTTTTCTCGCTAAAGCGTTTTTTGCAGGGTGAATAAGTGAGTGAATTCCTTTATATGGGTGGGCAGGGCACCGGGAATTCGCAGGGTGTACCTCCAGAGGGGCTGGCAGTCGGCTTGGCACTACCCAATTTCCTCATGTATGACTGGGCGGGCAATGTGGAGAAGGTGTTGGGGTAGTACAGAGAACCGGACACCAGATGGGGGAAGATGGAGGGTCGAGTCTCTGTGTCCTACCAACTACACCACTCCTACTCTCTCCAATGAAATACATCACAGGCCCAGTGATGATCCCTATCGTGAAGATATGGAGGCAGCTCAGACAACGTTGGAAGCTGAGGGTCATGTCACTATTGCCTCCTAGAAATGGTAACCACCATTGGGTTTAGATTCGACTTTTAAGTTATGGGAAGGAAGGGCGAGGGTGCTTCAGAGACCGGTTTATAGGTGGACGGTTCACCAGTGGGACGTGTTCTTGGCGAAATTCCAACCATTAGGGACACACCTATTCCAATAATTTCAACTGCGCGACTCAGCACGCGGGGTTTGTCCTGCGTCCCCCTTGGCCCCACAGTCTTCTCTGTTGGAGGAAATCTTACAGCTGGCGGGGGTGGGGGAGAGGTTGGGGAAGAGGATCTCAGAACCATACACACATATTCTGGTCCTGTCCAATGATGGTGAGCTTTCAGGTCTCCTTCTTTAGCACCATGTCAGCAATTCTTAACATCGATCTAGAGCCTGGAACTTGTTCATTGATGGCCATTGTCAGGGTGTCAGACTCGCCGGGGCTGCGGACCCCGGACCACGGGGCGGAGGGGGGGGGGGGGGGGGGCAGAGCGCTCGCCTTTGCCTCGTTGACAGTCCGAAGGCAGGTTCTGCTGGGATGGGGAGCGTCCGCTCCGCCTGGAGCCTCGGCCTGGTTGGGCGACTTTATGGACTATTTATACCATTAGAGTTAATTACCATCAGCTGTTGGGAGGGAGGGGGGGGTCGGGTTTATTTGTGGGATTGGGGGAATACAGGGAGGGGGGCCTGGATGGAGCCTTGGTTGTGTGTTTTTCCACATCTCCGATTCCTTGTATTGTGAACGTGGCAGTTGTACAATGTTTGAACAATTCTCAAACCTGTGTGTAGCTTTGGATCATAATTGTTAATTTTGAAACCTTTAATAAAATAATTTTTTTTAAAAAGGTGGTCAGAAATGGCTGGGAATTTGCAGAATGTCTGAATGCGGGAAAATTGAGGGACATTCACATTAAGGAGGAGAGGGGGGGATTAATCTGTGATCCTGACACATTGATTCAATAAGCAGGGGTAAAATCCCTGCATTGAAATGAGGCAGGGCAGTGTGCAAAGTGTTGGAATCTCTTGCAATTTATAGATAAGCTCCTCTCGATCAGAAACAGCACCATTTAATATCTTATCAAACACGATTAGGATTAACTCGCATGTTGGCAATGGGGACCAATGAACACTTCTATGAAATTTGAACATGTCAAACAAAGTGTATTTAAGTAATTATTACTGTTCAATTATATTAAATTATCATTCATCATGCCCAAGGTGCAGGTAGGGGAAGCAAATCTCGATTAACTGCTGTTTTCTATTTGTTACATTTCGGCCAATTATTGTTCATTCCTGTAATATGCGCAGGGATTCATTATTTTGTTCGGCAATAAATAATAATAAATCCAGTGGGAGATTCAGGAGAAACCTCTTTTAATAGGGAGAGTGCAGAACTCTCTTCCACAGGGAGTGGTTGAGGCGAATCGGGTAGATACAATTAAAGGGGAGCTGGATAAACACATGAGGGAGAGGGGAATGGAGGAAATGCTGGTCGAGTGAGAGGAAGAGGGGTGGGAGGAGACTAGTGTGGGACCTAAAGGCCAACGTGGACCAAATAACCTGTTTCTGTGCTGTTGTTCTGTGTAATACTCTGTACAAAGGAACGCCGTCTGATGAAAATTCTCCTTCTTGGGAACAGTGGCCCACACATGCCTCTCTCCCAGAATCCCAAGCAACTGTCCATTCTTTACCAATGACTGAAATTTCATTGGCAGAATATTCACTGATCACAAACCATTTGGGAAGCTGAATAAACAAAGAAAAGGAATCCAGTGCAATCGCAGAAGGTGCAGCACTTGTCCCGTGTTACCTCCTCCCTCGGCCATTCCTTTCAGGTTAAGCATCATCTCCTTCAGTTTGGTCCACTATATTCGCTGCTCCAAGTGCCGTCTCCTCTACATTGGAGAGACTAAACGCAGACGAGGTATTGCGTCCGCAAGCGCGTCTCCAACCTTCCTGTTGCTTGCCATTTCAACTCAGCACCTTGCTCTCAAGCCCACTTGTCCATCCTAGACCTGCTGCAATGATCCAGTAATGTCCAACGCCAACTAGAAGAACAACACCTGACCTTCCGATGCGGTACGTTACAGCCTTCGATGCTCAGCAACGTTAGACTGTGAATTATTCCCTCTATCTTGTATCCCCCCCCCACCCCCACCCCCCCACCCACACGGCCATTTGTCCCTTGTTATTTTCAGTTTTGCTTCCATTGAGCACTGAGCTTTGATCTGCTATCAACACATTCTGCTACCTTACTTTAATGCCACTGTTAGCAATTCTTCAGTCCTTAATGGCACCATTAACACTTCCTTTGTCTACGTCATAAGTCGTTGTCAATCTCTCTTTAGTTGTGACGTATCCCTGACCTTCCATTCTGCCCCACTCGCTCTCCAACTTTATAACTCATGGCATTTTTATCCCTCTTCAGTTCTGTAGAAGGGTCATGACAAATTTTGTTGAATTTTTCGAGGTGGTGACTAAGTGTGTAGATGGGGGCAGTGCTGTTGATGTAGTCTACATGGACTTCAGTTAGGGTTTTGACAAGGTCCCACATAGGAGGCAGATCACGAAGGTAAGAGCCCATGGGATCCAGGGCAATTTGGATCCTATATTGGTTTAGTAACAGGAGGCATAGGGTGTTGGTTGAAGGTTGTTTTGTGACTGGAAGCGGCGTACGGTAGGGTCCCTTGCTGTTTGTAGTGTACATTAATGATCTTGACGTGAACGTGGGAACATGATCAGTAAGTTTGGAGATGAGATGAAAATTGGTAAATTGGTGTGGTAAATAATAGGCAGAAAGCCTTAGATTATAGGACGATATATGTGGGTTGGTCAGATGGTAAAAAGTGTGGCAAATAGAATTTAAGCCTGAAAAGTGTTAAAGTGATGCATTTTGGAAGGACTAACAAGTCAAGGGAGTAAACAATGAATGGTACGATTGACAGAAATCTTAGGATCCTCACTGTCTTCAGGTGATGTCTCGGAGGACTGGAGAATAGCCAATGTTGTTCCTTTGTTTAAGAAGGGTAGCAAGGATAATCCAGGGAACTACAGGCCGGTGAGCCTTACGTCAGTGGTAGGTAAATTACTGGAGAGAATTCTTTGAGACAGGATCTACTCCCATTTGGAAGCAAATGGACATATTAGCGAGCGGCAGAAAGGTTTTGTGAAGGGGAGGTCGTGTCTCACTAACTTGATAAAGTTTTTCGAAGAGGTCACAAAAATGATTGATGCAGGTAGGGCAATGGATGTTGTCTATATGGACTTCAGTAAGGCCTTTGACAAGGTCCTTCATGGCAGACTGGTACAAAAGGTGAAGTCACACAGGATCAGAGGTGAGCTGCCAAGATGGATACAGAACTGGCTAGGTCACAGAAGGCAGAGAGTAGCAATGGAAGGGTGCTTTTCTAATTGGAGGGCCGCTTTTCTAATTGGAGGGCCGTGACTCGTGGTGTTCGACAGGGATCAGTGCTGGGACTTTTGCTGTTCGTAGTATATATAAATGATTTGGAGAAAAATGTAACTGGTCTGATTAGTAAGTTTGCGGACGACACAAAGGTTGGTGGAATTGCGGATAGCGATGAGGACTGTCAGAGGATACAGCAGGATTTAGATTGTTTAGAGACTTGGGCGGAGAGATGGCAGATGGAGTTTAATCCGGACAAATGTGAGGTAATGCATTTTGGAAGGTCTAATGCAGGTAGAGAATATACAGTGAATGGTAGAACCCTCAAGAGTATTGAAAGTCAGAGAGATCTAGGTGTACAGGTCCACAGGTCACTGAAAGGGGCAACACAGGTGGAGAAGGTAGCCAAGGCGGCATTCGGCATGCTTGCCTTCATTGGCCAGGGCATTGAGTATAAGAATTGGCAAGTCATGTTGCAGCTGTATAGAACCTGGTTAGGCCACACTTGGAGTACAGTGTTCAATTCTGGTCGCCACACTACCAGAAAGATGTGAAGGCTTTAGAGAGGGTGCAGAAGGGATTTACCAGGATGTTGCCTGGTATGGAGGGCATTAGCTATGAGGAGCGGTTGAATAAACTCGGTTTGTTCTCACTGGAACAACGGAGGTTGAGGGGTGACCTGATAGAGGTCTAAAAAATTATGAGGGGCACAGACAGAGTGGATAGTCATAGAACATAGAATATAACAGCGCTGTACAGGCCTTTCGGCCCTCGATGCTGCGGCGACCGTGATACCACTCTAACGCCCATCTACACTATTCCCTTATCGTCCATATGTCTATCCAATGACCATTTGAATGCCCTTAGTGTTGGCGAGTCCACTACTGTTGCAGGCAGGGCATTCCACGACTTTACTACTCTCTGAGTAAAGAACCTACCTCTGACATCTGTCCTATATCTATCTCCCCTCAATTTAAAGCTATGTCCCCTTGTGCTAGACATCACCTTCCGAGGAAAAAGGCTCTCACTGTCCACCCTATCTAATCCTCTGATCATCTTGTATGCCTCAATTGAGTCACCTCTTAACCTTCTTCTCTCTAACAAAAAGAGCCTCAAGTCCCTCAGCCTTCCCTCATAAGATCTTCCCTCCATACCAGGTAACATTCTGGTAAATCTCTTCTGCACCCTTTCCAATGCTTCCACATCCTTCCTATAATGCGGCAACCAGAATTGCCGCACCAGAGTTTTGTACAGCTGCAACATGACCTCATGGCTCCG
The DNA here is from genome assembly GCF_902713615.1 of Scyliorhinus canicula. NCBI lineage: Eukaryota > Metazoa > Chordata > Chondrichthyes > Carcharhiniformes > Scyliorhinidae > Scyliorhinus > Scyliorhinus canicula. The sequence continues at coordinate 2,226,311 of NC_052153.1, read as the reverse complement.
AAACACAATCCCTCTACCAATAAAAGCTAACACACCGTACGCCTTCTTAACAACCCTCTCAACCTGGGTGGCAACTTTCAGGGATCTATGTACATGGACACCAAGATCTCTCTGCTCATCCACACCACTAAGAATCTTACCATTAGCCCAGTACTCTGTCTTCCAGTTATTCCTTCCAAAATGAATCACCTCACACTTTTCTGCATTAAACTCAATTTGCCACCTCTCAGCCCAGCTCTGCAGCTTATCTATGTCCCTCTGTAACTTTTAACATCCTTCCGCACTGTCCACAACTCCACCGACTTTAGTGTCATCTGTACATTTACTCACCCATCCTTCTACGCCCTCCTCCAGGTGATTTATAAAAATGACAAACAGCAGTAGCCCCAAAACAGATCTTTGTGGTACACCACTAGTAACTGCACTCCAGTCTGAACATTTCCCATCAACCACCACCCTTTGTCTTCTTCCAGCAAGCCAATTTCTGATCCAAACTGCTAAATCACCCTGAATACCATACCTTTGTATTTTCTGCAATAGCCTACCGTGTGGAACCTTTTCAAACGCTTTACTGAAATCCATATACACCACATCAACTGCTTTACCCTCATCCACCTGTTTAGTCACCTTCTCAAAGAACTCAATAAGGTTTGTGAGGCACGACCTACCCTTAACAAAACCGTGTTGACTATCCCTAATCAAATTATTCCTTTCTAGATGATTATACATCCTATCTCTTATAAACCTTTCCAAGACTTTGCCCACAACAGAAGTAAGGCTCATTGGTCTATAGTTACCGGGGTTGTCTCTACTCCCCTTCTTGAACAAGGGGACAACATTTGCTATCCTCCAGTCTTCTGGCACTATTCCTGTAGACAATGACGACATAAAGATCAAAACCAAAGGCTCAGCAATCTCCTCCCTAGCTTCCCAGAGAATCCTAGGATAAATCCCATCCGGCCCAGGGGATTTATCTATTTTCACACTTTCCAGAATTGCTAACACCTCCTCCATATGAACCTCAAGCCCTTCTAGTCTAGTAGCCTGTATCTCAGTATTCTCCTCGACAACTTTGTCTTTTTCTTGTGTGAATACTGACAAAAAATATTCATTTAGCGCCTCTCCTATCTCCTCGGACTCTACGCACAACTTCCCACTACTGTCCTTGACTAGCCCTACTCTTACCCTAGTCATGTTTTTATTCCTGACATATCTATAGAAAGCTTTAGGGTTATCCTTGATCCTACCTGCCAAAGACTTCTCATGTCCCCTCCTGGCTCTTCTTAGCTCTCTCTTTAGGTCCTTCCTAGCTAACTTGTAACTCTCGAGTGCCCTAACTGAACCTTCACATCTCATCTTTACATAAGCCTCCTTCTTCCTCTTGACAAGTGTTTCAACTGCTTTCGTAAACCATGGTTCCCTCGCTCGACCACTTCCTCCCTGCCTGACAGGTACATAGTCAAAGGCTTTTCCCCAGGGTAGAGGGGTCAATTACTAGGGGGCATAGGTTTAAGGTGTGAGGGGCAAGATTTAGAGGAGTTGTACGAGGCAAGTTTTTTTTACACAGAGGGTAGTAGGTACCTGGAACTCGCTGCCGGAGGAGGTGGTGGAAGCAGGGTCGATAGTGACATTTAAGGGGCATCTTAACAAATAAATGAATAGGATGGGAATAGAGGGATATGGACCCAGGAAGTGTAGAAGATTTTTGTTTAGACGGGCAGCATGGTCGGAACAGGCTTGGAGGGCCGAAGGGCCTATTCCTGTGCTGTACTTTTCTTTGTTCATTGCTAGGAAGTACAGAGGACCAGAGAGATAGCGGGGTGAATGTGTATAGGTCCATGAAGACAGCTGGACAGGTAGATGTAAAAAGACAGATGGGGTACCTGCCTTTATTAACTGAGACAGTGAATAAAAGAGCAGGCAGGCTGTGATGAAGCTGCATAAAAAGCTGATCAGGCCACAGCTGGAGTTGTGTGTGTAATTCTGGCCGCCGCAGTATTGGGAGGAAGTGATGGCGCTGGAGGGGATGCAGAGGAGATTCACCAAGATGCAGCCTGGGATGGAACATTTTAGTTATGAAGAGAGGCTGGTTAGGCTGGGGTTGTTTTCCTTGGAGCAGATAAGGCTGAGGGGGGGACCTGATTGAGTGTATACAAGTTTGAGGGACATATGAAAGATGGCCATAATTATGAAGGAAGGAATTTTTCCCCTTGTTACAGGGGTCAATAACCAGGATTTAAGGTCAGGGGCCAGAGATTCAGAGGGGATTTGAGGGAAAACCTTTTTACCCAGAGGGTGGTGGGAATCTGGAACTCGCTGCCTGAAAGAGGGGAAGAGGCGGGAACCCTCACAAGATTTAAGAAACAATTGGATGAGCATTTGAAATGCCGCAGTAAACAAGCCCAGCGACCAAGTGCTGGAAAACGGGATTGGAATAGATGGGTGCTTGATGGCCGGCACAGACACGATGGGGCGAAGGGCCTCTTTCTCTGCTATAAAACACTGGGCTCAAAACGTTAATTCAATTTCTCTCTCCACAGATGCTGCTGAGTTTATCCAGCAGTTTTTGCTTTTATTTAAGAATAAAACATTGGTCTTTCTCTGACTTGGATCCATTTTGGATCAATTCAAGGCGTTTTCTGGTGGGTAACAGTCTTCCCGCAGCACCAACAGATTGTTGGCTCAAATCAAACCGGAGAGATAAAGGGGATCATTTCTAATGGCCCTTACATTGCAAAAACCCTCTGAAGTGGCCAAGGTGGGGGTCGCAAGCCAAACCATAGGTTTAGCCAGTAGTTAGCACCAGAAACCATAAGACCATCAGACATAGGAGCAGAATTAGGCCATTCAGCCCATCGGGTCTGCTCCGCCATTCAATCATGGCTGATATTTTCTCATCCCCATTCTCCCGCCTTCTCCCCATAACCCTGATCCCCTTATTAATCAAGAACCTAACTATCTCTGTCTTAAAGACACTCAGTGATTTGGCCTCCACAGCCTTCTGCGGCAAAGAGTTCCACGGATTCACCACCCTCTGGCTGAAGAAATTCCTCCTCATCTCTGTTTTAACGGATCGTCCCTTTAGTCCGAGATTGTGCCCTCGGCTTCTCGCTTTTCCACAAGTGGAAACATCCTCTCCACGTCCACTCTATCCAGGCCTCGCAGTATCCTATAAGTTTCAATAAGATCCCCACTCAGCCTTCTAAACTCCAACGAGTACAGACCCAGAGTCCTCAACCGTTCCTCATACGCCAAGTTCTTCATTCCAGGGATCATTCTTTACCATCTTGGTAAAGGAGCTGAATCTCAGCCTGGGAACAGCCACCCAGAGGATTGCTGGGGGCTGATGGAGTTAAACCGCATGCGCTATTTAACAAGGGCTGTACAACATTTTGGGAGAGAGGTCTTGGCTGATTGGCTGTAAATGATTTGTTGCTGAGGATTTTGTCTCCATTTAAAGGTAAATCAACTTTTACAGTTCAGGACGTGCTGGAGGTTTAAAGAGGAATCTCAAAATTCATCCGCAGCTTCTGTGAAACATTATCGAGACTTCATCAACATTCCATCAACATTTATTCTGGAAATTGTGTGTGACACAGGGGTTAGCACTGCTGCCTAGAGCACCTGGGACCCGGGTTCAATTCCGACGTCGGGAGTTTGTACGTTCCCTCCGTGTCTGCCTGAATTTGCTCCGAATTCCTCCCACAGTCCAAAGATGTGTAGGTTACAGGGTTACAGGGTTACAGGGAAAGATGCTCATCGCCCAGAATGAAATTCTAGATTGGCCTTCTGCACTATAAATTCTGACAGTGCAGCACTCCCTCAGTACTGACCCTCTGACAGTGCAGCACTCCCTCAGCACTCCCTCAGTACTAACCCTCTGACAGTGCAGCACTCCCTCAGTACTGACCCTCTGACAGTGCAGCACTCCCTCAGTACTGACCCTCTGACAGTGCAGCACTCCCTCAGTACTGACCCTCTGACAGTGCGCCACTCCCTCAGTACTGACCCTCTGACAGTGCAGCACTCCCTCAGTACTGACCCTCTGACAGTGCAGCACTCCCTCAGTACTAACCCTCTGACAGTGCAGCACTCCCTCAGTACTGACCCTCTGACAGTGCAGCACTCCCTCAGTACTGACCCTCTGACAGTGCAGCATTCCCTCAGTACTGACCCTCTGACAGTGCAGCACTCCCTCAGTACTGACCCTCTGACAGTGCAGCACTCCCTCAGTACTGACCCTCTGACAGTGCAGCACTCCCTCAGCACTGACCCTCCGACAGTGCGGCTCCCTCAGTACTGACCCTCCGACAGTGCGGCTCCCTCAGGACTGACCCTCTCACAGTGCAGCACTCTCTCAGTACTGACCCTCCGACAGTGCGGCTCCCTCAGTACTGACCCTCTAACAGTGCAGCATTCCCTCAGTACTGACCCTCTGACAGTGCAGCACTCCCTCAGTACTGACCCTCTGACAGTGCGGCACTCCCTCAGTACTGACCCTCTGACAGTGCGGCACTCCCTCAGTACTGACCCTCTGACAGTGCGGCACTCCCTCAGTACTGACCCTCTGACAGTGCAGCACTCCCTCAGTACTGACCCTCTGACAGTGCAGCTCTCCCTCAGTACTGACCCTCTGACAGTGCGGCACTCCCTCAGTACTGACCCTCTGACAGTGCAGCACTCCCTCAGTACTGACCCTCCGACAGTGCAGCACTCCCTCAGTACTGACACTCTGACAGTGCAGCACTCCCTCAGTACTGACCCTCTGACAGTGCAGCACTCCCTCAGTACTGACCCTCTGACAGTGCGGCACTCCCTCAGTACTGACCCTCTGACAGTGCTGCACTCCCTCAGTACTGACCCTCTGACAGTGCAGCACTCCCTCAATACTGACCCTCTGACAGTGCAGTACACCCTCAGTACTGACCCTCTGACAGTGCAGCACTCCCTCAGTACTGACCCTCTGACAGTGCGGCACTCCCTCAATACTGACCCTCTGACAGTGCAGTACACCCTCAGTACTGACCCTCTGACAGTGCCGCATTCCCTCAGTACTGATCCTCTGACAGTGCGGCACTCCCTCAGTACTGACCCTCTGACAGTGCAGCACTCCCTCAGTACGGACCCTCTGACAGTGCAGCACTCCCTCAGTACGGACCCTCTGACAGTGCAGCACTCCCTCAGTACTGACCCTCTGACAGTGTGGCACTCCCTCAGTACTGACCCTCTGACAGTGCAGCACTCCCTCAGCACTGACCCTCTGATAGTGCAGCACTCCCTCAGTACTGACCCTCTGACAGTGCGGCACTCCCTCAGTACTGACCCTCTGACAGTGCGGCACTCCCTCAGAACTGACCCTCTGACAATGCAGCACTCCCTCAGTACTGAGTCTCTGCCCGGGCGTCCAGGGGGAGAAAGAGGCCGATGTGCTGGCCTTTGCTTCCCTGATAGCCCGGCGACGAATATTATTGGCGTGGAGGGACTCAAAGCCCCCGAAGACGGAGTGGTGGCTTGCGGACATGTCGAGTTTCCTGGGGATGGAAAAAATCAAGTTCGCCTTGAGGGGTTCTGTGCAGGGGTTCACCCGGAGGTGGCAACCATTTATTGACTTCTTTGCGGGAGAGTGAGCGTCAGCAGGGGGGGGGGTTAGAGTAGAGTAGGAGGGAAAATATGGCGGGTAGTACCGGTGGGAGGGGAGCGGGCTTGTGCAATATGTTACGGTGGAAGTATTGAAAGTACGTGGATGTTTGCACATTTTTGCCTTTTTTGCTTCCTTTCTGATGATGTCTGTAACTGTTTATAAAGCCAAAAACTACCTCAATAAAATTGTTTATTAAAAAAAAAAGTACTGAGTCTCTGACAGTGCAGCACTCCCTCAGTACTGACCCTCTGACAGTGCTGCACTCCCTCAGTACTGAGTCTCTGACAGTGCAGCATTCCCCCAGCACTGACCCCCTGACAGTGCAGCACTCCCTCAGTAGTGACCCTTTCATAGTGCAGCACTCCCTCAGTACTGACCCCCTGATAGTGCGGCACTCCATCAGTACTGACCCTCTGACAGTGCGGCACTCCCTCAGTACTGACCCTCTGACAGTGCAGCACTCTCTCAGTACTGACCCTCTGACAGTGCGGAACTCCCTCAGTACTGACCCTCTGACAGTGCAGCACTCCCTCAGTACTGACCCTCTGACTGTGCAGCACTCCCTCAGTACTGACCCTCTGACAGTGCAGCACTCTCTCAGTACTGACCCTCTGACAGTGCTGAACTCCCTCAGTACTGACCCTCTGACAGTGCAGCACTCCCTCAGTACTGACCCCCTGACAGTGCGGCTCCCTCAGGACTGACCCTCTCACAGTGCAGCACTCTCTCAGTACTGACCCTCCGACAGTGCGGCACTCCCTCAGTACTGACCCTCTGACAGTGCGGCGCTCCCTCAGTACTGACCCTCTGACAGTGCGGCACTCCCTCAGTACTGACCCTCTGACAGTGCGGCACTCCCTCAGTACTGACCCTCTGACAGTGCGGCACTCCCTCAGTACTGACCCTCTGACAGTGCAGCACTCCCTCAGTACTGACCCTCTGACAGTGCAGCACTCTCTCAGTACTGACATTGCGATTGTGTGGCGCTCACTCAGCACTGGCCAGTTTTCCAGCACAATATGCTCCCGCTGGCAGCAGGATCCTCTGTCCCGGCAGCTGGCCAATGGCCATTGGCCTTTGGGAAATCTGTGGGGAGGATTCGCTGTGGAGGATCCTGTCCAGAGTACTTGTTCAATAGGGAGAGGTTGAGAAGTGTTGATGTCTAGAGGAACTGGGTGGGACGGCACAGTAGCACAGTGGTTAGCACAGTTGCTTCACAGCGCCAGGGTCCCAGGTTCGATTCCTGGCTGGGTCACTGTCTGTGCGGAGTCTGCACCTTCTCCCCGTGTCTATGTGCGTTGGATTGGATTGGATTTGTTTATTGTCACGTGTACCAAGGTACAGTGAAAAGTATTTTTCTGCGAGCAGCTCAACAGATCATTAAGTACATGGGAAGAAAAGGGAATAAAAGAAAATACATAATAGGGCAACACAAGATATACAATGTAACTACATAAGCACCGGCATCGGATGAAGCATGCAGGGTGTAGTGTTAATGAGGTCAGCCCATAAGAGGGTCATTTAGGAATCTGCTGACAGTGTGGAAGAAGCTGTTTTTGAGTCTGTTCGTGCATGTTCTCAGACTTCTGTATCTCCTGCCCAATGGAAGAAGTTGGAAGAGTGAGTAAGCCGGGTTTCCTCCGGGTGCTTCAGTTTCCTCCCACAAGTCCCGAAAGACGTGCTGTTAGGTAATTGGACATTCTGAATCCTCCCTCTGTGTGCCCGAACAGGCGCCAGAGTGTGGCGACTCGGGGATTTTCACAGTAACTTCACTGCAGTGTTAATGTAAGCCTACTTGTGACATTGGAGTTTAGAAGGTTAAGGGGAGATCTAATAGAAACTTACAAGATAATACATGGCTTAGAAAGGGTGGACGCAAAGAAACTGTTTCCGTTAGGCGAGGAGACGAGGACCCGTGGGCACAGCCTTAGAATTAGAGGGGGTAAATTCAGAACAGAAATGCGGAGACATTTCTTCAGCCAGAGAGTGGTGGGCCTGTGGAATTCATTGCCGCAGAGTGCAGTGGAGGCCGGGACGCTAAATGGCTTCAAGGCAGAGATAGATAAATTCTTGATGTCGCGAGGAATTAAGGGCTACGGGGAGAATGCTGGTAGGTGGAGTTGAAATGCCCATCAGCCATGATTGAATGGCGGAGTGGACTCGATGGGCCGAATGGCCTTACTTCCACTCCTATGTCTTATGGTCTTAATAAAGATTATTATTATTGTTGCCTTTGCTCACAAGTCACTGGAAGCTAAAACCAGCTGCAGCAAACAATTAGGAAGGTAAATGCTCACTGGCCTTCATCACAAGGGTGAGTACAGGAGTAACAATGCCTTGCTGCAATTTTACAGAGACTGCATCTGGTGCATTGCACATGGATTTGCTCTCCTTGTCTAAGGAAGGGTATACAGACCATAGATGGAGTTCAATAGAGGTTCACCAGACTGATCCCTGGGGTGGTGGGATTGTATTACAAGGAGAGAGGGAGCAAACCGGGCCTGTATTCCCGTACCGGCCTCCCCGAACAGGCGCCGGAATGTGGCGACTAGGGGCTTTTCACAGTAACTCAATTGAAGCCTACTTGTGACAATAAGCGATTATTATTAATATTATTCTCTCGAGTTTTGAAAAATGGGAGGTGATCTCATTGAAACTTAGAAAGTTCTTACAGGGTGTGATGGGGTGGATGTGGAGAGGATGTTTACCCTGTCTGGTGAGTCTAGAACCAGGGGACACAGTGACAAAATAAGGAGGTCCAGTTGGGACAAGAATGAGGAGATGTTTCTTCAAACACAGGATGGTGAACCTTCGGAATTCTCTATCCTCGAGGGCTATGGGAGCTCAATAATTGAGCATGTTCAAGGTAGGAATTGACAGAATCTGGATAATAATGACATTAAGGGATACGGAGATTGTGGGAGAAAGTGGCATTGAGGTAGATGATGGGTCCTGATTTGTTTGGACGGAGGGTCAGGCTTGACAGTGTAAATGGCCTGCTCCTGTTCCCATCTCCTGTGTCCCTCCCCCTGCCCAGATTTCACTCCAATTTATTTGCATATAATCAAATGCAAAACCTGGCACTAACCAACGCAAGCGAGCAGCATTTTAAAACTGAAAAATGTTTTGCATTCAAAATGTTCCTTAATATATTTAAGAATGACAACTCTGTAAAGTTTAATTACTAGAACGAAAATGGGGTTTTCACAAGAAATAAGCACCTTTAATCTCGGTGACAATACGGAACCTGATTTTAAATTGCTGAAAATAACTTTTTAAAAATTGCAAAGTTATTATCTTGTTAGATTGGGGTAGAATGGCATTTCTTTGGCCAATTAAAAATATACTTCAAATGCACCTATTGGAGTCCTTGCCCCAAAACTTTCCGGCTTAATTCTGGGAGCCTAGGGCAGCACGGTGGCGCAGCGGGTTAGCACGGCTGCCTCACGGCGCCGAGGTCCCAGGTTCGATCCCGGCTCTGGGTCACTGTCCGTGTGGAGTTTGCACATTCTCCCTGTGTTTGCGTGGGTTTCGCCCCCACAACCCAAAGATGTACAGGGTAGGCAGATTGGCCACGCTAAATTGCCCCTTAATTGGAAAAAATGAATTGGATACTCTAAATTTATTTTAAAAAACAAAAAAAAAATTCTGAGAGTCTCTGGAAAAAGCAGCAAACACACACAATTAGCAGAAACTCCCAATGGGGATTCAAGGACTGTGGGAAGGTGATCAACTTCTGCTTTTGATTGTGCCTCTGGATCTCTCTACCCTGACACCACCTTTTATTTTTTATTTTATAAATTTAGAGTACCCAATTATTTTTTTTTCCAATTAAGGGGCAATTTAGCATGGCCAATCCACCTATTCTGCACATCTTTGGGTTGTGGGGGTGAAACCCACGCAGACACAAGGAGAATGTGCAAACTCCACACGGACAGTGACCCAGGGCCGGGATTCGAACCCGGGTCCTCAGCGCCGTGAGGCAGCAATGCTAACCACTGTGCCACGTGCCGCTCCTGACACCACCTTTTATAACCCTGGCCATTCCTGTTGCTCGTGGCAAAATCATTTTCACAATGACTCTACGATTGGCTGTCAGCCCGCTGACTGACTCCAATGAGTGACGCCAGTGGTCTGTGAAAGAGAGACCAATTCAGTTAACTGCACAAAACATGTTTAATTTAGCACAAGGACTTAATTAGACAAGTTTTGGCTTCAGTTTTAGTGTGAAAGGTAAATGTAACAGCAATTCAAGATCCAGATGTAACCAAGTTATGTTTAGGCCCCATCTTTAACCATTATTGATATTTTGAGGTAATAGTTCATCTTTTTTTAAATTAATGTGTCTGCTGAATCTCCATTCAAACTTAGAAAATAAACCCTCTTTGCATTGTGCAATTGTTCCCATGCAGAATTCATCTCTCTATCATTACTAATTGATTGTAGAAATAAAAAAAATGTTCTTTCACTTCCCCATCCTTTAAAGTGCTGAGTGTAACAAAGCACAGCACAGAGGACACAAAACAGTAGTGTTCAAGGGTGAATGAGCAGAAGGCAGCTACAAACCCATTTTTAAATGATCAGTGTGTGAATTTCTACTTGTGAAATTTAGTTCAAACTAATTTTTAATGGAGTGATGGGCGGCACGGTAACACAGTGGTTAGCACTGCTGCTTCACAGCGCCAGGATCCCAGGTTCGATTCCCGGCTTGGGTCACTGTCTGTGTGAAGTCTGCACGTTCTCCCCGTGTGTGCGTGGGTTTCCTCCGGGTGCTCCGGTTTCCTCCCACAAGACCCGAAAGACGTGCTTGTTAGGTGAATTGGACATTCTGAATTCTCCCTCTGTGTACCCGAACAGGCGCCCAAATGTGGCGACTAGGGGCTTTTCACAGTAACTTAATTGCAATGTTTTTAAAAAATAAATTTCGAGTACCCAATTATTTTCTTTTCCAATTAAGGGGCAATTTAGCGTGCCCAATCCACCTACCCTGCACATCTTTGGGTTGTGGGGGTGAGACCCACGCAGACATGGGGAGAATTTAAACAAGACACGGCAAACTCCACACGGACAGTGACCCAGGGCTGGGATGGAACCCGGGTCTTCAGCGCTGTGAGGCAGCAGGGCTAACCACTGTGTCACCGTGCTGCCACTCATTGCAGTGTTAAGCCTACTTGCGACACTAATAAAGGTCATTTTTAAAAAAAGATTATAAAGAATACCGTCACTGGACCAGTGTTCCAGAGGCCCGAGCTGGTTCTCTGCGGGCATGGGTTCAAATCCCACCATGGCTTTAAATTAATTAATAAAATCGGGAATTAAAAGCCAGTCTCAGAAATGGTGGCCATGAAACTATCACATGTGAAAACCCATCTAGTTCACTAATAACCTTTAGGGAAGGATTCTACTGACCCAATTCTTACGCTCTCTCCCCACAGCCGTCACGTAGTTATCCAATTCACGTTTCAATTTTATGATTGAATCTGTTGTCCACCATTCCTTTCGGATATTGGAACCTAACTTTGTATTTCCTTTCTTACACATCATTCCTGAGTGGCGAAGGCATCCACAAATCCCCACGTTCCCGGGGAATCTTTGACAGAGAGTGCACCATGCCAGCCATCGCTTCCGTGTTCTCTTCTTTTCCTCGAAAGTACAAGCAGGATCAGGAACTCAAGAGGGAGTGAGGAATACGTGACGGGGAAAGATTTGCAAGGCTTTGGGAATAGAGTGGGACTACCCGGACATTTCTCAAAGTGCTGACAGAGGCTCCCTGGACAGGGTAGCCTGCGCCCCCGTTCTACGATTCGACAACTGAATTCATTACGGGTGAAAATCTGACCAGTGATGACACATTGCAACTACTGCAGACCTTGTCCTATTCCTACAGTTACTATTACACAAGGCCATAAATTAGAGTACTTGTTAATTTATTATTTGAGTGATTATGCGATCCACACAAACCAAAATGTTCTGCGCTAATGTCAAGCCCAAGTAATAAATGAGACCGTTAAAAGCAATCATCTCAACAACAAATAAAAAAAATCAACAAAGTGCTCACTGGTATTCATTGAATTTGGACTGACAGCACAAATGATCTTTAAAGACCGTAACACACAATTACTGGTGAAGTCTCTGACCCAGACAAGCTCCACTCGTGGCCACTGAGAGATAAGAGGGCACAGAATTAGATGGTTACCTTTTGTAGCTGCACAACCTCAGAGCTTTTATATTTCTGTATCAGCACACCCATCACAACCCCCCCCCCCCCCCCACCACACACACACACAAAGCCACTACCTGCCACCCCTACTCATACAATCTTAATATCCCAGCAATAACAGCCTCATTAATAATAAATTATCTTTGTACACCTCCATCCAGAGCACATTGGCTCTTTTCCGGATGGTTCTTTTATGAGCCCTGTGTCACTGTGGCCTCGCCTTCATTCCTACAGGGACAACACTATATGCGGTCAACATCAGAGTCCACCGTTACTGGATGTTAAATTTTAATCACTCTTATTTTGGTCTGATGAAGGGGCCACTTGAGTCCCAGAATTTGAACAAAGGCCACTTTTCACGAAAAGTAGCAGAGCCTGTGAGGTGTGAGAATCCCATCACTTTTCATAAAATCGACGGTTCAAGCTCCAAGTTTGAGTTTTGCTTCAGACCCCCGCCGTCGCGGCAGATGCTACGGGGGCTGCTCGTCACAGCTACTCATGGAAGCAGGAACAGACGGATGAGCACCAAAATGTGGGAACAAATTCCCTGCAACAGATTTACCACCAACTCTCTCGGTGCTGTGTTGCTGCAGCCTGTACCCGACTCTCTCATTTCATCTTTCCGTGTTTGGTCAACTGCACAAGGGCTGGAGTTATTTAATTACAGGGACTGAAACAATACTGGCTGCTCCTTACTATCTTACACTCCTTCTCTATAACCACTGAAATATTCAAGGCTCCCAAAAAATACAGACTTGGTCGTCAGTCAAGGAGAGGATGAATTAATATAAATTCATCAAGAAAAATATACAGCTAAATTAAACAAATTCTTGTTTTTCACCATTTTATGACATGCTCCAAATACATGAGTAAAAATTCTAAATAAAGTCATTTTTGATGTGAAACGTTTGAAGTTGCATCTCAATGATTACTTTGATAAGGAATGCATGCTTGAATCAGGACTGTGTTTTGATGAGGGCTGTAAGTGAAATTAGAGATCACAGGCCAATTAATCAATCATTTGGCAGCTCAATTTAAACAATAACAACAATTTATGTTTTACAGGTCAGTGTGGACACTTTTATAATGGAGCCAAGTTGACACAGGAGCATTAAATACATTTTGCAATGGAACGTTCCGGCAAGCCTCATATTTTAAATATATGAAGAGTTTTGCCAGTTCTCGTCATCCATTTGAAGATTTCAGTTAATTCACCATTCACGACAGCAGCGTATGTTAAAGGGTTTGATGTATCGTAAATTGATGCAATGGGATTGGGGTAGCGATTGATAGGTTAGTGATAGCAGGTAGTTAGGAGTTTTACACAGCTTTCGGGAATAGGTGGAGAGTTCAACCCAATGAGGCGTATTGGACATGATTTGATGTTTGGAGTGAATGGCGTGTGGTTTGAAGTATCGTGAGATAAAACTAGAATCAACAGGATCCCTTCAGTGCAGAGAGAGGCCATTTGGCCCATCGAATCTGCCCCAATCCTCTGAAAAAACACCCAACCCCGGCCCCACCCTATCCCTGCAACCCCGTAATCCCACCTAACCCGCAAATGTTTGGACACTAACGGACAATCCAGAATGTCCAATCCACCTAACCTGCACGTCTTTGGACTGTGGGAGGAAACTGGAGCACCCGGAGGAAACCCACGCACACACGGGAAGAACGTGCAGACTCCGCACAGACAGTGACCCGAGGCCGGAATCGAACCCGGGACCCTGACACTGTGAGGCAGCAGTGCTAACCACTGTGCCACCCCTAAAGGTGAACTAGTTTATTTAAGCAGCAGACTAACGAGAAGATGGCTTTTGGCTTTGCTGGAATTCTGTGCAACAAGAATGAGCAGGAAGTAATTTGGTCCATCATATTCCGTGCAAAACTATATAGCATTGCATTTGTGTGGTTTGACATTCATTTTGAAAAGGGAAATACTTCTCTTTATGCCACTTTGCTTAGAAACAGAGAGTTGGAACATCCTCGATCTCAAACTGATACAAGGGTACAAATTGCAGTCATTTACCAGGAGCTTGTCATTAAACTGTCTGATCGAAGTGGGTCGACCACTATCTGAAATGTCTGCAGGTGTATTCTGCACAGGCTGCGTCTGTGGCACATCAAAGTCTTGGGAAGTCAAAGCCACAGACAATCATTGAACTAATCACAGTGAAGCCATGCCAGGAAAAGTCAACGAGGAACGGCCAGATATGTAACTGCCTTTAAGATCCACCAGTGTGAAATCCGTGCCAAAGGATAGTATAAATTAAGCTCTGCGTCTATCTACATGGGTGCATTTAATATAGATGGCTCGTAATATATATTCTTGGTAAGGAAATTCTATTTGTAGTAAAATCTCCACACATTTACACACCAGAATACTCAACTTCACAGAGTGGGCAGAGACTAGAAAAATGCTGACCATGGGGAAATGCTGTAACATATTCTCGAAATCGATGGTGTTTTAATAAGGCACAACTGTGCTTCCCTTCACCAAGGGTGCAAAGCTCTAATATTTCAAAACCATCCCGATTGCCAGCAGCCCCCACGTGCCCCCCCACCCCTCCCAGCCCCCCACTTCATAAAAAAAAAAACAAAAGAAGAAAGATATTTTCAATCTTTGGTACCTATCTGTTCCTAAGCAACAAGGCTATGAAAGAGGCTGTCGATTTTATTGTTGACAGTATTGGATTCAACCCAAAGCCCCAACAATCTGAGTCTTAAATTGTGCACCGCAACCATCAGAAAGTTGTATCAATACAGCACCGTTTACAGCCTCTGGGAGCGATTTACAGATGATGCAGGAGATTTGAAATACAGTTACTGTTATAACGTAGGAAATGTGGCAGCCAGTTTGTGCACAGCAAGCTCCCACAAACAGCAAAGTGATACATTTTGGTAGATTGAGTCAGGACAGGACCCACTCAGTTAATGGTAGGGAGTTGGGGGGAGTTACAGAACAAAGAGATCTAGGGGTAAAGACTGAATAGTTTGCTTAATGTACTGGTTAAGAGATAGTTATTGGCCAGGACACTGGAAATAACTCTTCAGCTCATCTTTCAAATAACACCAGTGGCCCTGGGAGAGCAGACAGGCCTTGGTTTAAATGTCTCACCGAAGACGACAGCACGCCCTCAATTCTACACTGCAGGATCAAGCTAGATATCCCTGGTCCTCTGAATCAGAAGCAAGAATGCTACCTGCTGAACCACAGTCAAACAATGGCATTGTGGAGATTTTGTACCGAGGAATGTAAGTATAATAACTTTGGATATTGAGTGGAGTGATGCAAAGAGGTAAGGATTTGAGCAATGGAAAATTGTAAGGTTTTCATCCCTAGTTCAATGCCCTCTCGAGAATGCATTTTGTATGTTTAAAGAAACTCATTCTAAATGGTTATTTGCCACATGTTGTGCAGTGGAAGGGAATGATGTAGTTCTATGTGGGAATCGGCTGCATAAGTCACTCAGGGGCATGTGCATTGATGCGTGGGTCCTATCAGTAAAAAGGAGTTGGATCAACTGAGAAGGGGAACTGAGGGCTAGAGAGAGATTCATGAATCACTCAGTTGCTCCCTCAGGGGAGGGAGGGACATGAACCCAATATTCCTTAAAGTAGGGAACAAACAGGAGCGGGAAACTCCAGGTTGGAATATATGAGCAGTGGATGACACAACATTTGAACACCCAATGGAATTCTTGTCCCTCTGAAGGATGAAAGTAACATATTAGCTGTAGGGAGTGCACAGGGACGAGGTGCGGGAGAACAGAGGCGTTGCCGACGTGTTGCTGACACAGAGTCAACACAGGCAGGATCAGCAGAGTTGTTTGCACCATGGCATTACCATCTTTAAAAGATTGAGAAACACTCAGGTTGTGGGAGAGGGATGTGTCTCTCTACTTTGATCATTCAGCTGCTTTGCGTCGGGAGTACAGAAGCCTGGACTCTAGGCCCCTGACAAGAGGTCTAATGGGGCCATCGCCATTTCACAAGCAGCAGGATTCTCCTGCTTTGCTTTCTAATTTATGGAAGCGTTTCCTTTTTTCCCTTGACAGTACTGTCCTTTTTGTTGTATTTATTTAAGTACACATTTTTGGATTAAGCTTTGATTGTCCTTCCATCAGGCCCCAGAGTTTCTCTGCAGCCTCAAACAGCCCTTGCTTGCAGCAGATTATGGTTTTGGGAAATTTCCCTTCCTTTCAAGGGGCTAAAGTCAACAAGGAACTCTGGAAGATTCTTCATCGAGACCTGCCGGTGCCCTAGGCAGGCTGGACAACAAGGTCTGCTGGAAACCCTTGGACATGGGCGAGTTGAGAAGTAAGTCTTGGCTCTCAGAGTGTCCCCACAGAAAAACCCTGCGATGCTGCACTATGGAGGAGTCCAATTTCCAAACCTGCTGCCTTTACCAACCAGAAAGAAAAGAGCAGTAAATAATTGGGAACGGTGCCAGCTTCAAGTTCCCCTCCTGACTTGGAAACATATCGGCCGTTCCTTCACTGTCGTTGGGTCAAAAGCCCGGAATTCCCTCCCTAACAGCGCTGAGGGTGTACCTACACCACAGGAACCACAGCGGTTCAAGAAGGCAACCACCACCACCTTCTCATGGGCAATTAGGGATGGATAATAAATGCTGGCCTTGCCAAGAATGAATTTTAAAACATTATCTGGAGTGACAGATATGTTCCCAACTTACATGTTAAATTGGCTGGCAGTCTGTGCATCAGAAGATTTCCTCAGTCTAAAATAAATTAAAGGACATGGTGCTGAAAGCTATGAGCGTATTAGTTTTCCAATGGGCTAGGATGTTTCATGCTAGGGGAATTTGCCGGGGTGAAAATTAGGTGTGGAAGATGTTGCCCTTTGTGGCTTACGTCGTGTTATGCTTCATGAGATTCATGGCATTGTTGGGCGCCATTTCCTCGTCAGAAGCCTTCATTGAGCTCTGGTATTCACCGCCTGCCACTCAATCCAGTAGATAACGGACACAATAACAAACCCACTTACCGTGTTTGATAAAGTGCAATGTCCTGGTTTCCACTGGGGAAGAGTTGTGAATTTGGTGCCAAACAGAGCATGCCGCCTCGCACCTACCTCTTGCATGTCCATTCTGGGGAAACAGGGGTTAGGTTTGGTGCTGCATCCTTGATCTACTTGCCCTGACACTTGGTGCTGTTTATCAAAGGTGAGTTTTCTTTCACATCTCACATTTAGCCCAACCGTGGGTATTTGAACAATCAGCAAGATCAGTCGCACATGTGAGAGGTCATAAACTGGTGCCTTCATTCATATAGCGCCTGTCAAACTCTCTAATACCCAGAGCACTCTGCAGCCAGTGAAATACCTTTGAAGTGTAATGGAGGAAATTTAATAGCTAACTTGTGCACAGCAAACTCTCACTAAGAACAACATGACCACCGAATAGTCAGGTCTTGTGATGTTGCTTGGCCAGGATATTTTGGAGCACGTCCCTGCTTTTCTTTCAAATTGTACGATGGAATCTTCTCCTCCCACCTTGAAGAGCAAACGGGGACATGTATACATATCTGCAATTGGGAGCTGACAATCTGCTTGGCATATTGGTCTGGCTCCTTGAAAACAGCCAATGTTGCATCAGCCACTAAGTATAATTATTAAAATAAGCCGGATCAGAGATTTAGGAAAAGCCAATGTTTTGATGGTTAGAGTTCAATGGCCTGATGCAGCTATGATCAGTGGTTAATGACAGTTTAGTGACATTCAATCTCCTATAGCACAGTTTAATGGTAGTTACTGCTCATTAGCATGGTCTAGCATCATGGCAAGATTTAAAGACAAGTCCAAGCTCAATTACACAGTTTAGGGACAGCTAGAGTTGAATGGCATAACGCAGGGGATGGTTTAGGGACAGTCAGCATCCCAAGGGTGAGTCAGAGCTCAATGGCACAGTTAACTGTGGCAATAGTGGGCGATGATGTGGCCCAGAGGGAGTTTGGTACGTCTGCATTAATTGGTCCTTTATTCTTCCCCAGGAGTCATTTACCAAAATGTAATGAATTAAGTTATACCCAGATGAGCCTCACTCCGAAGTTAGTTTAATTTTTGAGTCTGTGGTAATGGAGTAATTCAAACTTCATTCTATTGAATAAACTTGGTGAAACTGATCCAGCTGCTGGGTTATATTCAGGTCACTGGCAATGAGAACGAGGAGAGCAGTATGATGGGAGACTGACTGTTCAATACTGTCACACAGGGGCAAACTTACCCGTCTGTGTTGGAACTGGCTGTTAATCAGGTCCAAAGGACTTTCTAGCCAATGAAGTAATTTGGAGTGTGGTCACTGTTCTAATGTAGGAAATGCAGCTGTTGGTTTGCACACAGCAAGATCACAATGTCCACATAATCTGTTACTCTAATGATGCTGCAGGGATAAATATTGGGGAGGACATTGAGAACTCCTCTATTATTCTTCCAAATGGTGTCATAGGATTTTATCTAATTCACAAGAGGGGGCATCACTTTAACATTTCGTCTGAAAATTGCATCGACCAACAATATCGTACTCTCTCGGTACTTATCCTCTGACAGTGCGGCATTCTCTAGGTACTGATCCTCTGACAGTGCAGCACTCCCTCAGTACTGACCCTCTGACAGTGCGGCACTCCCTCAGTACTGACCCTCTGACAGTTCGGCACTCCCTCAGTACTGCCTCCCTGACAGTGCAGCGCTCCCTCAGTACTGACCCTCTGACAGTGCGGCGCTCCCTCAGTACTGACCATCCGACAGCGCAGCGCTCCCTCGGTACAGACCCTCTGACAATGTGGCACTCCCTCAGTACTGACCCTCTGACAGTGCGGCACTCCCTCAGTACTGACTCTCTGACAGTGCGGCTCTCCCTCAGTACTGACCCTCTGACAGTGCAGCACTCCCTCAGTACTGACTCTCTGACAGTGCAGCACTCCCTCAGTACTGACCCTCTGACAGTGCGGCACTCCCTCAGTACTGACCCTCTGACAGTGCAGCACTCCCTCAGTACTGACCCTCTGACAGTGCAGCACTCCCTCAGTACTGACCCTCTGACAGTGCGGCACTCCCTCAATACTGACCCTCTGACAGTGCGGCACTCCCTCAGTACTGACCCTCTGACAGTGCGGCACTCCCTCAGTACTGACCCTCTGACAGTGCGGCACTCCCTCAGTACTGACCCTCTGACAGTGTAAAATTTGCTGATCTCTGTGCCAGCCTGGATTTTGTGCTCAAGTCCCTGGAGTCGGGTTTGAACCCACAACCTTCTGACCCCGAGGCATGTGCTCTCTCTGATGCATTGCAACTGACACCTTGTTGTATCGCAGTGGACTGGGCCCTGAGGTATAAACTATATAAACTGGTGATTTCTGTGGTGTGGAGTTCCCTGATAAATCTTGAGAATCCTATTAAAAACATGGACAAATTATTCCGTGTTTTGAGTTGAGATAAGTGAAAAGTCCTGGGGTCTGCAGGGCCTCACGGTGATAGAGGCCGTGTACTGGGGCTGAGTGAAGATTAAGCAGGAAGGGTGGCCACAAAGGGGTGCGATAACCAACAAACAGACTGCAAATACTTTGCGATTTAACAAATTAACTGCACAAGTTACTTTTTGTTTTACATCTTCTGGAATTTTAAACAGTGTCTGAATTTTGGGCCCAGTCAGAGTAAGATTCTGCTCTGACCATTGCGAGAACAGCACAGACGGACAGGGGCGTTTGGCTGGAGTTGATGCTGCAGAGATGTGGGAGTAAGGAGCAGTTTGTCTGTGACAGGCTGTCCAGATTTTAATTATTGTATTAAATCAATTTTGTATTTCAGACAGGAGTTGGAATTCACATCTCCTCACTCTGTACACAGGAATACAACCACAGGTGTAAAGTGAAGGGCAGAGGTCACAGTGACAAACAGAGCAGGTGGCTCAATACGCTGTCTGCATAAAATAAAATGAATTTTCACAGAACTGCTCACCAAACCTGTTATATTTACGTATCTGTGTCAATGTGTGTGGGTCTGTGTGTACGCGCGCGTGTGGGTCTGTGTGTGCGCGCGCGCGCGTGTGGGTCTGTGTGTGTGTGCGCGCGCGCGTGTGAGTCTGTGTGTGCGTGCGCGCGCGTGTGGGTCTGTGTGTGCGTGCGCTCGCGTGTGGGTCTGTGTGTGCGTGCGCGCGCGTGTGGGTCTGTGTGTGCGCACGCGTGTGGGTCTGTGTGTGCGTGCGCGCGCGTGTGGGTCTGTGTGCGCGTGCGCTCGCGTGTGGGTCTGTGTGTGTGGACATGTATGTGTGTCTGTGTGTGGATGTCTCTGTGCCTGTGTGTGTGTGTGGGCCTGTGAGTCGGTGTGGATGTGGGCCTGTGTGTTTGTGTGCATGTGCCTGCGTGTGGGCCTGTGTTTGGACATGCATGTGTGCCTGTGTATGGGTGTGTGTGTACACGCGTGAGAGTGGGTGTGGATGTGGGTGTGTGCGCACCCCTGTGTGTGGTTGTGTATCTGTGTCAATGTATGTGGGTGTGTATGTGCGCCTCTGTGCGCCAAGTCAGCATGCATGTGGCAATTGAAATGAAATGAAAATGAAAATCGCTTATTGTCACGAGTAGGCTTCAATGAAGTTACTGTGAAAAGCCCCTAGTCGCCACAGTCCGGCGCCTGTCCGGGGAGGCTGGTACGGGAATCGAACCGTGTTGCTGGCCTGCTTTAAAAGCCAGTGATTTAGCCTTGTGAGCTAAACCAGCCCCTATTGGTGTGTGTCATTGTGTTTGTACTACATGTCTACAAGTGTGTTTGTCAGCATGTGTCGGTGTGTGGAATTAGGTGACTGAGAATGTGTGTGTGTGTCCTTCCACATGTGCATGACAGTGTCTGAATGTGTGTGTATGTTGGTGTGTCAGTATGAGAATGTGTGTTGGAATGTGCATGTACCAGTGTCAGTTTCTGTTTGTGCCAGTGTGTGTTGTGTATGTCTGTGCATGTGTGTCAGTTGGTGTACTGTGATGTGGTACACGGAGGAGGGGGGGTGTACTGTGATGAGGTACATGGAAGAGGAGGGGGTGTACTGTGATGAAGTACATGGAGGAGGAGGTGTACTGTGATATGGTACACGGAGGAGGAGGGGGTGTATTGTGTTGTGGTACACGGAGGAGGAGGGGGTGTATTGTGATGTGGTACACGGAGGAGGAGGGGGTGTATTGTGATGTGGTACACGGAGGAGGAGGGGGTGTATTGTGATGTGGTACACGGAGGAGGAGGGGGTGTATTGTGATGTGGTACACGGAGGAGGAGGGGATGTATTGTGATGTGTACATGGAGGAGGAGGGGGTGTATTGTGATGTGGTACACGGAGGAGGAGGGGGTGTATTGTGATGTGGTACATGGAGGAGGAGGGGGTGTATTGTGATGTGGTACACGGAGGAGGAGGGGGTGTATTGTGATGTGATACACGGAGGAGGAGGGGATGTATTGTGATGTGTACATGGAGGAGGAGGGGGTGTATTGTGATGTGGTACACGGAGGAGGAGGGGGTGTATTGAGATGTGGTACACGGAGGAGGAGGGGGTGTATTGTGATGTGGTACACGGAGGAGGAGGGGGTGTATTGAGATGTGGTACACGGAGGAGGAGGGGGTGTATTGTGATGTGGTACACGGAGGAGGAGGGGGTGTATTGAGATGTGGTACACGGAGGAGGAGGGGGTGTATTGTGATGTGGTACACGGAGGAGGAGGGGGTGTATTGTGATGTGGTACACGGAGGAGGGGGTGTATTGTGATGTGGTACACGGAGGAGGAGGGGGTGTTTTGTGATGAGGTACATGGAGGAGGAGGGAGTGTATTGTGTTGTGGTACACTGAGGAGGAGGGGGTGTATTGTGATGTGGTACACGGAGGAGGAGGGGGTGTTTTGTGATGAGGTACATGGAGGAGGAGGGAGTGTATTGTGTTGTGGTACACTGAGGAGGAGGGGGTGTATTGTGTTGTGGTACACGGAGGAGGAGGGAGTGTATTGTGATGTGGTACACGGAGGAGGAGGGGGTGTATTGTGTTGTGGTACACGGAGGAGGAGGGGCCTTTTACTAAGGCCCTCTTAATCCAGGTTTGTGATCATCTGTCCCAATGTCCCCTGGTGGAGTATGATGTCAAATTTGTTTGATACCCACTGCTGTGAAGGTTTGATACCTTGGGGCAACTTACCGTCTTGCAGATGTTGTTGCCAATATCTCTTGAAGCCAGTATCATAGAGATGTCCAAAGAGTTCTTGGGTGATTTGCTGTCTGAAGTTTCCTCTCTCCTCCCTGAGGAAACCTGTTGGGTCTTTTCCTGACACTGTCCCACTTTTACTCAAAGGACATCAACGGAGATCAGTAACTCCATCCATACCCCACCAGTGTCTCGTACATCACACATGGTGGATCACTGGGCTCCCCCACATTCAATTCTGATGGTACAGTGCTTCAGTAATTTATGTGACTAGACCAGTAATCCTAGACTAAAAATTGAGAGAAGCACGAGTTTAAATCCATCTGGGCAGGTTGAGAATTGGAGTTCAGTTTATGTGGACAGTGAATCACAGGGAGGAGAATGGCCTTGGTTTGCGGGGGGCGGGGTTAAGAATTCAGAGCAGGGAGGTACAGAATGCTAAAGTTAGAACTCGGCTGCTCAGGGGTAATGTCAGGAAGCACTTTTTTCTCAAAAGATCAAGGAAATCTGGGACACTCTCCCAAAAATCTGGTGATGCTGGGGGTGAATTGGGGAAGGGGATGAAGGGTTAAGGTGCCACGATGGGTCAACGGGGTGGAGGTACAGATCAGGTATGATCTACCTGAATGGCAGAAGAAGCTGGAGGGGCTGAATGGCGTACTGCTGTCTAAATTAGTGGGACAGAATAACTGTCAGAGGGTCAGTTCTGAGGGAGTGCCGCGCTGTCAGAGGGTCAGTACTGAGGGAGTGCCGCACTGTCAGAGGGTCAGTACTGAGGGAGTGCCGCACTGTCAGAGGGTCAGTACTGAGGGAGTGCTGCACTGTCAGAGGGTCAGTACTGAGGGAGTGCTGCACTGTCAGAGGGTCAGTACTGAGGGAGTGCTGCACTGTCAGAGGGTCAGTACTGAGGGAGTGCCGCACTGTCAGAGGGTCAGTACTGAGGGAGTGCTGCACTGTCAGAGGGTCAGTACTGAGGGAGTGCTGCACTGTTAGAGGGTCAGTACTGAGGGAGTGCTGCACTGTCAGAGGGTCAGTACTGAGGGAGTGCCGCACTGTCAGAGGGTCAGTACTGAGGGAGTGCCGCACTGTCAGAGGGTCAGTACTGAGGGAGTGCCGCACTGTCAGAGGGTCAGTACTGAGGGAGTGCCGCACTGTCAGAGGGTCAGTACTGAGGGAGTGCTGCACTGTCAGAGGGTCAGTACTGAGGGAGTGCTGCACTGTCAGCGGGTCAGTACTGAGGGAGTGCTGCACTGTCAGAGGGTCAGTACTGAGGGAGGGCTGCACTGTCAGAGGGTCAGTACTGAGGGAGTGCTGCACTGTCAGAGGGTCAGTACTGAAGGAGTGCTGCACTGTGAGAGGGTCAGTACTGAGGGAGTGCTGCACGGTCAGAGGGTCAGTACTGAGGGAGTGCTGCACTGTCAGAGGGTCAGTACTGAGGGAGTGCTGCACTGTCAGAGGGTCAGTACTGAGGGAGTGCCGCACTGTCAGAGGGTCAGTACTGAGGGAGTGCTGCACTGTCAGAGGGTCAGTACTGAGGGAGTGCTGCACTGTCAGAGGGTCAGTACTGAGGGAGTGCTGCACTGTCAGAGGGTCAGTACTGAGGGAGTGCTGCACTGTCAGAGGGTCAGTACTGAGGGAGTGCTGCACTGTCAGAGGGTCAGTACTGAGGGAGTGCTACACTGGAGGGACAAGTATGATGTGGGAAACAAGACTGTCAATGGAAAACTGAAAGCAGCAGAACGACATGGAAGTTTCAGTGATGAATCTGGAGCACTGATTGGAGGTGTCAAGTGTTGGTTTTCTCTGTCGCATTTTAACCAGATTTGTAATACGAGATGCCTCGCTTAAGAGATACTCTAATAAATCTGTTAATGAAAATATTTATTTTATTCTTCAAAGTTAATCTCACTCTGCAGTTGTTTTGCTTCTTGTTCAATCTCTGTCTTGCAGCAAGAGGGTCAACAACTGAGCAGATTCTGGTCCACTGTTGTTTGTCCTGGGGGAGGGGCGACATCCAGATGTTCGGTGGGTAACTGGCAACGTCAGTCCTTTTGTCAGAGAATCTCTCTCCCTTTCACCCTGTCACGGACATTCCCCCCTTGGATTTTTTTGTCCCCCCCCCACTGCACTTGTTAATAAATTCCGAATTCTCCCTCTGTGTACCCGAACAGGCACCGGAATGTGGCGACTAGGGGCTTTTCACAGTAACTTCATTGCAGTGTTAATGTAAGCCTACTTGTGACAATAAAAAAAAAATGTAATAAACTGTTAAACCTCAAACTTGTTGCAGTTCTGATGAGGATCATCAACCCAAAACATTTCTCTCTCCCCGGATGCTGCCTGACCTATTCCTTATTTTCCAGCATTTCCCATTTTCTTTCCAGCATTTTATTTTGGACTTTCGGCATTCCCAGTATTTACATTAGCTGTTGTGCTGTGCGCGGACTCACCCGTCACTGTTTGATAAAACGTCTCAACCCCCTCGGTGTTTGCTGAACACAACATGGCAGATGCTAAGGCAAATGTGTATCATTTCACAGGGAAGTAGATCAAAGAACTTCATCACAGGTCTGAATCGCATAAAACAGTTTCCTTCTCCGTGGTTTGTTAACACATTATATTTAACTCAACAATTAACTTATAGAGAAAATAAGTAAAAACTGATAAAAACAAAAATCTGAAAGAAAACACTTAATTTTTAAATAATTGGCATTCAGCTAAAGAGCAAAGATAAAATCAAACATATTCAACAATATATCAGACAAATGAAAATACCTGTCTCTACTCCTGCGGGATGGAAACGCTGCATTGCAACCTTCTACTGTGCAAACATGCATCTCCTTCAGGTGAACATTCTTGTAGTGTAACTTCACGCTGTACGAACTTTTAAAGCTCTTTTTGCAGACATAACAGATCTTAGGATCAGCGCTGGAACAGAGTTCACTCTCTGGTGAGTATTTATGGGGATTGCTGTATCCCATTGATGGAGAGAAGCCTTCTTGTAGGGCAACGATGCTCCCTCCTCCACCATTGTACAACCCATACGGGCTGATACTGTAAAACATGTCATAGGTTGGGTCAGTGAACTCTTCCTTTATTTTCATGGTCTGTGGATGAGGGGAAATAGAGTCTTTGTCTTCAAGTTTGCCGCTTGACATCTCATCCTTATCAAAAACCTCTCGGTGCGCCTGCTCATCATTTTCTGTGGGATTGTCGCACATTTTAGACTCGGAACCTTCAGATTCATCCTCAAAGTCTGGGTCATGCTCTTGCTCCTCAGAAGTGATGCTACCCATTTGCTTATCCTCAAACACACCAAGGCCTATCTCCTCATCTGCTTTCCTGCCGCTATGCATGTGAATGGTGGGACTCATTTCTTTGTGACAACTGACATTATCCATTTCCTCATCGTGGATGCCCTCATTGACATGATTTTCATTGACCTGATCATCTTCGTCAAACTCATCGGTCGTGTCAATCACTTCTTTTTCAATCTTAACGGGCATGCTTGATTTGCGGGATTTTTTCTTGGGGGCGAGATCAGCTGTCAGCTCCTGAGCCATGGATGGGTGCGGCTCAGGGATACAAGGCTGATCAAGCGAGGGCACTATAGGGCTGGTGGGGAGTGACGTTGGAGGGCTGACCATTTCCCCGGGTGTCAACAGATTCCTGTAAAACGGAGGGACGGATTCCACTGTCTTCAGTGAAGGGAACACCAGTGGGCTCTGAAGAACTGGGTCAACTGACGAAGAGTTGAAACCCAGGGATGGTCGCCCGGGAGACGTTAGACTTGATTTGATGCTGGATATGACTGGGGTGGCAGCTCCAGATGTGGCTCGGATCAGGTCCTTGTCTCTATTGTTTCTCAGCATTGGCATGTGCAGACGAGGATTGGGATTGGCACTGTGACGATTGCGACTTCTCAGGGAACTGAAAACCATATTGCAGCCTTCGATCGTGCACCTGTGCTTAATCTTCAGATGCACAGCATTGTAGTGGATCTTGAGGGTACCTTTGTCATAGAAAGTCTTACCACAGGCATTGCAGACCACTCGGCCCTTTCTCGGGGTCAGTCCAATTCTTTTCATCCTCTGGAATTTTGAACTCAGAAGACTAATTTTCGAATGGTCAGCCTTGACTGTGTGGTTTGCAGGAGCGGCCGGGGAGTGGATGGGGGACAAACGGTTCTGCTCGGTTTTGGGTTCAATGTTGATGATGCTGCTGAGGGCGTTCCTGCTGCCTGCTTGGTCGCTGCGAAAAGGTGAAACGGACACTTCTGATTCGCTACTCTCCACACGCTCGTTCTGGATGGGAAGGTTGGGTTCTCTCAATCTCAGGCTCTGCTCCAGCATGACCCCATTGGGGGGGAGGCCGAGTAAAGGAGCAGAAACGGGATTTATGTACTGGAATGGAAGTAGGAATGCCAGACTGTTGGGGATGTTTTCAAAGTGATGAATACTAGAAGGATTGCTGTTCTCGAGATGAGCCAAGAGGCTCGGGCTCCGAGTCCGATTGTTGCCTTCTATAAAAGTCCTGATGTCGGAGTCTGCTTTTGAAGTCGGCACAGCTACAGCCTGCCCCTCTTTCTCTTGAATGGCCATCAGCTCCACGATAGATTTGGTTTCTCCGAACCTCAGAAACTGCTGGAGGGTAATGATTTCCTCTTCCCGGGACATGATTGCCCACCGGTCCAGCACCTTGCCCGCAGCATCCTTCAGACCAAATCAAACAAACAACAAAGACAAACACAAAAAAAAACTTATTGATTCCGCATAATTACAGCAGTCTTATTGCGAAGATGCTACAAACTGTCCTACTGATGCAGCAAAGGCCCAGGAGCAACATGCAAAGATTGTTAATCCCATTCGACCCACAGAGCAAACTTTCCTGCCATGCAGACGTGGTAATTAGGGTCACGATTAGTGAAACAGACAGAGTTTAATAACGTCAAAGCAAACACAGTGAAAACCTTTGGGACTCCTACCAAAGATTCTGCTATTACAAAGACAATGATCTCTTTTATGCAGATGTTCAGTATACACTGCTTATTAATATGGGAACGCTTGCTGTGCAGATTGAGACCAAATCAAGAAGCTTCACTAGAACCCTTACAAATATGAAGACAGAGGGGTAACAATTCTGACAAACAGGTTTTTCTCATCCCTGTACATAAGAATGAGTGAAGCAAAGATTGATAACATGGGCACAATAAAAAATATTAACTGGTTTAATAAAATGCGTCACATTAAACCTCCCTGGTAACAGAACAAACAAAAGCAACAAAGGCTCCAGATATCTCCTTCCAAATAAATGGATGCTTTCATGATTGTCCCAAGATAGGTGTCACATTCCGAAAAGCACTGGGTGAATTGGAGGCGGTTTTCAAAAGCTGTTATGACCAGTGTAACCCTGACTAGGTCACAAATAACTCTGGCTGCAGTTAGAAACAGCTCTGAACTTTAGTTGCCAACCAAACTGCTTGGAATCATCCTCCGAAATTAAAAGCAAATATTAAAAAGCTGACTATTCCAATATGCACAGTCATTTTCTTTTTATCAGCACATTTTTTACAAAAGGAAAAAAGGGAGCATGATCTGATGTCAATGCTCACTGGAGTCTTTGTTCTGATACATCCATTAAAAAGCCTCCTTTCACAGTTTTCATATTAGTGTGTTAGACTTCAAGTGTTTCCACATATTGATGATGTACTTATTTTATTCTGTACAAATATTAACATATTAATGATATTGGTCTCGCATTTCAGAAAAAACATTTTTTTTTTAAAGCATCAAACAGTAAAGACGGAAAGAGCGAAAAACATGTCAGTTCAACGGGAATGTATAATCTTGGCTGGATCATTCTTTATAAATCTGAGTTTGAATTTCTTACTCGTTGGTGATTTTCCATTGTCATCTATTTCAGCATTCCCTGAGAAGGTCAAGTTTACTTTTTGATGGTGAAGGGAATAAACTAGGAAAATGCTGATCAATTAGGGTCCAACACTTAGTTAAAAGCTCATTCTTAATAAACTCTGATCTTCCAGAGTCCCCCTTGCATTAGATCAATAACGATAGGTATGTACCCACTAATATTTTCTTGGGATAATGTGGTGTCTGCCAGGAACTTTATTGATTCATTAACAGTTACATGAAGGAAAAGAAAACTGGCACAGCATCCCATTAAAGCCAAAAGATCTTTAAAAAAACCCCACAATAACTAACAAGTTAACCATGCCCCTTCTTATGTCAGACACCACTTACCCCCTTTATTCAATTCACTCTTCTAACAATTTACACGGTGGATGGAACATTCCAGGTGGAACAGACGGACACTCACCCCTCAAATCTGACAATCTAACTCACTTGGGGCACAAGTTAATGGGAAAAAGAGAATGGATTTTGGGTGGGTTTATCGGGGTGTTTCCCGATGCTGCCAGCGCTCACAGCAGACCGACTATTAAACGGAACTCTGCTTCTTTTTCAAGCTTTACATGGAGCCCCATTAAGGCCGTACTTACACTAATTCCCTGTGCTAACAAGCTCAACTTGCCAGTGCAGGCAGAGTTCAGAGCGCCGTTTTTAACCGGTGCCCCAATCTCTTGACTAGCCCCTCCAACACACCAACATACCAATTAGGGGTTTCTCAAGCCCCCCCCACCCCACCTGATAAGTGCAGAGCACCCCCAGGCCAATCCTTGCCAGCCTGGCAGTGCCTCCTGGGTGCCCTGGCATTACCAGGGTGCTAGACTGGCAATGCCACAGTGCCTAGGTGGCATCAGAAGTGCCAGGGTAACACCCTTCCCAGGGCCCGACCACCCGGGGGCCCATGATCGCCTGGGAGACACCCCTCCCCTCCTCCCAGACACCTCCTAACTTGAATATGCAAAATCTGGTTCACGTCCAGTGAGGGCGAGGTCCAGATCGCGCAAGGCGTAACAAGCATCGTGAATCTCGTGAGGGGCCTCTCACGAGATTTTCCGGCCTTGTCGCATCGCGTGTCGGGTGCGGTGAGGCCATTAGATGGCGCACTTGGAAACAAGGTTTGCAGAATGTGAAAGCCTTAGCCAAATAATAGCAATAGGAGGAGGTCATTCAGCCCCTTAACCAGTTCTGTCACTTGATTTGATCATCATGGCTGGTCTGTATTTTAATCTCCATTTACAGATGTTGGTTGCGTAACGGACCTACCAAATATATTCCATCAGAAAGATAATGCAGACGTTTGCTTAGGACGTGTCATTTCAATAGAAAGCTGGACTTGAATTTTCATGTTTTTGAGGGTGGCATGGTGGTTAGCGCTGCTGCCTCACAGCGCCAGGGACCCGGGTTCAATTCTGACTTTGGTTGGCTGACTGTGCGGAGTTTGCACGTTCTCCCCGTGTCTGCGTGGGTTTCCTCCGGGTTCCATGGTTTCCTCCCACAGTCCAAAGATGTGCCGTTAGGTGGATTGGCCGTGCTAAATTGCCCCTTAGTGTCCAAAGATGTGCAGGTTAGTTAGGGTTGCGGGGACAGGGCGGGGGAGTGGGTCTGGGTAGGGTGCTCTATCGGAGGGTTGGTGCAGACTTGATGGGCTGAATGGCCTTCTTCTCCACTGTAGAGAATCTAATATAACTATAATATTATGTTTGATTTAATCTATTTTCTGCTTTGAGCAGATAGCAATAGGTCTCCCCATTTCTGCACATCTTTTGCCCTCTTTCCAGTGTTGACCATGGCTCAGTTTGTCACCGAGACAAAGGATTGTGAGATCAAGTCCAACTCGAGGACTTGAGCACGGTATTCCAGGCTGATGGTTAATCGCAGTACTGAAGGAATGCTGCACTGCTATACAAGCCATCTTTCAGGTGAGATATTAAACTCAGGACATGTTTGCCCGCTCAGCGAGCTGAGAAAGTATAAACTCCATACAGTCACTCGAGGCCGGAATTGGTCCCTGGCGCTGTGAGGCAGCAGTGCTAACCACTGTGCCACCGCGCTGCCCCCAAAAGTTAAAATCAACCCAGATTTAATTTTGGTCTTCTTTTCTCCTCCCTTGATCGGAATGCTTCATTCCATGAACTGTACGAATGGAATTGGAATGGAATGGAAATGAGCTCACCTGTTCATTAATTATGAAATTATTGAATATGAGGAAAGCCATAATTGTCGAATTGCCAGCCAAGAATTGGCCAATCAGACATTGGTCTGCTTCCCAATTGCCTACAAAAAGGGGTGTGGTCACCCCAATTATGGACATGCTGAGCAACCAATGGCAGATGTATAGGGGCGTGGCAGCTAGAGATCATGTGACAACACCTCCAGAATAATGTCCAACAAGAATTGGCAATGCTACCCTATGGGGGATGGGATGGGAAGGAATGGAGAAGAAGAAATTACCTTTCCCCCCCCTATAATCAAGGAGTTTTCCTGTGTGATAAATAACACAGGAAACAAGGGGTGAGATACAGCTCTCTTCAGTGTACATATCAAACATTAGGTTTTTGAATGACGTCACCAAGGGGCAGCATGTAGATAAGAAACAGGAGGGGTTTCCGATAGATCCGTGGTGTGGTGCAGCAGGAAAGCGGGTGTTTCTCTGGCTACACTTCGATAGATATGAATGAAAACCAGCTGAGTGCAGTCCCACCCAGCTGGGTGATAATGGCGAGGCATCGGAAGCGGATGGTGAACTCCACCATGTCAAAGACAGCGGGCAGGTTGAGACAGATGAGGAGAGATGTTTCACCTTTGTCACAGTAACATAGAATGTAACTTGTGACTTTACTAAGAGTCAGTTTGTTATTGCGGCAAAAATGTGATTGGCAGGATTCAAATATGGTTTTCTGGGAAAGATGGGCACAGGTTGAGAGATTCAAGGACATTTGGACTGGAAAGTGAGTGCAGAAATGAGGCAGGGACGGAGGGTTCAAGGGTTGGTTTGAACATTACTATTAGGTCTTCTTTCTGGAAAACAACTTTCAATATTATCAGGGTGGCACA
Organism: Scyliorhinus canicula; assembly: GCF_902713615.1. Taxonomy (NCBI): domain Eukaryota; kingdom Metazoa; phylum Chordata; class Chondrichthyes; order Carcharhiniformes; family Scyliorhinidae; genus Scyliorhinus; species Scyliorhinus canicula. The sequence continues at coordinate 2,195,282 of NC_052153.1, read as the reverse complement.
GGTTAGCACTGTGGCCTCACAGCGCCAGGGACTCGGGTTCAATTCTGGCCCTGGGTGACTGTGTGGAGTTTGCACATTCTCCCCGTGTCTGCGTGGGTTTCCTCCGGGTGCTCTGGTTTCCTCCCACAGTCCAAAAGGTGTGCAGGTTCGGTGGACTGGCCATGTTAAATTGCCCCTCAGTGTCCAAAGATCTGTAGATGGGGTGACAGGGATACGGCAGGGGAGTGGGCCTAGGTAGGGTGGTCTTTTGAAGGGTTGGTGCAGACTCGATGGACTGAATGGCCTCCTTCTGCACTGTAGGGATTCTATGATTATAACGGTTGCATTTTTACAGAAACGTGCTATGAATCATTGATGGTAGGAATTTGATTGTTGGTCGGGGGAGATGGGACAAAGTTACCGTTGATCTCGAGGCATTTCCCACCCATCTAAATGCATACATCATTTGCAAATTGCCTTGAAGGATGCTCTTTTGGACGCGGTGCATCAACCTGAGGTCTGGTTTAACGCAGAGCTGCAAGCCAAGATCACAGGCGTGCTGAAGCTTGTTGCGATTATCCACCATCCCATGTGCTGCTCTGAAGCTGGTGAGAACTAACGCTACAGAAAAGCGGACATAAATCTCCGAAAGACCATGCCCCTCCGAGGACCGGTGTCCACACCATCCAATAATATTCGGATGGCTCACAATCGAAAACTGCTTTCAATTTCTGCACATTGTTCTCAGAAACTCATCCTGAAGTAATTTCCTGTTGGTATTTCTAAGCACAGGGCAGCTTTCGAATATACTGATCCCATCCTATTCAACACTAACAGACACATAAATAAAGAGCGGGGGCGAGATTGCACTAAATAGATTGATGTGTGTGTGTTACATTCTTAGCCTGCACTGCATTCATTTTAAACAGCTAACATTAATGGTTCCAATTCTTCAGGTTAGGGGTCAGGTTTTGGTTAAGTTATAGATCTGAAATGTTTTCGCAGTGTCGTATAGCTTGGGCATAGGTCACGAATATATACATCCAGATATACAGAGCTATCTATTATCTTAATGGACAAGTTAATTGCAGGCTGAAGACTGGGATTTGCTATGACATGGAGCAGTTGAAGTGTTGATGCCTTTCAGGAAAAGCGAGACAAAGAAATGAGGGAGAAAAGGAATAGAAGAAGATGTTGATGGGGTGAGATGGACTAGGATGTGGGGAGCGTCGTGTGGAGTGCAAATACCTGCATGGACCTTTTGGGATAAATAGCTTGTTTCTGGAGCTGCTATTATTGTGGTGTAGCTGGGTTTTAACGTATCTTGAACCTTATTCCCACAGCGCAGTAGGTTCCTGGATTCTGCAAAGGGAGAATGGGATTCAATGGGAAGTGTGTGATCGCTCCCGACAGGCATTCAATGTCTGGTAGGATTTGCTGCCAAAAATATTTGCAGGAAAGTAACTGAAGAATTAAGACAATGGAGTTTTCTCTTCTGTAACTGGAAACCAATCGCCCAGATCGCTCTCCGAGATAACCAATTATTTCAATTCCCACAAGGTGATGCTACATTTAGCCCTGCAGTTGGGAAGGTGGATGGTCCGGAGTGAAGACGGTAACAATGCCACCAGTCAGCGACCAACATGAAGGGTGTTTCTGGGGAAACGGGAACAGCTCGAAGTTGGAGCATTCTGTACAATGGGGAAGAGATTCAATGCAGACTTTCTGATAGTGACTTGCATTTACCAGACACTGTGAGCCTTGCATTAATATAGCCTCTTTCACGTCGTCTGTGCATCACAAGCCATTTTTCAGCCCATACGGCACTTTTTTTTTTGAAGTGGGGTCACTGATGTAATGTAGGAAACGCAGCGGTCAATTTATGCAAAGCAAGATCCCACAAAAGAACCACCAAATAAGTGAAACAATCATGGGCTGGATTCTCCGAATCTGCAGCTATGACCGCAGGATCCATCTGGTCATACAGCCGCGTCGCCGCCGCACCGATCCTCCGCCCGGTGGGGGGCTAGCAGCCAAGCCGCGTAAGGCTGCCAATACGGATGCAGAATAGCTGGGTCCGTGGCCACGCATGCGCACTGCGACGGCTGGGCAGTACAACATGGCACCAGAAACTGCCCCCCTGTAACCCCCCTCACCAGCCCCAGACCACCCCCCACCAGTCCCCCCAACTCCCAGCACGCGAGGTCCCCGAACGTTGTGAGGCCATGCGCCCTATACCGTCGGGAACTCGGCCCATCGGGGGCGGAGCATCAGGGGAGGGTCTCAGGTGACGTCCTGAGGCCACCCTGACGGCTTGGGGGGGGGTACTCCTCAATGATGCCCTTTTTGAGGGGGCGGAGCATCAGACAAACGGCGCCGCGTAAAAACGCATTTCCAGCGTAAAAGCGCATTTTCCGGCCGATCGCCAAACCTGATTCCGGTGTCGGTGATTGGAGAATCCAGCCCAACGTTTTCCCCTCGGTGCTGAATTTCACCAGCTTTATAATCCCCTTGTGGCCACTTAGCGGGTTCCAATCCGTGTCCCACACCACGTAAATCGTGGCTCCGGGGATTCCCGGGAATCCCGCTGTTGGGCTGCCCTCTTGAGCCCCCCCCCCCCACATGCCGTACAGCAGCCCACCACCTGGGTGCTGCCCCCAACCCTAAGAACGGAGCTGACATGACCAGCCCCCTCCCTCGGGGACCCCTGTATTAGGGGGACCCTCCCAAGGACCTCCTGCTTAAAGGAACCCCCTCCGCAGACCCCCCCCCTCCAAAATGGGACCACTGTCTGGCAGTTAGAGAGCAGTCCAGACAGAGGCACTGGGAAACATTATAGCTGTAACACTCACCTTCCAGCTCCACATCTTCATTCCTCGGAGGAGTGAAGCTGTGGTTGCGCCTGGATCCCATAGATCCACCATCTGCAGGCTATTCATAGCTTTCAGGTGGTGGTTTGTGATTGACAGCTTGTAAAAACCACCTGCAGCTTTGATTCATTCAAGCTTCAATGTTTGTAAACGTTGACCACATCAAAGGGAGGTAAGTGCAGTGAAATCACACACTTGAATGATTGGAATGCACTTACATCTCTTTGATATGGTCAACTTAGGCCACTGCAGTGTGAAGCGTGTTTGGATTGGTGCCCGGTTTCCCCCAATGCCTGATTCTCCATCCCCATCGAGGAACGCATTATGGGCATCCCGGGACAGAGAATCCCATCTTTATGAGATTGTCATTGAGACACGAATGTTGGCCAGGACACTAGGAGAACTCCCCTGCTCTTTTTCTGAAGAATGGCGTGGGATATTTTCTATCCATTTGAGAGGATAGATGCGGCCTCAGTTTAATGTCCCTCCAACTGTGTAGCATTGCCTCAGTCCTGTACTGGAGTGTCAGCATTGGTTCTCTGATCCAGTCCTGAAGCGGCACCTGAACCCACAACCTGTGAGTAAGAGACAAGAGTGCTCGCCACAGGCACAAGCTGACACACAACTCAATACCCTTCCTGTAAACCGGATGAGTCCAGTTACACAGTGATTTGTTCTTGAGGACTGGACTAATAATTTGGAGAACAGACGCTTTGACAAAGAGTCATTGGACTCGAAACATAGAACATACAGTGCAGAAGGAGGCCATTCGGCCCATTGAGTCTGCACCGACCCACTTAAGCGCTCACTTCCACCCTATCCCTGTAACCCAATAGCCCCTCCTAACCTTTTTGGTCACTAAGGACAATTTGTCATGACCATTCCAACTAACCTGCACGTCTTTGGACTGTGGGAGGAAACCGGAGCACCCGGAGGAAACCCACGCAGACACGGGGAGAACGTGCAGACAGTGACCCAGTGGGGAATCGAACCTGGAACCCTGGCGCTGTGAAGCCATAGTGCTATCCACTTGTGTTACCGTGTTGCCCATACGTGAGCTCTTTTCTCTCCCTACAGATGCTGCCAGACCTGCTGAGATTTTCCAGCATTTTCTCTTTTGTTCAGAATTTGGAGATTTGAGTGCAGCAGTTTTTGACTTTAAATTCAGTTAATTAAATAAAGCAGAATTGAAAAGCTAGACTTAGCAATAGCGGCCATGAAGCGAGTATATTGTTATAAAAACCCATCCAATTTATTCATGTCCTTTATGGAAGGAAATTTGTCGTCTTTATTCGTCCTGGCCTATATGTGACTCCAGACCCACAGCATGGAGTTGACCCTTAACTGCCCTCTTCAATAGCTCAGCAAGCCACTCAGCTGTATTGAAGGTGGACAGTTTTCACCACCATCACCTTCTCAAGGGCAGTAAGCAGGCAACAAATGATGCCCACGTCCGGTGAACGAATAAGAAAAATTTCCAAGTGAAAGTAAGAGAGGTGGTGAGGAATTGAGGGGGTAAGAATCAACTGACGCAAAGCTGAGCTTTTGAAAGTGTGTGAAGCGAAGGACTGGCCGGGTGATGTGTACTGACATCGCGCTGCATAAAATGCATACACTTCAGATAATCAAACCGTTTAGAGTAATCAGACTCGCAAAGGCAGCCAATCAGACGCAGGAAAATATACACAAACCCCAGGAGTGAAGGAGATTCATACAAGAGGTAATGATGCAATTGTGACGATAAAAAGTGCCCAAAAAATCCCCAAAGGCTTCCGTGCAACATTGCATTCTTCAGCAACCTGGAGGATGATCTCGCTTCTCAGTGACTTGGGTTTCGTGGACTCGTTCCCCCTTTGCACCAGTCTCTTCATTGTGAGAATGCTGCAGAAACTTTGTGCGGGAATTGGCCGTACTGATCTAATTTGCACCTACATTCTCTCGCTGTCATTAGAGGCACAACATCATTAAACACCAGCCCCTGGAATCTGGTCAACATCCACCCACTTGTATATTCTTACTTAAATTGCTTCTCGTCTTTGGAGAGTAAGCAGCCACTTAGGAAACAGGGGGCGTATATTTGCTAATGATTACTGGCACTGTGTCATTTACATAACAAAGGTGATTGCTATAATGGAGCGCAGGGCACATTGTCAAAATGTTGTTTTTGAAGTCAGAAACACAGGGAAAAAAAAGAAAAATAGAATTGAGAATTGAAAGTACAATTAAATTATTTCCATTATGGGTTTGCAAATATCCCACATGGCTGGAAATGATATTTATTTTCCTTCTTCTGTTCCCAGATTGCTCCTCTGTTCTTTCAAATCCCTCAATATCTTTTCCACTTATGGTAGATTGTGGATGACGGATACACATTTACCTCAACACCTACTCAAGAAAAACAGTTAGGAGCAAAGGGGCGTTTGGCTAAAGCTTCATGACCAATTAACAATCACAATTAAACACTCTCAGCTCTGTTGGCACGAATTAATGTTTCGGAGAATTCACTGTGTGAAATGGACAGTGGCAGTCTGAACTACACGCACAAAAATACACCCCACACATTCAATGCATTATATGGTGTTGCGTGGCACAGTGGTTAGTGCTGTTGCTTCACAGCTCCAGGGCCCCAGGTTCGATTCCCGGCTTGGGTCACTGTCTGTGCGGAGTCTGCACTTTCTCCCCGTGTCTGCGTGTGTTTCCTCCAGGTGCTCACGTTTCCTCCCATAGTCTAAAGACGTGCTGTTAGGTGAATTGGACGTTCTGAATTCTCCCTCCGTGTACCGGAACAGGTGCCGGAGTGTGGCGACTAGGGGCTTTTCACAGTAACTTCATTGCAGTGTTAATGTAAGCCTACTTGTGACACTAATAAAGATTATTACTACTACATGAGAGGTCTGATAAACATCTCTTCAGAATATTTCTGAGATAGTATGGAAGATTCATTGGCTGGGGGGGGGGGTCAAAGCTTTGTAGCATTGTGAAAACTCTTAAGTCCCATCATGATGTCTGGAGCCTATTCAATCTTGTCAGAAAATTGCTGTCAGCATCTTGATATGTAAATTATTTAAATGAATAATTTTGATGCTCCATATTTAATAATATACTAGCTGCCCTGCTACACCCCTCACTGTCCAATCTACTCTGACCTATTGTATGCAGCAAGCATTCATTCACATTCCTGTTCATTTGTTCATGGGGACATCGGTTGCTGCAGCAACACATTTGACGCTTGCATGTCCAGTCCTATCTGGATACGTATCTGAGCAAAAGAGTCCCGTTATTAACTTTCCTTTTTAACCTAACGATCGAATCAAAGTGATTTCAAAAGGTTTACGATGTGAACCAAGGTGAAAATCCAACTTAACTCAGACACCAACCAAAGTCACACTCAACCTTTGATTGCCAATTAAAGCAAACCAATTTAAAACAGGCAAAACTGTTGTTTCTTCCATTTTAAAAAGTACGCCGTGTAAACACGATACAATAATTTCGCCACAGCAAGGCGTGATAAAATCAGCTGTTTCGCTATTTGCATAATTTATTCAACATTTCATTCTCAATGCTTTGTTACACGATTTATTATTCATATATGGAATTTATTCCATTTCTGAGAAAGATCTTTTAATAAATCACTGTGCGTCTTTGTCACTTGTGAGTTTTCAGAATTCCTTTGCTTATGGAATACATATTGTCCCGACCCTTTCACTGAGTGATCTCGGAGTGTTAGAGCCAAGTGAGGCAATCGGAGGCAGAGCGTGGACTGACCCTCATCGAGGCTGAAAGGACCAAAAAAAGGAGAACACAGGGGTGTAATATGCTGGAAGGGATTATGTTGCTGCTATTCAAATGCATCAAATTATATTGATATCAGAATAAAAGCCATGGAGCAGGCAATTTTGGGCAGTTAGGGAGATACAATTGGTCACTGCACCTCTGAGCCAAAGAGTGTAGAATGAAATAATCATCCCCTCGGCTCCCCTGTTGACCATATCACTGCTCAAAAGCATCCATAAACTAAGGTCAGGACACCCAATTGAGGCCCTAAGTAGGCGATTAATACCCACTTGAGGGCCTTATCCCAGTGTCGCTGGTATTCAAACAGGAGCGGGAGGATGGGAGGAAAACTCTGTTGGGCTCACTTGCGGTCTCCTGGAACGTGGAGGGGGGGCGAGAATCCCTCACTCGCAGGCACTCGGTGGCTGATGCCCAATGAGAGACCCCACTCTGCCCTTTCCACTGACCAATTCCCCCTCCCATGACCCTTAGCTAACCTTTCTTCAGGGGTCTCAGCGATGAATCCCGATGAAGGCCCCACTTTATTACTGACAGCAGCCACTGCCCCTGGTGGAGGTGCCGGTGGTGGGAGCTGCCAACCTCGGGTTGGCTGGCAGTTCTTGGGGTGGGGAGTTGCACCCTGATGAGAAAAGTCCGGAAATTAAATGACCCCCGTGCCCCCTTCCACTACCTGCCCCCCCCCCCGCCATTCCCCCCCACCCCCCAAACCCTATTCGCCAACCCCCTCCCCACACACACACGGTGCTATGTCTTTTCGTCCGACGTCACTTCGTCCAACGACACTTCGTCCCCGTCTTTTGGTCCAACGTTTTTTTGTCCGCCCGTCTTTTGGTCCAACGTCACTTCGTCCAATTATCCAATTAACTCCGTATAAAACCATTTAATTGATAAAATGCAAGTACAATACAGCAAGTGAATTTAATTGCTAAAATGCAAGTAATTGATAAAATGCAAGTAAAATGCAAGTTGAAAAATGCAGTTTAAAAATCTAAAAATGCAGTTAAAAAATCGTAGATCTTGTAGAACACGCTGATTATAACTATAACTATCCTTTAACGAGGCTCGTTAAAGGAAAGAGACCGGTAATAAAAATCCTTTATTGCATAAAAAGTTAATGAGTGGAGTGGAGTGCTACAAGTTACAAAAAGTCAAGTTACAAAAAGTCTTTGACAAAAAAAATTATTAGTAAACTTTTAGATTTTTTAACTGCATTTTTAGATTTTTAAACTGCATTTTTCAACTTGCATTTTACTTGCATTTTATCAATTACTTGCATTTTAGCAATTAAATTCACTTGCTGTGTTGTACTTGCATTTTATCAATTAAATGGTTTTATACGGAGTTAATTTGTAATTGGATAATTGGACGAAGTGACGTTGGACCAAAAGACGTGGACGAAGTGTCGTTGGACGAAATGACGTCGGACGAAAAGACGCGACACGCACACACACACACACCAAAACCCCAGGGTCTCCACTGCCAGCTGGGGACTGAATTCCCCTGGGGTTCCCAGAGACCGTTTCCATGGGGGATGCTACCAGCTTTGGGGATGGACATCGAGCCCCTCCGACCCCCTCACTAAATTCTTCCCGCTGTCTGTTCCTCCCCTCACTGATGCCCCTTGACCTTCCTGTGCTCTCTGTCTTTCATCCAGAATCAAACCCTGGAGTGGCGCGGGAAAAATCACAATGTGGGGAAATCATCGACTAATCGCAGTAAAACATGCTCTGGCGGAAACGGTGGACAGGGTTGGCATCAACCAAACTCACCTTGCTCCTTGCAATTTTTGCAGATGTCTGAATTTCACATTGGTTCCTGGGACTGGTTTGTAGTCGGGGGTTTTATGTCTCGGCTCCAGAGGGTCGGGTACCACGGCCATTTGTGTTGCCTTCCTAACATGGTCGCAATGCACAAGCTTCAGTGGGAGGGGCTGATGAAAAGGCCCCCCCCCCCCGCCGTGCTTCACAGAGATCTGAGAATCTCCTCCTTACTGACTATCAACGGAGGATTGGGGCAGGAATGCGGGGGTGGCAGCAAAGATTGCTGATGGATTGAGGGAGGCATGAGGTGGGGTCGGGGGAAGAGGAGGGGTCAGGTAGGGATCAGTGAGCAAGGGGAGGGGAGGTACGGCGGAGGGGAGGTACGGCGGAGGGGAGGTACGGCGGAGGGGAGGTACGGCGGAGGGGAGGTACGGCGGAGGGGAGGTACGGCGGAGGGGAGGTACGGCGGAGGGGAGGTACGGCGGAGGGGAGGTACGGCGGAGGGGAGGTACGGCGGAGGGGAGGTACGGCGGAGGGGAGGAGGTGTGGAGGAGAAGTGGAGGTGGTTAAGGTCAGGTACAGGGGAGGGCAGTTCAGTGGTGTCGGAGGGCAGGTACGGCGGAGGGCAGGTACGGCGGAGGGCAGGTACGGCGGAGGGCAGGTACGGCGGAGGGCAGGTACGGCGGAGGGCAGGTACGGCGGAGGGCAGGTACGGCGGAGGGCAGGTACGGCGGAGGGGAGGTACGGCGGAGGGCAGGTACGGCGGAGGGCAGGTACGGCGGAGGGGAGGTACGGCGGAGGGGAGGTACGGCGGAGGGCAGGTACGGCGGAGGGGAGGTACGGCAGAGGGGAGGTACGGCGGAGGGGAGGTACGGCGGAGGGGAGGTACGGCGGAGGGGAGGTACGGCGGAGGGGAGGTACGGCGGAGGGGAGGTACGGCGGAGGGGAGGTACGGCGGAGGGGAGGTACAGCAGAGGGGAGGTACGGCGGAGGGGAGATACGTCGGAGGGGAGGTACGGCGGAGGGGAGGTACGGCGGAGGGGAGGTACGGCGGAGGGGAGGTACGGCGGAGGGGAGGTACGGCGGAGGGGAGGTACGGCGGAGGGGAGGTACGGCGGATGGGAGGTACAGCGGAGGGGAGGAGGTGTGGAGGAGAAGTGGAGGTGGTTACGGTCGGGTACAGGGGAGGGCAGTTCAGTGGTGTTGGATTGCAAGCTCAGCAACTAAAGGCAGCAGAGCATCTGTCATTATCATTGCCTCAGGCCTTGGCAACAACTTTAACACATAACATATGCCAAAATGTTACATTAGGAGTATTTATTAGTTACATAAATAAAAAATGTTAAACTCATCCTGACCCCCAGCAAAGCTCCAAAACCTAACTTCAGAGGGACCATCTCCACTGAAAATCTCCATCTGGTGCTTTTGCAGGAACATTAATTACCCCACTGGACCCAGTGGAAGAGGGGGGCAGGATCAAATGAGAAAATATAAAAAAGCATGGAGGAAGTTTGAGTAGAACAGTGGAAAACAAAGAAATGAGGGCGGGGGCAATATGAAAACAGCATGAAAGAAATCTCGAGCAGATAAAATGGAGGAAAATCTCATCAAAAAAAACATTGTGGTTCGGCAATTGATTCCGACCTCTAAACGGATCCCAGCCACCAGAAACTGGGCCCAGAAGGCCTGAGGCACACCCAATACTGGTCCTCGGTCCTCATTTAAACCAGACCACAGTTTCTATCCCCGGAATCTTGGGGAAGCTCAGGGAGAAATCGCTCAGGATTTGAGTGACTTTCAACTGCGCCGAGCAACGGACATGTGCGACAGCCTCTCCAAAAAAAAACAATAGCAATCAGCCAGGAAAAATATAGACCCATTCATTTGTCAGTCGTTGGTAAATTACAAGCACCACTGAGGGAGGAAAAAATTACTAATTACAGTTTTAGAAATATGAGCTAATCAAGGCAGGTGAACAAGGGTTTCCAACAGCCCGTCAACCAATGTTATGGAATTGTTTTCAGATATAACAGAGAGGACAGAGAAGGGAAATGCACGTTGCTGCCTCTACAATTCACTATAAACATAAAGAGTCGTTTGGTGGAATGGAATTTGGATATTACTGAAAAGAGTGACATGCTGCTGCAGTTTTACGTCTGGCAATCATCAGGACAAACACCAGAATGCCAAATTTCAAACAAACAAAATTTATATCACAGGAGGAAAGTGGTCCTGATTGGTTGACATGTTGATTCTGATTGGCTGAGGCAGCTGCCCATTGTTTTCTCTACGGCAACACAGTTTAATGCAGAAACATGTGAATTAATACATTGTTAAACTAACAATATAGGAAGGAGGTAGATTGCAACTACTTAAAGAGCATTGTGGAGCAGAGAGACCTTGGTTCATTGATACACAAACCATTCAGTGTAGCAGTGGAGATAGACAGCAACTGCTTGCATTTTTATAGCGCCTTTAACATAGTAAAACGTATCAGGTGCTGCACATATCATTATCCACCAAAATTTAACACTGGAACGTGTAAAGAGGTATTAGGAGAAGTAACCAAAAGCTTGGTTAAAGAGTTGGGTTTTAAAGCGAATCTTAAATGAGGCGGGGGTAGGGAGGGTGAGAGAGAAGCAGAGGGGTTTAAGAGCAGAAGTCCAGAATTTCGCAGTTGAATCATAGAATCCCTACGGTGCAGAAGGAGGTCATTCGGCACATCCAGTCTGCACCGGCCGTTGGAAAGAGCACCCTACTTAAGCCCACGCCTCCTCCCTATCCCCGTAACCCCACCTAACCTTTTGGATAGTAAGGGGCTATTCAGCCTGGCCAAACCTCCCAACCTGCACATCTTTGGACTGTGGGAGGAAACCGGAGCACCCGAAGGAAACCCACGCACACACGGGGAAAACGTGCAGACTCCGCACAGACAGTAACCCGAGGCCGGAATCGAACCCGGAGCTGGGGCAACAGTGCTCACCACTGTGGTACCATGCCGTATGTGGTGATGAGGGACAGGCAGGAACACAAGAACAAAAGAACTACGAGTAGGAGTGGGCAACACTGTCCCTCCAGCCCGCTCCGCCATTCAATACAATTATGGCTGGTCTTATCATGGCCTCATTGCCACCTTTCTGCCCCCCCCCCCCTCTTAACCCTTCATCTCGCTACTAATTAAAACCTATCTGTTTCCTCCTTAAATGTGTTTAGTGTTCCGGAGTATACTGCACTCTGTGGTAGGAAATTCCATGGATTCACGCCCCTTTGATGTCTTTCCTCCTCATTTCCATTTTAAATCCGCCATCCCATAGTCTAAAACTATGGCCTCTTGTTCGAGAAAAGGAAGGTGGAGTTAAGGCCAATATAAAATCAGCCACGATCGAGTTTAGTGGCAGAGCAGACTCACGCGGCCGAATAGCCCATTCCTGCTCCAATTCTCCCGAGAAGGTTAAGGGGTGATGTGATGGGAGGGCTGAAAGATTATTTCCATTGGCTGATGAGACAGTCATGGGAGAAGACATACTGATAATGATGAGAAAAATGACTAAAGAGAGATTAGGGGAAAAAAAAGTGGTGAAAACATAGAATTGCCTGCAACAAGACAGTGTTAAAGCAGAACACTTTTAAAAGGGAATTAAATAGTTGATAAAAAAAAGAGGAATATTTATAGGATGTGGGTAATAAGCAGGTGAGCAAGATTACATGATAATTTGTGCCGGGGAATCTAACTTGACTTGCCAAGTGACTTGTTATTATGCTGTAACAAGCTACGATTCTGAAATAAAAGCAGTGCAGTGACCTCAAAGAACAGAAACAGACACAATAAATGTAGGGAAGTGAATAAATCATCTCAGCTCATTGGCCACGAGCTCAGATGCAACAGATAAAAATAAAATGCTACAATCCAACACAATGAGTTTAAAAGAGCAATCGCGTGTATCTCAGCAATCGAGTGTAGATACAGATAAATACTTCAACAAAAAGGACCCAGGAGGGAAAGAAATATACAGAATCAATATTAAAGTAAAATTTACATTGTGCACTATGTTTAGGTATTAATAGATTGGTGGCTACTGGACATCAATTTGGGACGTTGCTTCCTTTCAGAAGCAGTAGCCTGTATTCTCTATAATCTGATTCAAAAGGTAAAGTCAAGGGACCGACATCTGTTTTTCACTCCCCTTCCAATACCAGGAACGTCACACTACAGCCGTGCTCATGAATGGAACAAATTTAACAAACGTTTCCCGGTATTAAGTGTTGCTGACTGCACCAATATCCATCCATTGTTCTGGGTTATCAGTGATCTGAGCATCGGTTTGACGACACTAGCTGAGATACCCCTCTCAAATATCTGTAAAGTATTGAGGGGGTTGATGTGGAGTAAGTTTTTCCAGTTGTGGGGAAATCAAAACTAGAGATAGAAGATGATCACTAATAAATCCAATAGGAAATTCAGAAGAAACCCCCTCACCAGGGGGTGTGGGGGGGGGGGGTGTGAGAATGTGCACCACTTCAACATGGAGTAGTTTGGGGGTGATTAGAATAGATACATTTAAGGGAAAAATTAGATAAACACACGAGGGAGAAAGGAATTGGAAGGTATGTGATGGGGAGAGATGAAAAGGAAGGCTGGCGTTGGGTATAAAAAACAGTAGAGACCACTTGGACCGGATGGCCTGGTTTTACGCTCTATCATCGATGTAGGAATGTTATCCTGGCTCTGTTCTAACCAGGTGGAATTGAGATAACACCTCACAATGAAGAGCAAGAGCTTTCACTGAGGTTGTTCATATCGTCTGACATGGGTCAGCCGCCTGAGGTCAAATACGTTTGTGCCAATTGGTGAATATAACATCCAGCCAACCACTAAGCCCAATTGTTTTATCTGAAACTCCATCAGCAATGTGTATGTTACCCTACATTCTGAGGTCCTGGGTTCAAGCCCTGCTCCTGCACCGCCAACACACAATCCTCAGTGATAGTTAATTCCCTCTCTCTCTGCTCAGAAAGTAGGAACAAGAAGAATCATTTAGTCCCTCAAGGCTATTCCACCAATTTATTGAGATCACAGCTGCAAATACCTGCCTTTACCCTGTTCCCATTCATACTCCACCCGGGTTATTCTCTCTTCCAACCTCTTCCATCGGGCAGGAGATACAAAAGTCTGAGAATACGCACTAACAGGTTAAAAAACAGCTTCTTCCCCGCTGTTAGCAGACTCCTGAATGACCCTCTTATGGGCTGAACTGATCTCTCTACACATCTTCTCTGCACTCCTCATGCTTCACCCGATATCTGTGACTATGTATTTACATTGTGTATTTATTGCATATCCTATTGTTTTTCATGTATGGAACAATGTGCCTGGACTGTACACAACACAATACTTTTTACTGTACCTCAGTACATATGACAATAAATCTAAATCTAAAATGAATTCATCTCATATTTAAATTGAACAATTGATCCGTGAAATGCCATAGCTTGGCATCAGAGGCATGCAGAGGGCTTTTAGAACACCCCTTTTAAAAGGCCCCTTCATACAGAATGGGGTTCACGATTCCTCTGAGGAGCCGTGAACTACAGCTCATAAAAAACTTGGACCAGCTCTGTGAAAACGGCAGAGGAGTAGGACGTGAGGCAGCACGGTGGCACAGTGGTTAGCACTGTTGCTTCACAGCGCCAGAGTCCCCGGTTCGATTCCCGGCTTGGGTCACCGTCTGTGCGGAGTCTGCACGTTCTCCCCGTGTCTGCGTGGGTTTCCTCCGGGTGCTCCGGTTTCCTCCCACAAGTCCCGAAAGACGCGCTGTTAGGTAATTTGGACATTCTGAATTCTCCCTCTGTGGACCCGAACAGGCGGCGGAGGGTGGCGACTAGGGGCTTTTCACAGTAACGTCATTGCAGAGTTAATGTAAGGCTACTTGTGACAGGAGGACTGGTTTAGCTCAGTGGGCTAGACAGCTGGTTTGTAATGCAGAACAAGGCCAGCAGCGTGGGTTTAATTCCCATACCAGTTTACCCAAACAGGCGCCGGAATTTGGAGACTGGGGGCTTTTCACAGGAACTTCATACTTGTGACAATGAAAGATTATTATAAAGATTATTTTGAACGTACCTTTCTCCGTAACGGAGTCTACCAGGTCAGGAGAGCTACTGTGGGCCTTTGACAGGAAGCAGCCCGTACTCCTTAAAAGCACACCTGAAAATGAGACGTCCCTGGAATAGGGTCAGGAACCCTGGCATTGGCATCCGACTGCCATTTTTAAAGGACTTCCAGGTCACCCGACTCAGTGACAAATCAGTCCTTAAAGTTTGATTTGATCACTTCCTGCACATTATCTATCGTACAACCTTGTCCACCTAAACATCTGAACAGTTTATTTTATTTTTGTAATTTATATCTTCATTCACATCTTCCGCAAAGACACTGCTCAACAAAATCCACGTCTGTGCAATCCTAGCATCATCCTGTAGGTCCACATCAACTCACTTCTGGGCACAAACAATGATTTCCTCGTCCATTCCACATAGATTCCAAAGGATGCCTCTTTCAAACTCTAAATGATTATATGGTTGCACTTATAAAACATCTCAAAGTGATCAAACTTTGTTTGAATTGTCAAATTGTACACAATTCACACATATTCTAGTCAATAGGATTGAGGTTTAGCACATGTGATCCCCAAAGCCTTTAATTTGTTAACTCTACCAGTTGCCTCCAATTGCAGGTTTCAGAGCCAGCCAAATATGTCATTAGAAGCCCTTGTGAAAGTGTGTTTCCATCTCTCCATTAACCTAATGCAGCTAGTTTCTGCAGATTTCCATACAGTCCTCCACAAATCTCATTAATATTTCCCTCAGCGCTTTGACAGATTACCTTGTCATTATGCATCCTGGAGCCTTTTAAACAATATGGGTAAACTACTGTTTTGCAAGGTTAATGACAATTATCCCATAATTACTGCATAAGTCACTGGGTCCACTTTATCTCATAGTTAGGTGCTCTGCGCAGTGTCTGTGTTAGACAACTGCCTCCGCGTCATTGTAAATGAATCTTGCACAGATATATTTATACACTGACAGCAGGATGAACAAATTACTGTGTGTCATCACTTAAATACTACTGTTGATAAAACAAACCAGACAACAATTGCTCCAGTCTACCTACAATTAGCACAATCACATCAGTACTTTGTACGGAACTCACTCAGGCACTTGGACAACACAAATCACTATAACTATATATGCGTACAATATACCGACATATATTACACACACACACACACATATATATTAAAGGTAAGGTAAAGTCGCCATAGTCCCAGATGACCCTAGGCTGTTTCCCCTTTGAGGGGGAGAGCTGACTGGTGGGGATTTAACCTGAGGATCACCACACCTCAGGCGAGGGGCGAGGTTGAGAAGGCGGGGCCTTCATGAATAACCTCAGCCGATACAGGAATTGAACCCATGCGCAGTGTACGTATATAATATATATATCACACAGACACATAAATATCACACACACACACATAATATATATCACACACATATACATATTACACACACACACACATACATAGACGTGTACATATACACACATATCCATATACACAAGATTAAAAAATATATAAATGTGTTAATATTTCCGATTCTGTTTTGTAACATTGAATATTAAACGGGGAGTCATGGAGGCTGTGCCATTCATTTTGAATAGTGCATCATCCATTCACTGTTGGAATTGACTTGAAAGGACCAGGGGCGATTTTGGGGGGGGGGGGGGGGGGGGGGGTCAACTGAACGAACATATTACCGAACTAGAATCTGCTGGGAAAATAATGATAAGTTTATTGATCCTTACCATTATTAACATGTAAATTGGCCAGGGCTCAGGTTAAGGGAGGTATTCCCCATGAGTTAGGAATCATGGCACAGTGGTTAGCACTGCTGCCTCACGGCACCGAGGACCCGGGTTCGATCCCGAACCCGGGTCACTGTCCGTGTGGAGTTTGCACATTCTCCCCGTGTCTGTGTGGGTCTCACCCCCACAATCCAAAGATGTGCAGGTTAGGTGGATTGGGCACGCTAAATTGGAAAAAAAAAAGAACTGGGCACTCTAAATTTTAAAAAAATGAATCATCAAACATTTCTGGATGATTTTGTGTCATTCCACCACCATTAATCACATGGAGACAACAGCTCTCTCATTCAATTTCCTCACACGTGGCAGGACATTTATGCACCTTGGTACTATTTACCCATCAAACAGCAAGAAGTCTTACAACACCAGGTTAAAGTCCAACAGGTTTGTTTCAAACACTAGCTTCCTGAGGAAGGAGCTGCGCTCCGAAAGCTCGTGTTTGAAACAAACCTGTTGGACTTTAACCTGGTGTTGTAAGACTTCTTACTGTGCTCACCCCAGTCCAACGCCGGCATCTCCATATCAAACAGCAAGTTAGACCTAGTACTCAACAGCGTAAGGACTGTTTGTAACAAGGAGGTTTGTTACTGCAATACTGCCTGACTTCTCTGACCCAGAAAGGGAACAATTTGATATGTGGAGTCAGATTCCTGTGACGAGTAATGTTCAAAATGTTATTAGTTTGTTGTTCTTGCATTTCCTTTTAGTCTCTTTTTCTCTCTTTCACTTAATATTTCTTCCCCTCTTTTTATTTCTCTTCCGGTCCCTGATTTGACTATAATTCAATCTCTTTTTAAATTGCTTTGCTGTTTCTTTCTCAATAGTTGAATCTCATTGATTAGGGAGATGGACAATTCGTCAAGTTATTCACTGAATCCCAGATGCCCTGGTATTGTTGCACCTTTCTCTCTCCCAGCAGGTCACAGCGGGCAAATATCAGGTGATGGAACTAGTCTAACTAAGGCAGGCCGTGAGATGCTGTAACCCAGGGAATTCTGAACCTCTTTTCTTCTGCCTGTACGGGATTGCAGTTTGTATTCAACAACACACAAGATGGGCCAGCCAGACCGAAATACATCAGGGGCTGTGGTGGTTTCCTTAAAACTGGGTTTTTGACGGGAAGAATTGGTCAGCAGTGAAAGAGTGATCATGCTTTGGTTTTCTGAAGCTATTATGCATAACTGTCTTAAAACAGTCATGACTCTGGACCAACTCATTTTTTCATTATTTTGTTGCTGCGCTGGAAGCAAATGTACAAGTTTGACCCTTTGCAATAACTCTGGGCGAAGGTGACAAATCAGCTGAATGCCGAGTTCATTAAAGTGAGATGAATCCTTGACGCTCAGCCAGGCAGTGGCTACATCTGCTGGCACGCAGCAAATCAAGGCTGCAGGCAATGCTTTGTGTCTTTATAAGTGTAAGAACAGGACCGCCTCAAAATGAATACACCTTTCCCACATCAACCCCAAAAAATGTCTTTCTCGAAATCTATGGAGTTTTGGCTGCAGAACAAGTGCTGTCAAAGTGGCCAAGGAATAACGCTCACAGAGAAAGTTTCAGACATCCTCCAAACAAGTGCGACCACCCCTTTAAGCACAGAGTATTAAATCAGAGTACCAGTGGAACACTGTCTGTGTGGAGTCTGCACATCCTCCCCGTGTGTGCGTAGGTTTCCTCCGGGTGCTCCGGTTTCCTCCCACAGTCCAAAGATGTGCAGGTTAGGTGGATTGGCCGTGATAAATTGCCCTTAGTGTCCAAACTGCCCTTAGTGTTAGGTGGGGTTACGGGGATAGGGTGGAGGTATGGGCTTGGGTAGGGTGCTCTTTCCAAGAGCCGGTGCAGACTCGATGGGCCGAATGGCCTCCTTCTGCACTGTAAATTCTATGAAAATTCTATGAATCAAGTGCGTGAGGCCTGGTGCACCTTTCCCTACTGCCAAGCAGCAAAATCCATCAAGGAAGGGGAAATCCACCTGTAAATACCACAAATGTAAATGTCTGTATTTTATCCCCAGCACAAAGACGATACAGAAACAAGCCACATTACATTTACTACAATAAAAACCAATCATCAGCTCTCATCATCTTATATTATCTAATTAAAGTCAGACTTATCCACGCTGCTGTCTTTTCCAAATTAAAGGACTGTATCCTTTTGTTCCCGGTCTCATGGTCCAAATTCTAAAATGATTAGCAATTCAAACATATGTAACATTCATGCATCCCAGCCTTGTCACAATCCCCAAGATAATAACCCAATTAAATTTGGTCAAATTACTTGACAGCTGTACAGCAGAAATCAGATCGGAGTCTTAGTCACAGACCTGATTTTGCAATATTCAAACTCAATTTTGTGTGAAAGATTTTCAAGATGGTTAGGGATTCTGCGATGGAGGCGCGCACACACTGTGCCAATGGACTGGCTCAGAAAGAGTGGATGTGTGCAGAAACCTCAATGAGCAGGACAGCCCGTGCCACCCTGCCCTCCATCTCTCTCGATTGCTGAATCTCTGCAAACAGCAACACAAGGCAACGGAGCAGGTTTGATCCTCGAGAGGTTCCATCACCAAAGATCCAGACAGGCTGCAATTTATTTTCTCGCGTTCCAAAAGAAATGTGTTTTGCTTTTGTTCATTTCTTCTGTTCAACTGAAGTTGAATTATGTGGGATTTACAGAACAGAAACAGGCCACTCGGTCCGACCAGGATTGTGCTAGTGCTTCTGTTCCACACAATCCTCTCCCCCATGCCGCCCCCCCCCCCCCCCCCCCCCCCCCCCCCACCTCACTTCATCTCTCCCTATTAACATATCCTTCTATTCCATTCTCCCACATCTGCTTATCCAACTTCTCCTTAAATATATCCATGCCATTGGCGGCAAACACTCTGTGATGTCGTGATGTCCAGATCCCCACCTCTCTGGGCAAAGAAATTGAATTTATTATTGACAATCTTATGTTTGGGGAGAAGGCAGGAGAATGGGGGATGAGAAAGATATCAACCATGATTGAATGGCGGAGCAGACTCGATGGGCCGAGTGGCCTAATTCTGCTCCTATGTCTTTTTGTCGTATGGTTTAGATCTCTCCATCTTCAACTTGGCAGCCATAATTTGTTAGTAACTAATTAGTAACTTCCAGATAAAGTGATGTTGAGAGATGGTTAAAAGTAATCCAATGAAACATCAACTTGGGACTGGCACGCCTTACTCCAAGCTGTAGAAACTGTCATTTGTTTGTTTTCTCATTCATTGAATGTGGGCCAGCATTTATTACTCATTCCTAACTGCCCTTGGACTTAGTGTCTTTCTAGGGCCACTTCAGAGAGCATTTAAGAGTCACCCACATTGCTGTGGATCTGGAGTCACACGTAGGCCAGAACAGATAAGCATGGCAGAAAAGCAAATTACTGCGGATGCTGGAATCTGAAAGGAAAGGGAAAATGCTGGAAAATCTCAGCTAGTCTGGCAGCATCTGTAGGGAGAGAAAAGAGCTAACGTTTCCAGTCCGATGACTCTTTGTCAAAGCTAACAGACAGAGAGAGTGGGAAATATTTATACTGTGGAGTGAGAATGAAAGAGGAGTCATAGCCACAGAAACCCAGGGAAACCGGGTGCTAATGGCCACAGATACCAAGGGGAAAGAGTGTTAATGGCAGCCCCCAGAGAGAACAAAAGATGTGAAAGGTCAAACAGCAGGGAAACTAACATCAGAGGATGAACTGTAGGTGTGGGGGGAGGGGAAGGGGAAGCAAAGAGGAGAAAGGTGAAGGAAAGGTGGATAAGATTGGGGGGGAATTAAATGTATATTAAGAAAGAAAGAAATGGTAAAAGACAGTTAAAATGAAATGAAAACAAATGGGTCGAGGTGGGGCTGATCATCTGAAGTTGTTGAATTCGATGTTCAGGCCGGAAGGCTGTAGTGTGCCTAACCGGAAGATGAGATGTTGTTCCTCCAGTTTGCGTTGAGCTTCGCTGGAACATTGCAGCAGGCCAAGAACAGACATGTGGGCATGGGAGCAGGGTCTTTTGTTAAAATGGCAAGCAACAGGGTCAGGGTCCTGAATGCGCACAGACCGAAGATGCTCAGCAAAGCGATCACCCAGTCTGCGTTTGGTCTCTCCGATGTAGAGGAGACCACATTGGGAGCAGCGAATGCAGTAGACTAAATTGGAGGAGATGCAAGTGAAACGCTGCTTAACCTGGAATGAGTGTTTTGGGCCTGGAATGTTAAGCATGGAAGAGGTAAAGGGGCAGGTGTTATACCTTCTGTGATTGCATGGGAAGGTACCATGGGTGATGGGATAGGTACTGGGTATGGTGGAGGAGTGGACTAGATTGTCTCGGAGGGAACGGTCTCTGCGGAATGCTGACAGAGGGAGTGAAGGGCCCTATTATGTATTCTCATGTACTTTCTTGAATTCTGTTCAATTCCCTTTCTTCCAATGTACTGAATGATCTGTTGAGCTGCTTGCAGAAAAATACTTTTCACTGTACCTCGGTACACGTCACAATAAACAAATCCAATCCAATCCAATCTAATCCAAGATGTGTTTGGTGGTGGCATCACGCTGGAGTTGGCGAAATGGTGGAGGATTATGCTTTGCATACGGAGGCTGGTTGGATGAAATGTGAGAACAAGGGGGACTCTATCCTTGTTCTGGGAGGGAGTGGAGGGGGCGAGGGTAGTGGCGCGGGAGATGGACCGCACACTGTTGAGGGCCCTGTCCACACCTGTAGATGGGAAATCACAGTGGAGGAAGAAGGAACACATTTTCGAAGCATCGATAAGCATGGCAGGTTTTTTTGTGAATCAGATTAGTACTGTTTACAACAATCGACAATGGTTTCATGGTCATTGTTTTCATTCTAGATTTTTATTGAATTCAAATTTCACTATCTGCCGTAGTGGGATTCGAACCCAGGTCCCCAGAGCATTACCCTGGGTCTCTGGATTACTAATCCTGTGGCAATGCTACTGCCTCCCCACTGACTCAGTAAGGGAGAGGGGTGCGCAGACAAGGAAAAGGGAGCGAGGGGAGACAAAGCATACAGGGAAAATGGAGGGCAGGGTGATTGGAAGAGATGGTGGTGGCAGATCTGGAGGATTCACAAAAAGAAAATTATCTTCCACAGCTTTCGTCAACCATTGTCTTTGTTCCCATCGAGCAAATCCATTAGCAATGACCCAGGCACCAGATCAAGGCAAACATATGAACATTTGAATTAGGAGCAGGAATAGTCCATTCAGCCCCTCGAGCCTGCTCCACCATTCAATAGGATCATGGCTGATCGGATTGTAACCTCTACCCACATTCCCGCCTACCCTCGATTACCTTTCACCCCCTTGTTGATCTAGAACCGATGTAGCTCTGCCTTAAAAATATTCAGCAACCAACCACTGCCTTTTGAGGAAGACCATTCCAGAGACTCTCAACTCTCAAGAGAAAAAAAATTCTCCTCATCTCTGTCTTCAATGGTGACCCCCAGTTCTTGATTCTCCCAGAAGAGAAAACAACCTCTTCACATAGAACCCATCTCATCTCGGCCCCTCTGGATATTCTACGTTTCAATCCAAGTTGCCTCTTTCTCTTCTAAACTCTGGCTGGATACAAGCCTCGTGTAAAGATGAATGCTGACAGATTCAATTCATGAACACAAAAGGCATTTATTAATAAGAATTGCACCTCTGCCACATGGCTGAAGCTCACTCCCAAAATGTCTCTGCCTAGGAGCCTCCCTCACCAGCGTATGGTGATTCCATACGCTGAGTCCCGATTGGTCACATAGGCCATGTGACCCTTAATTTGCTCTGTTGCCCTTAAAGGGGCAATCATCACTTCCCTCCCCCTTTAAGTCCTTTATACAATCTTCAATAACTAATTGACTCAGTCCTAAATATTAACTAAACATTATGTATAGACAATTATAAATCGAGTCTTTGTCGGGGTTTTCGGTTTCTTGTAGAGCGACGTAATTCTGTTGTCTGAGATGTTTCTACGTGATCAATGTTAACAGGAACTGTAATAATGGGTACCTCTTCTGGCACTGGCAGTTCATTACTACTTGCTTCCACGGAAACATCAGTTATGTTGCTAACTGGTCGATCAGATATTTGTGGGTTCGAAAACATTTCTTGATGGCAACACTGATGGCTGGAGCATCTCACTACTCCTCACATGGTCCATGTGTTTCAGAACAAACTTTCCCTCCACGTCCACTTGATATGATAGGGGTCCAGTCTTAACGACAACAATTCAGCTTAATTGCTCATTCAGCCGTCACTATTATCACTGGTAGCTGGGTACAGATACCATTTTGGTACCTTTTATTTTTATTGCTTCTCCCATGTAAGTCTTCAAACTTGGCAGAAGGGCTCTTCAAGTTCAATGGTTGGACTCTCTCTCTTTCGGTACTCATGGCTGATGTCCCTGCTTCACATTTACCTGGAGTGTCACAGCATTAGGGTTTATCCTGCCTGTTTTTAGATTAAACAGAGAGTGAATATCAGAATCACTGGTGCTGAGCTCTTCTACATTGTATACTTGTACAATGTTGATTGACTACTCAAGTGATCTTGATGGAGCTCTGCACTGTTTTTTCAAATGTCCTCTTCCGTGACAATAAAAACACTCAGTCTCCTTAAACCGACCTGATTCAGGAATGTGGTCACCTCCATATTGGTAACTTTCCACTTGAAGCATCACTGACTATTCTGTACCTTTTTGTTTTCTTGATGGTTGAAATTGTTTTCCACTTTGCAGCTGCTTCAGTGGTTCTGACATCACGGCTGGCTGCAGGTTCCTGCCCTAACTGGTAAACGGCGTCATTTTGTGTGCTCTGCAGCTGATTCACCTTTTCAGTGCTCTCCATAGCCACTGCTATTTCCATTGCTCGTTTCAAATTCATGTCGACCTCTGCAAGCAATCTGCATTGAATAGTGTGTCGTTGTTCATGCCACAGACTAACCTAGCCAGTAACATGTCATTTAGGGTGGCTCCAAAATCATAATACTCTGATAATTGCTTCAGGTTAGCATTGATTTGCCTGGGGCTCTCACCCTCTGGTGAGTACTTTTTTTTTTCCCAGAGTTCGATTAAAACAGGACACTCTCCGGTGTTGGGCCAAAATGGCAGATTGGTCACACAGGCCATGTGACCATTACTCTGCTCTGTTGCCCTTAAAGGGACAGTCGCCACACCTAGCCTGTCCAGCCATTCCTCATGAGACCACCCCTTCATTCCAGGTATTAGTCTGGTAAACCTTCTCTGAACTGCTTTACATCCTTCATTAAATAAGGAGACCAATGCTGTACACAATACTCCAGGTGTGATCTCACAATAAACCATACCATTTTATTAGATTTCCTAATTTCTTGCTGTACCTGCAAACTAGCCTTCTGTAGTTCATTCACTAGGACACCCAGATCCCTCTGCACGTCACAGCTCTGCAATCTCGCTATTTAGATAATTAGGCTTTCTTATTCTTATCAAAATGGACCAATATCACATTTCCCCACATTTGCAGAGTTTTGCCCACTCACTAAACCTCTGTCCCTTTGTAGCCTCATGTCCTCTTCACAATTTACTTTCCCGGCCTATATTTGTGTTGTGAATGCAGATTAAAATCCCTCATAATTATCACTGTACCTTTGTGACAAATTCCCATTATCTTTTCCTTTATACCTTGGCTCACCGTACGGTTACTGTTAGGGAACTTGCACAACACTCAAGCCCAGTTGATTCTGCAAAGTTCTTCTCACTAGCATCTGGGACTACTTGGGAGAGCTTTTCTGCAGCACAGTTAAAGGTAACTATCATTCGCATTATCGTATCGAGCAGTCAATATTTGAGATTTCTCCCTATCTCCATTCCTAGGCCCACTCTGTCTCAGTAATATTTGAGATCCATCAGTTGATAGCATGACTTCCACACGCAGTATCAATAATGCAGGAGCAGAACATTCATTGATTTGCTGCCCAAAGGATGCACTGCATCAACCACATCTTCAAAATCCTTCTCGAAACTTACTTTGTTGTCTATACTTCTGTCACCTTCCTGAACTTTCTGAAAATCTTTGAACTCTCGCAGGGGCTTCACGTTATCAGGGGAACGCAATCCAGTTCAGATCCTGGCCCTATAAGATGCCATGAAACCGTTGATTGAATGAAGGGAGGTGGTCACCAGATACTTTCATCCTGTTGCAGATTGAGTTCACCAGCTGGGTCACATGAGCTACTGATTCAGCTGTCATAGATACAACATACAAAACGATCCCTGCACCAATAATCAATTTGCTAAGTGCATGTGCGTTGCCTGTTGTGAATATTTATACCTGTTGATACAGACGGACACGTATTGTATTTCACGTAAAATGCAAGTTTCAGTCTCTTTATTCTTTGCATTACTGATCCAAACGACCCACAAACTATAGGACAGAATTACAGGTACCTCCACACAATAGAGCTCTGCAGTCTCAATCCCAAGGATAACAAATAATAGAATGAGTCTGCAACAGGGTAGGAAGGTGGTGGACATGTCCTCATAGAAAGCACCTTCTGCAAACAATTCAAAATCTCTGCTGCAAACTGGGGCATAACACAAATGGGAACAGATGGACATGAAAAGAACAGAGTTCCATGTAAAGACTGCGGTAGAAGAATCAATAATCTGTTTGTTTGGGAGTAACTATTATTTTTTTACTGCTGCACTGGTGGTTGTTAGCATCCTGACTCACAAAGCACTGAATGACTCACATTTTCAACAACCGGTGAGCTATGCTCATTGTCAGACAGCTCCGTCTTAAGGCCATAATAAAAGAAAGTTCGAATTTCTGTATAAGATCTCCCCTGTACTAAAACAACCCCTGTCCAAAATCCTAAAGGATCCTATTAAATTCTGCTACTTCCTTGAATTGAATCTTATACAATCCCATATGGTAAATTGCAAATACTATAAAAGTTATATATCTTACAGGATTACTATCAAAATCCTTTAGGAGTATTTGGCAGGGGATTTTCACAAAGACTTTTTTTTAAAAAGATGGTCTGAAATATTGCTTACATCTAAAGAGAAGGACAGGTGGAAAGAGAGGCTTCTCTCTTGTAATGCTGTCTCTCTGCACACTCGATGGTGTGAAGAGGAGCTGAAAGTTCACTGTCAAGAATAGCACTTGAAGGGATGGATCAATTTGAAGCGAGTACCCTCCAGGCTCAGCCCTGCTGAGATTCAACTCACTGGCTATCCTGTGTGCAATCAATGCAACTACAGCTTGGTCAGTGACTGCAGTGTCGACTTTAAAGCATCACCTATAATAATCCTGGAGCACCTCAAAATCCCGGGTTCCGTCTTTTCAAAAATAAAACATGGGACGGGGAGGGACAAGCTGGAATTCTTTGTAAAAAAAAAGTCACAAAGTTTAACGATAACCAATGCCTGGCATTAGTGTTTCACCTCTCGCTCTGAGCCCTTTAACCTCTGCTCTTGTGAACTGAGACACAACTGACACACTGGTCAGATTAAGTCAGAAACAGTTCAGATGATGAACACAGGAGCCCAGCCTCAGCAACATATCTGGTGACCCATTGCCCAATAGATTGGGGCCCCTGTAATTTCCCCCAACGCGTATGACAGGTTAAGAACTGTGACCTTGTTTGGTGACCACAGTCATTTTAAAATCCTGAGACATATTTATTTTGAGTAGATGTCAGCTAACGGGTTGACCTGTTACCCTCAGGGCATTACCGCTTATATATCAGACACTACGCAACAAGCTACACCTCACACAGAAATTATTCTGCTCATACGAAAGCCTGCAAAGTGGAGCATGTGTGTTTCCAACGAAGCTTCTTCAAGCAATGGGACACTTGGTGGGAGGCATCAAGCAGTAGATTGAGAGAAAATTGATTTTAAATCTTGGGATGCGAGGGTGATAAAGAATTGGCGAGTGAGTACGTTATTGAGATTAGCTGGACATGCAGATATGCGGCTGGGTCCTGTAAATCGGTGTTTTTCAAACCCCC